>NC_091978.1:161466046-161791879 GCF_044704955.1 Pristiophorus japonicus
TTCATCAATAAATACCCCAACTCACCACCAATAAATACCCCAACTCTTCATCAATAAATACCCCAACTCTCCACCAATAAATACCCTA
This sequence comes from Pristiophorus japonicus, assembly GCF_044704955.1. Lineage (NCBI taxonomy): Eukaryota > Metazoa > Chordata > Chondrichthyes > Pristiophoridae > Pristiophorus > Pristiophorus japonicus. The sequence goes on from NC_091978.1 coordinate 161,466,135, forward strand.
ACTCTTCATCAATAAAAACCCCAACTCTCCATCAATAAATACCCCAACTCTCCACCAATAAATACCCTAACTCTTCATCAATAAATACCCCAACTCACCACCAATAAATACCCCAACTCTCCACCAGCAAATATCCTAACGCTCCATCAATAAATACAGCAACTATCAATCAGCAAATATCTAACTCTCCACCAGCAAATACCTCAACTCTCCACCAATAAATACTCCAACTCTCCTTCAGCAAATACCCTAAATCCGCACCAGCAAATACCCCAACTCTCCAGCAATAAATACCCTAACTCTCCATCAATAAATACCGCAACTCTCCATCAGCAAATACCCAAACTCTCCACCAATAATTACACCAACTCTCTACCAATAAATATCCTAACTCTCCACAAATAAATACCCTAACTCTCCATCAGCAAATACCCTAACTCTCCATCAATAAATACCCCAACTCTCCACCAATAAATACCCTAACTCTCCATAAATAAATACCCCAACTCTCCACCACCACTGCGCCAAGTCTCCATTAATAAATACCCCAACTGTCCTTCTACAACTACCCGAACTCTCCACCGATAAATACCCTAACTCACCACCAATTAATATCCTAACTCTCCACCAATAAATACCCCAACTCAACACCAATATATACCCGAGCTCTCCAGCAATAAATACCCCAATTCTCCACCAATAAATACCCTAAATCTCCACCAATAAATACCCCAACTCTCCACCAACAAATACCCCAACTCTCCATTAATAAATACCCCAACTCTCCACCAATTAGTACCCCAAACTCTCCATCAATAAATACCCTAACCCACCATGAATAAATATCCTAACTCTCCACCAATAAATACCCCAACTCTCCACCAATATATACCCTAACTCTCCACCAATAAATACGCCAACTTTCCATCAATAAATACCCTTACTCGACACTAATAAATACCCTAACTCTCCACCAATAAATACTCCAACTCTCCATCAGCAAATACACCAACTCGACTTCAATAAATACCCGAACTCTCCATCAATAAATACTCTAAGTCTCTACCAGCAAATACCAACTCGCTCCCAATAAATACCCCAACACTCCACCAGCAAATACCCGAACTCTCCATCAATAAATACCCGAACTCTCCACCAATAAATACTCTAAGTCTCTACCAGCAAATACCCAACTCGCTCCCAATAAATACCCCAACTCTCCACCAGCAAATACCCTAACTCTCCATCAATAAATACCCCAACTCTCCACCAATAAATACCCTAACTCTCCACCAATAAATACCCTAACTCTTCACCAGCAAACACCACAACTCTCCATCAATAAATAACCTAACTCTCCATCAATAAATACCCTAACTCTCCACCAGCAAACACCACAACTCTCCATCAATAAATACCCTAACTCTCCATCAACAATTACCCCAACTCTCCATAAATTATTACCCTAACTCTCCACCAATAAATACCCTAACTCTCCACCAATAAATACCTTAACTCTCCATCAGCAAATATCCTTACTCTCCACCAATAAACACCTAACTCTCCACCAATAAATACCCTAACTCTGCACCAATAAATACCCAAACGCTCCATCAGCAAATGCCCTAACTCTCCATCAGCAAATAGCCACTTCTCCACCAATAAATACCACAACTCTCCACCAGAAAATAAACTAACTCTCCATCAATAAATACTCAAACTCCACCAATAAATACCCGAACTCTCCATCAAAAAATACCCTAACTCTCCACCAATAAATAACCCAACTGTCCATCAGCACATATACCAACTCTCCACCAATAAATACCCTAACTCTCCATCAGCAAAGACCCCAACTCACCTTCAATAAATACCCTAACTCTCCAGCAGCAAATACCCTTCGTCTCTACCAGCAAATACCCCAACTCCAGACCAATAAATACCGTAACTCTCCACCAGCCAATACCACAATTCTCCACCAGCAAATATCCAAACTCTCCATCAATAAATACCCCAACTCTCCACCAGCAAATAGCCTAAATCTCCATCAATAAATACCCGAACTCTCCAGCAATAAATACCCCAACTCCCCACCAATAAATACCCCAAATCTCCATCAGCAAATAGCCCAACTCTCCACAAATAAATACCATAAATCTCCACCAATCAATACCCTAACTCTCCATCAGCAAATACCCTAACACTCCATCAATAAATACCCCAACTCTCCACCAATACCCTAACTCTCCATCAATAAATATCCCAACTCTCCACCAATAAATACCCTAACTCTCCATCAATAAATATCCCAACTCTCCACCAATAAATACCCTAACACTCCATCAATAAATACCCCAACTCTCCACCAATAAATACCCTAACACTCCATCAATAAATACCCCAACTCTCCACCAATAAATACCCTAACTCTCCATCAATAAATATCCCAACTCTCCACCAGCAAATAGCCTAACTCTCCATCAATAAATATCCCAACTCTCCACCAATAAATACCCTAACTCTCCATCAATAAATATCCCAACTCTCCACCAATAAATACCCTAACTCTCCATCAATAAATATCCCAACTCTCCACCAATAAATACCCTAACACTCCATCAATAAATACCCCAACTCTCCACCAATAAATACCCTAACTCTCCATCAATAAATACCCCAACTCTCCACCAATAAATACCCCAATTCTCCATCAGAAAATACCCCAACTCTCCACGAATAGCTACCCCAAATCTCCACCAATAAGTACCATAACTCTCCATCAATTAATACCCCAACTCTCCACCAGCAAATATCCAAACTCTCCATCAATAAATAACCCAACTCTCCACTAGCAAATACCCCAACTCTCCAGCAATAAATACCCTAACTCTCCATCAGCAAATACCCCAACTCTCCACCAATAAATACCAAACTCTCCACCAGCAAATATCCAAACTCTCCATCAATAAATACCCCAACTCCCCACCAGCAAATAGCCTAAATCTCCATCAATAAATACCCGAACTCTCCAGCAATAAATACCCCAACTCTCCACCAATAAATACCCCAAATCTCCATCAGCAAATAGCCCAACTCTCCACAAATAAATACCATAAATCTCCACCAATCAATACCCTAACTCTCCATCAGCAAATACCCTAACACTCCATCAATAAATACCCCAACTCTCCACCAATAAATACCCTAACTCTCCATCAATAAATATCCCAACTCTCCACCAATAAATACCCTAACTCTCCATCAATAAATATCCCAACTCTCCACCAATAAATACCCTAACACTCCATCAATAAATACCCCAACTCTCCACCAATAAATACCCTAACACTCCATCAATAAATACCCCAACTCTCCACCAATAAATACCCTAACTCTCCATCAATAAATATCCCAACTCTCCACCAGCAAATAGCCTAACTCTCCATCAATAAATATCCCAACTCTCCACCAATAAATACCCTAACTCTCCATCAACAAATATCCCAACTCTCCACCAATAAATACCCTAACTCTCCATCAATAAATATCCCAACTCTCCACCAATAAATACCCTAACACTCCATCAATAAATACCCCAACTCTCCACCAATAAATACCCTAACTCTCCATCAATAAATACCCCAACTCTCCACCAATAAATACCCCAATTCTCCATCAGAAAATACCCCAACTCTCCACGAATAGCTACCCCAAATCTCCACCAATAAGTACCATAACTCTCCATCAATTAATACCCCAACTCTCCACCAGCAAATATCCAAACTCTCCATCAATAAATAACCCAACTCTCCACTAGCAAATACCCCAACTCTCCAGCAATAAATACCCCAACTCTCCATCAGCAAATACCCCAACTCTCCACCAATAAATACCAAACTCTCCATCAGCAAATACCCCAACTCTCCACCAATAAATACGGTAACTCTCCGTCAATAAATACCCCAACACTCCACCAGCAAATACCCTAACTCTCCATCAACAAATACACTAACTCTCCACCAGCCTATACCACAATTCTACATCAATAAATACCCGAACTCTCCAGCAATAAATACCCCAACTCTCCAGCAGCAAATACCCAAACTTTCCACCAATAAATACTCCAACTCTCCATCAGCAAATACCCCAACTCTCGTTCAAAAAATACCCTAACTCTCCAGCAGCAAATACCCTAAGTCTCCACCAGCAAATACCTCAACGCCTGACCAATAAATACCCTAACTCTCCATTAGCAAATACGGTAACTCTCCGTCAATAAATACCCCAACACTCCACCAGCACATACCCTAACTCTCCATCAACAAATACCCCAACTCCACCAATAAATACCCTAACTCTCCATCAGTAAATACCCTAACTCTCCATCAGTAAATACCCGAACTCTCCATCAATAAATACCCGAACTCTCCATCAATATATACGCCAACTCTCCACCAATAAATACCCCAAATCTCCATCAGCAAATACCCCAACTCCACCAATAAATACCCTAACTCTCCATCAGTAAATACCCTAACTCTCCATCAGTAAATACCCTAACTCTCCATCAGTAAATACCCTAACTCTCCATCAGTAAATACCCTACTATCCACCAATAAATAACCCAACTATCCACCAGCAAATACCCCAACTCTGCACCAATAAATACCCCAACTCTCCATCAGGAAATACCCTAATGCTCAGTCAATAAATACGCCAACTCTCCACCAGCAAATACCCCAACTCTCCATCAATAAATACATCAACTCTCCACCAGCAAATACCTCAACTCTCCAACAATAAATACCCCAACACTCCACCAATAAATACCCCAACTCTCCACCAATAAATACCCCAACTCTCCATCAATGAATACCCTAACTCTCCACCAATAAATACCCCAACTCTTCATCAGCAAATACCCCAACACTCCATCAGCAAATACCCCAACTCTCCACCAATAAATACCCCAACTCTCGACCAATAAATACCCTAACTCTGCACCAGCAAATACCATAACTCTCCACCAATAAATAACCTAACTCTCCATGAATAAATACCCCAACTCTCCATCAGCAAATACCCCAACTCTCCACCAATAAATACCCCAACTCTCCACCAATAAATACCCTAACTCTCCATCAGCAAATACCCTAACTCTCCATCAATAAATACACAAACTCTCCATCAGGAAATACCCTAACACTACACCAATAAATTCCCAAACTCTCCATCAGCAAATACCCCAACTTTCCACCAATAAATACCCCAACTCTCCACCAATAAATACCCCAACTCTGCAGCAGCAAATACCATAACTTTCCACCAATAAATACCCTAACTTCCACGAATAAACACCCCAACTCTCCATCAGCAAATACCCCAACTCTCCACCAATAAATACCCCAACTCTCCACCAGCAAATACCCCAACTCTCCACCAATAAATAACCCAACTCTCCCACCAGCAAATACCCCAATTCTCCATCAATAAATACCCTAAATCTCCAGCAGCAAATACCCTAAGTCTCTATCAGCAAATACCCCAACGCCCGACCAATAAATACCCTAACTCTCCATTAGCAAATACGGTAAATTCCGTCAATAAATACCCCAACACTCCACCAGCACATACCCTAACTCTCTATCAACAAATACCCGAACTCTCTATCAGCCAATACCACAACTCTCCACCAGCAAATAGCCTAACTCTCCATCAATAAATACCCCAACTCTCCACCAATAAATACCCCAACTCTCCACCAACAATACCCCAACGCTCCACCAATAAATACCCAAATTCTCCATCAGCAAATACCCCAACTCTCCATCAGCAAATACCCCAACTCTCCACCAATAAGTACCCCAACTCTCCACAAATAAATACCCCAACTCTCCACCAATAAATACCCCAACTCTCCACCAATAAATACCCCAACTCTCCACCAATAAATACCCCAACTCTCCACCAGCAAATACCCCAACTCTCCACCAATAAATACCCCAACTCTCCACCAATAAATACCCCAACTCTCCACCAATAAATACCCCAACTCTCCAGCAATAAATACCCCAACTCTCCACCAATAAATACCCCAACTCTCCACCAGCAAATACCCCAACTCTCCACCAATAAATACCCCAACTCTCCACCAATAAATACCCCAACTCTCCACCAATAAATACCCCAACTCTCCACCAATAAATACCCCAACTCTCCAGCAATAAATACCCCAACTCTCCACCAACAAATACCATAACTCTCCATCAATAATTACCACAACTCTCCACCAGCAAATACCCCAACTCTCCATCAATAAACAACCTAATTCTCCATCAATAAATACCTCAACGCTCCACCAGAAAATACTCTAACTCTCCATTAGCAAATACCGCAACTCTCCACCAATAAATACCCCAACTCTCCAAGAGCAAATACCCCTACTCTCCACCAATCAATACCCCAACTCTCCAAGAGCAAATACCCCTACTCTCCACCAATAAATACCCCAACTCTAAATCAGCATATACACCAACTCTCCATTAATAAATACCCCAACTCTCCATCCACAACTACCCTAACTCTCCACCGATAAATATCCTAACTCACCACCAATATATACCCTAACTCTCCACCAATAAATACCCCAACTGTCCACCAATAAATACCGTAACTCTCCATCTATAAATACCCCAACTCTCCACCAATAAATACCCCAACTCTCCACCAATAAATACCCCAACTCTCTGTTAGCAAATTGCCCAACTCCCCACCAGCAAATACCTTAACTCTCCAAAAATAAATACCCCTACTCTCCATCAATAAATACCCCAACTCTCCACCAATAAATACGCTAACTCTCCATCAGCAAATACACGAACTCTCCACCAATAAATACCACAACTCTCCACCAGCAAATACCCTAACTCTCCATCAATAAATACCCCAACTCTCCATCAATAAATACCTCAACTCTCCACCAATAAATACCCTAACTCTCCATCAATAAATATCCCAACTCTCCAACAATAAATATCCCAACTCTCCACCAATAAATACCACCATGCTCCACCAATAAATACCCGAACTCTCTGTCAATAAATACCCCAAATCTCCATCAGCAAATCCCCTAACTCTCCATCAATAAATACACAAACTCTCCATCAGGAAATACCCTAACTCTCCACCAATAAATACCCCAACTCTCCATCAGCAAAAACCGTAACACCCCACCAATAAATACCCCAACTCTCCATCAGCAAATACCCCAACTCTGCACCAAAAAATACCCTAACTCTCCATCAGGAAATACCCTAACGCTCAGTCAATAAATAACCCAACTCTCCAGCAGCAAATACCCTGTCTCACCACCAATAAATACCCCAACTCTCCCACCAGCAAATACCCCAACTCTCCACCATTAAATAACCTAACTCTCCAGCAGCAAATACCCGAACTCTCCATCAATAAATACCCCAACTCTCCACGAGCAAATAGCCTAACTCTTCATCAATAAATACCCAAACTCTCCAGCAATAAATACCCCAACTCTCCACCAGCAAATACCCTAACTCTCCATCAGCAATACTCCAACTCTCCACCAATAAATACCCCAACTCTCCACCAACAATTCCCCAACTCTCCACCAATAAATACCCCAAATCTCCATCAGCAAATACCCCAACTCTCCACCAATAAATACCCTAACTCTCCATCAATAAATACCCAAACTCTCCATCAATATATACACCAACCCTCCACCAATAAGTACCCCAACTCTCCACCAATAAATACCCCAACTCTCCACCAATAAATACCCCAACTCTCCACCAACAATACCCCAACGCTCCACCAATAAATACCCCAAATCTCCATCAGGAAATACCCCTACTCTCCATCAATAAATACCCCAACTCTCCACCAATAAATACCCTAACTCTTCATCAATAAATACCCAAACTCTCCATCAATATATACACCAACCCTCCACCAATAAGTACCCCAACTCTCCACCAATAAATACCCCAACTCTCCACCAATAAATACCCCAACTCTCCACCAATAAATACCCTAACTCTCCATCAATAAATACCCCAACTCTCCACCAATAAATACCCCAACTCTCCACCAGAAAATACCCCAACTCTCCATCAGGAAATACCCTAACTCTCCGTCAATAAATAACCCAACTCTCCACCAGCAAATACCCCAACTCTCCACCAATAAACAACCTAACTCTCCATCAATAAATACCTCAACGCTCCACCAGAAAATACTCTAACTCTCCATTAGCAAATACCCCAACTCTCCACCAATAAATACCCCAACTCTCCAAGAGCAAATACCCCTACTCTCCACCAATAAATACCCCAACTCTAAATCAGCATATACACCAACTTTCCATTAATAAATACCCCAACTCTCCATCCACAACTACCCTAACTCTCCACCGATAAATATCCTAACTCACCACCAATATATACCCTAACTCTCCACCAATAAATACCCCAAATCTCCATCAGCAAATACCCCAACTCTCCACCAATAAATACCCTAACTCTCCATCAATAAATACCCAAACTCTCCATCAATATATACACTAACCCTCCACCAATAAGTACCCCAACTCTCCACCAATAAATACCTCAACTCTCCACCAATAAATACCCCAACTCTCCACCAACAATACCCCAACGCTCCACCAATAAATACCCCAAATATCCATCAGGAAATACCCCTACTCTCCATCAATAAATACCCCAACTCTCCACCAATAAATACCCTAACTCTTCATCAATAAATACCCAAACTCTCCATCAATATATACACCAACCCTCCACCAATAAGTACCCCAACTCTCCACCAATAAATACCCCAACTCTCCACCAATAAATACCCCAACTCTCCACCAATAAATACCCTAACTCTCCATCAATAAATACCCCAACTCTCCACCAATAAATAACCCAACTCTCCACCAGCAAATACCCCAACTCTCCACCAATAAACAACCTAACTCTCCATCAATAAATACCTCAACGCTCCACCAGAAAATACTCTAACTCTCCATTAGCAAATACCCCAACTCTCCACCAATAAATACCCCAACTCTCCAAGAGCAAATACCCCTACTCTCCACCAATAAATACCCCAACTCTAAATCAGCATATACACCAACTTTCCATTAATAAATACCCCAACTCTCCATCCACAACTACCCTAACTCTCCACCGATAAATATCCTAACTCACCACCAATATATACCCTAACTCTCCACCAATAAATACCCCAACTGTCCACCAATAAATACCGTAACTCTCCATCAATAAATACCCCAACTCTCCACCAATAAATACCCCAACTCTCTGTTAGCAAATTACCCAACTCCCCACCAGCAAATACCCTAACTCTCCAAAAATAAATACCCCTACTCTCCATCAATAAATACCCCAACTCTCCACCAATAAATACGCTAACTCTCCATCAGCAAATATACGAACTCTCCATCAATAAATACCCCAACTCGCCATCAATAAATACCTCAACTCTCCACCAATAAATACCCGAACTCTCCATCAATAAATACCCCAACTCTCCATCAATAAATACCCAAACTCTCCATCAATATATACACCAACCCTCCACCAATAAGTACCCCAACTCTCCACCAATAAATACCCCAACTCTCCACCAATAAATACCCCAACTCTCCACCAGCAAATACCCCAACTCTCCACCAATAAATACCCGAACTCTCCACCAGCAAAAACCCAACTCTCCACCAATAAATACCCTAACTCTCCATCAATAAATACCTCAACTCTCCACCAATAAATACCCCAACTCTCCACCAGCAAATACCCTAACTCTCCATCAATAAATACCCCAACTCTCCATCAATAAATACCTCAACTCTCCACCAATAAATACCCTAACTCTCCATCAATAAATACCCCAACTCTCCAACAATAAATATCCCAACTCTCCACCAATAAATACCACCATGCTCCACCAATAAATACCCAAACTCTCTGTCAATAAATACCCCAAATCTCCATCAATGAATACCCTAACTCTCCAGCAATAAATACCCCAACTCTCCATCAGCAAATACCCAAACTCTCCATCAGCAAATCCCCTAACTCTCCATCAATAAATACAAAACTCTCCATCAGGAAATACCCTAACTCTCCACCAATAAATACCCCAACTCTCCATCAGCAAAAACCGTAACACCCCACCAATAAATACCCCAACTCTCCATCAGCAAATACCCCAACTCTGCACCAATAAATACCCTAACTCTCCATCAGGAAATACCCTAACGCTCAGTCAATAAATAACCCAACTCTCCAGCAGCAAATACCCTGTCACACCACCAATAAATACCCCAACTCTCGCACCAGAAAATACCCCAACTCTCCACCATTAAATAACCTAACTCTCCAGCAGCAAATACCCCAACTCTCCATCAGCAAATACCCAAACTCTGCACCAATAAATACCCTAACTCTCCATCAGGAAATACCCTAACGCTCAGTCAATAAATACCCTAACTCTCCATCAGCAAATACCCCAACTCTCCATCAGCAAATACCCTAACTCTCCATCAGGAAATACCCTAATGCTCAGTCAATAAATACCCCAACACTCCACCAGCAAATACCCCAACTCTCCACCAGCAAATACCCCAACTCTCTACCAGAAAATACCCTAACTCTCCATCAACAAATACCCTAACTCTCCATCAATAAATACCCCAACTCTCCATCAGGAAATACCCCAACTCTCCGTCAATAAATACCCCAACTCTCCACCAATAAGTACCCCAACTCTCCACCAATAAATACCCCAACTCTAAATCAGCATATATACCAACTCTCCATTAATAAATACCACAACTCTCCCTCCACAACTACCCTAACTCTCCACAGATAAATATCCTAACTCACCACCAATATATACCCTAACTCTCCACCAATAAATACCTCAAATCTCCACCAATAAATACCCTAACTCTCCACCAATAAATACCCCAACTGTCCACCAATAAATACCATAACTCTCCAAAAATAAATACCCCTACTCTCCAACAATAAATACCACAACTCTCCATTAGCAAATACCCCAACTCTCCATCAGCAAATCCCCTAACTCTCCATCAATAAATACACAAACTCTCCATCAGGAAATACCCTAACACCCCACCAATAAATACCCCAACTCTCCATCAGCAAATACCCCAACTCTCCACCAATAAATACCCCAACTCTCTACCAATAAATACGCCAACTCTCGACCAATAAATACCCTAACTCTTCACCAGCAAACACCATAACTCTCCACCAATAAATACCCCAACTCTCTACCAATAAATACCCTAACTCTGCACCAGCAAATACCATAACTCTCCACCAATAAATACCCTAACTCTCCACGAATAAATACCCCAACTCTCCATTAGCAAATACCCCAACTCGCCACCAATAAATACCCCAACTCTCGACCAATAAATACCCTAACTCTGCACCAGCAAACACCATAACTCTCCACCAATAAATACCCTAACTCTCCACCAATAAATACCCCAACTCTCCACCAATAAATACCCCAACTCTCCACCAATAAATACCCCAACTCTCCGTTAGCAAATACCCCAACTCCCCACCAGCAAATACCCTAACTCTCCAAAAATAAATACCCCTACTCTCCATCAATAAATACCCCAACTCTCCACCAATAAATACGCTAACTCTCCATCAGCAAATACCCGAACTCCCCACCAATAAATACCACAACTCTCCACCAGCAAATACCCTAACTTTCCATCAATAAATACCACAACTTTCCACCAATAAATACCTCAACTCTCCACCAATAAATACCCTAACTCTCCATCAATAAATACCCCAACTCTCCAACAATAAATACCCCAACTCTCCACCAATAAATACCCACACACTCCACCAATAAATACCCTAACTCTCCGTCAATAAATACCGGAAATCTACATCAATAAATACCCTAACTCTCCATCAGCAAATACCCTAACTCTCCATCAGCAAATCCCCTAATACCCCACCAATAAATACCCCAACTCTCCATCAGCAAATACCCCAACTCTCCACCAATAAATACCCCAACTCTCTACCAATAAATACCCTAACTCTGCACCAGCAAATACCATAACTTTCCACCAATAAATAACCTAACTCTCCACGAATAAATACCCCAACTCTCCATCAGCAAATACCCCAACTCTCCATCAATAAAAACCCCAACTCTACACCATTAAATAACCTAAGTGTCTACCAGCAAATACCCCAACTCTCTACCAATAAATACCCTAACTCTCCATCAGCATATACCCCAACTCTCCACCAGAAAATACCCTAACTCTCCATCAATAAAAACCCCAACTCTACACCAGCAAATAGCCTAACTCTTCATCAATAAATACCCCAACTCTCCACCAATAAATACCCTAACTCTCCACCAATAAACAACCCAACTCTCCATCAATAAATACCTCAACGCTCCACCAGAAAATACTCTAACTCTCCATTAGCAAATATCCCAACTCTCCACCAATAAATACCCCAACTCCCCACCAGAAAATACCCCAACTCTCCACCAATAAATACCCCAACTCTCCACCAGCAAATACCCCAAATCTCCACCAATAAATACCCTAACTCTCAATCAGAAAATACCCTAAATCTCCACCAATAAATAACCCAACACTCCATCAGCATATACCCCAACTCTCCACCAGAAAATACCCCAACTCTCCACCAGCAAATACACTAACTCTCCACCAATAAATACCCCAACTCTCCACCAATAAATACCCTAACTCTCCACCAATAAATACCCTAACTCTCCACCAATAAATACCCCAACTCTCCATCAATAAATACCCCAACTCTCCACCATTAAATACGCTAACTCTCCATTAATAAATACCCCAACTCTCCACCAATAAATACGCTAACTCTCTATTAATAAATACCCCAACTCTCCAACAATAAATACCCCAACTCTCCACCAATAAATACCCCCACGCTCCACCAATAAATACCCTAACTCTCCGTCAATAAATACTCCAAATCTCCATCAATAAATACCCTAACTCTCCACCAGAAAATACCCCAACTCTCCACCAGCAAATACCCTAACTCTCCATCAATAAAAACCCCAACTCTCCACCATTAAATAACCTAAGTGTCTACCAGCAAATACCCCAACTCTCTACCAATAAATACCCTAACTCTCCACCAGCAAATACCCCAACTCTCCACCAATAAATACCTCAACGCTCCACCAGAAAATATCCCAACTCTCCACCAATAAGTATCCCAACTCTCCACCATTAAATACCCTAACTCTCCACCAGCAAACACCCTAACACTCCACCAATAAATATCCCAACTCTCCACCAATAAATACCCCAACTCTCCACCATTAAATACCCTAACTTTCCATCAGGAAATATCCTAACGCTCCGTCAATAAATAACCCAACTCTCCACCAGCAAATACCCCAACTCTCCACCAATAAACAACCTAACTCTCCATCAATAAATACCTCAACGCTCCACCAGAAAATACTCTAACTCTCCATTAGCAAATACCCCAACTCTCCACCAATAAATACCCCAACTCTCCAAGAGCAAATACCCCTACTCTCCACCAATAAATACCCCAACTCTAAATCAGCATATACACCAACTTTCCATTAATAAATACCCCAACTCTCCATCCACAACTACCCTAACTCTCCACCGATAAATATCCTAACTCACCACCAATATATACCCTAACTCTCCACCAATAAATACCCCAACTGTCCACCAATAAATACCGTAACTCTCCATCAATAAATACCCCAACTCTCCACCAATAAATACCCCAACTCTCTGTTAGCAAATTACCCAACTCCCCACCAGCAAATACCCTAACTCTCCAAAAATAAATACCCCTACTCTCCATCAATAAATACCCCAACTCTCCACCAATAAATACGCTAACTCTCCATCAGCAAATATACGAACTCTCCATCAATAAATACCCCAACTCGCCATCAATAAATACCTCAACTCTCCACCAATAAATACCCGAACTCTCCATCAATAAATACCCCAACTCTCCATCAATAAATACCCAAACTCTCCATCAATATATACACCAACCCTCCACCAATAAGTACCCCAACTCTCCACCAATAAATACCCCAACTCTCCACCAATAAATACCCCAACTCTCCACCAGCAAATACCCCAACTCTCCACCAATAAATACCCTAACTCTCCACCAGCAAAAACCCAACTCTCCACCAATAAATACCCTAACTCTCCATCAATAAATACCTCAACTCTCCACCAATAAATACCCCAACTCTCCACCAGCAAATACCCTAACTCTCCATCAATAAATACCCCAACTCTCCATCAATAAATACCTCAACTCTCCACCAATAAATACCCTAACTCTCCATCAATAAATACCCCAACTCTCCAACAATAAATATCCCAACTCTCCACCAATAAATACCACCATGCTCCACCAATAATTACCCAAACTCTCTGTCAATAAATACCCCAAATCTCCATCAATGAATACCCTAACTCTCCAGCAATAAATACCCCAACTCTCCATCAGCAAATACCCAAACTCTCCATCAGCAAATCCCCTAACTCTCCATCAATAAATACACAAACTCTCCATCAGGAAATACCCTAACTCTCCACCAATAAATACCCCAACTCTCCATCAGCAAAAACCGTAACACCCCACCAATAAATACCCCAACTCTCCATCAGCAAATACCCAACTCTGCACCAATAAATACCCTAACTCTCCATCAGGAAATACCCTAACGCTCAGTCAATAAATAACCCAACTCTCCAGCAGCAAATACCCTGTCACACCACCAATAAATACCCCAACTCTCGCACCAGCAAATACCCCAACTCTCCACCATTAAATAACCTAACTCTCCAGCAGCAAATACCCCAACTCTCCATCAGCAAATACCCCAACTCTGCACCAATAAATACCCTAACTCTCCATCAGGAAATACCCTAACGCTCAGTCAATAAATACCCTAACTCTCCATCAGCAAATACCCCAACTCTCCATCAGGAAATACCCTAATGCTCAGTCAATAAATACCCCAACACTCCACCAGCAAATACCCCAACTCTCCACCAGCAAATACCCCAACTCTCTACCAGCAAATACCCTAACACTCCATCAACAAATACCCTAACTCTCCATCAATAAATACCCCAACTCTCCATCAGGAAATACCCCAACTTTCCGTCAATAAATACCCCAACTCTCCACCAATAAGTACCCCAACTCTCCATCAATAAATACCTCAACGCTCCACCAGAAAATACTCTAACTCTCCATTAGCAAATACCCCAACTCTCCACCAATAAATACCCCAACTCTAAATCAGCATATATACCAACTCTCCATTAATAAATACCACAACTCTCCCTCCACAACTACCCTAACTCTCCACAGATAAATATCCTAACTCACCACCAATATATACCCTAACTCTCCACCAATAAATACCTCAAATCTCCACCAATAAATACCCTAACTCTCCACCAATAAATACCCCAACTGTCCACCAATAAATACCATAACTCTCCAAAAATAAATACCCCTACTCTCCAACAATAAATACCACAACTCTCCATTAGCAAATACCCCAACTCTCCATCAGCAAATCCCCTAACTCTCCATCAATAAATACACAAACTCTCCATCAGGAAATACCCTAACACCCCACCAATAAATACCCCAACTCTCCATCAGCAAATACCCCAACTCTCCACCAATAAATACCCCAACTCTCTACCAATAAATATGCCAACTCTCGACCAATAAATACCCTAACTCTTCACCAGCAAACACCATAACTCTCCACCAATAAATACCCCAACTCTCTACCAATAAATACCCTAACTCTGCACCAGCAAATACCATAACTCTCCACCAATAAATACCCTAACTCTCCACGAATAAATACCCCAACTCTCCATTAGCAAATACCCCAACTCGCCACCAATAAATACCCCAACTCTCGACCAATAAATACCCTAACTCTGCACCAGCAAACACCATAACTCTCCACCAATAAATACCCTAACTCTCCACCAATAAATACCCCAACTCTCCACCAATAAATACCCCAACTCTCCACCAATAAATACCCCAACTCTCCGTTAGCAAATACCCCAACTCCCCACCAGCAAATACCCTAACTCTCCAAAAATAAATACCCCTACTCTCCATCAATAAATACCCCAACTCTCCACCAATAAATACGCTAACTCTCCATCAGCAAATACCCGAACTCCCCACCAATAAATACCACAACTCTCCACCAGCAAATACCCTAACTTTCCATCAATAAATACCACAACTTTCCACCAATAAATACCTCAACTCTCCACCAATAAATACCCTAACTCTCCATCAATAAATACCCCAACTCTCCAACAATAAATACCCCAACTCTCCACCAATA
The DNA here is from genome assembly GCF_044704955.1 of Pristiophorus japonicus. Taxonomy (NCBI): domain Eukaryota; kingdom Metazoa; phylum Chordata; class Chondrichthyes; family Pristiophoridae; genus Pristiophorus; species Pristiophorus japonicus. The sequence goes on from NC_091978.1 coordinate 161,482,683, forward strand.
AATACCCACACACTCCACCAATAAATACCCTAACTCTCCGTCAATAAATACCGGAAATCTACATCAATAAATACCCTAACTCTCCATCAGCAAATACCCTAACTCTCCATCAGCAAATCCCCTAATACCCCACCAATAAATACCCCAACTCTCCATCAGCAAATACCCCAACTCTCCACCAATAAATACCCCAACTCTCTACCAATAAATACCCTAACTCTGCACCAGCAAATACCATAACTTTCCACCAATAAATAACCTAACTCTCCACGAATAAATAACTCTCCACCAGAAAATACCCTAACTCTCCATCAATAAAAACCCCAACTCTACACCAGCAAATAGCCTAACTCTTCATCAATAAATACCCCAACTCTCCACCAATAAATACCCTAACTCTCCACCAATAAACAACCCAACTCTCCATCAATAAATACCTCAACGCTCCACCAGAAAATACTCTAACTCTCCATTAGCAAATACCCCAACTCTCCACCAATAAATACCCCAACTCCCCACCAGAAAATACCCCAACTCTCCACCAATAAATACCCCAACTCTCCACCAGCACATACCCCAAATCCCCACCAATAAATACCCTAACACTCAATCAGAAAATACCCTAAATCTCCACCAATAAATAACCCAACACTCCATCAGCATATACCCCAACTCTCCACCAGAAAATACCCCAACTCTCCACCAGCAAATACACTAACTCTCCACCAATAAATACCCCAACTCTCCACCAATAAATACCCTAACTCTCCACCAATAAATACCCTAACTCTCCACCAATAAATACCCCAACTCTCCATCAATAAATACCCCAACTCTCCACCATTAAATACGCTAACTCTCCATTACTAAATACCCCAACTCTCCACCAATAAATATGCTAACTCTCTATTAATAAATACCCCAACTCTCCAACAATAAATACCCCAACTCTCCACCAATAAATACCCCCACGCTCCACCAATAAATACCCTAACTCTCCGTCAATAAATACTCCAAATCTCCATCAATAAATACCCTAACTCTCCACCAGAAAATACCCCAACTCTCCACCAGCAAATACCCTAACTCTCCATCAATAAAAACCCCAACTCTCCACCATTAAATAACCTAAGTGTCTACCAGCAAATACCCCAACTCTCTACCAATAAATACCCTAATTCTCCACCAGCAAATACCCCAACTCTCCACCAATAAATACCTCAACGCTCCACCAGAAAATATCCCAACTCTCCACCAATAAGTATCCCAACTCTCCACCATTAAATACCCTAACTCTCCACCAGCAAACACCCTAACACTCCACCAATAAATATCCCAACTCTCCACCAATAAATACCCCAACTCTCCACCATTAAATACCCTAACTTTCCATCAGGAAATATCCTAACGATCCGTCAATAAATAACCCAACTCTCCACCAGCAAATACCCTGTCTCACCACCAATAAATACCCCAACTCTCCCACCAGCAAATACCCCCACTCTCCACCATTAAATACCCTAACTCTCCACCAGCAAACACCCTAACACTCCACCAATAAATACTCCAACTCTCCACCAGCAAATACCCCAACTCTCTACCGATAAATACCCCAACTCTCCATCAGCAAATACCCTAACTCTCCACCAATAAATACTCCAACTCTCCATCAGCAAATACCGTAACTCTCCGTCAATAAATACTCCAACACTCCATCAGCAAATACCCTAACTCTCCATCAGCAAATACCCTAACTCTCCATCAGCAAATACCCTAACTCTCCATCAGCAAATACCCTAACTCTCCATCAGCAAATACCCCAACTCTCCATCAGCAAATACCCCAACTCTCCACCAGCAAATACCCTAACTCTCCACCAATAAATACCCCAAGTCTCCACCAATAAATACTCTAACTCTCCATCAATAAATACCCCCACGCTCCACCAATAAATACCCTAACTCTCCGTCAATAAATACTCCAAATCTCCATCAATAAATACCCCAACTCTCCATCAGCAAATACCCTAACTCTCCATCAGCAAATACCCTAACTCTCCATCAGCAAATCCCCTAACTCTCCACCAATAAATACCCCAACTCTCCATCAGCAAATACCCTAACTTCCCACCAATAAATACCCCAACTCTCCATCAGCAAATACCCCAACTCTCCACCAATAAATACCCCAACTCTCCACCAGAAAATACCATAACTCTCCACCAATAAATATCCTAACTCTCCACGAATAAATACCCCAACTCTCCATCAGCAAATACCCCAACTCTCCACCAATAAATACCCCAACTCTCCACCAATAAATATCCCAACTCTCCACCAGAAAATACCATAACTCTCCACCAATAAATACCCCAACTCTCCACCAGAAAATACCATAACTCTCCACCAATAAATATCCTAACTCTCCACGAATAAATACCCCAACTCTCCATCAGCAAATACCCCAACTCTCCACCAATAAATACCCCAACTCTCCACCAATAAATACCCCAACTCTCCACCAGCAAACACCCTAACACTCCACCAATAAATACTCCAACTCTCCACCAGCAAATACCCCAACTCTCTACCGATAAATACCCCAACTCTCCATCAGCAAATACCCTAACTCTCCACCAATAAATACTCCAACTCTCCATCAGCAAATACCGTAACTCTCCGTCAATAAATACTCCAACACTCCATCAGCAAATACCCTAACTCTCCATCAGCAAATACCCTAACACTCCATCAGCAAATACCCTAACTCTCCATCAGCAAATACCCTAACTCTCCATCAGCAAATACCCTAACTCTCCATCAGCAAATACCCTAACTCTCCATCAGCAAATACCCCAACTCTCCATCAGCAAATACCCGAACTCTCCATCAATAAATACTCTAACTCTCCATCAATAAATACTCTAACTCTCCATCAATAAATACCCCAACTCTCCACCAATAAATACCCCAACTCTCCAACAATAAATACTCTAACTCTCCATCAATAAATACCCCAACTCTCCAACAATAAATACTCTAACTCTCCATCAATAAATACCCCAACTCTCCACCAATAAATACCCTAACTCTCCGTCAATAAATACTCCAAATCTCCATCAATAAATACCCCAACTCTCCACCAACAAATACCCCAACTCTCCAACAATAAATACCCTAACTCTCCAGCTATAAATACCCCAACTCCCCATCAGCCAATACCCGACTCTCCATCAGCAAATACCCTAACTCTCCATCAGCAAATACCCGAACTCTCCATCAGCAAATCCCCTAACTCTCCACCAATAAATACCCCAACTCTCCATCAGCAAATACCCTAACTTCCCACCAATAAATACCCCAACTCTCCATCAGCAAATACCCCAACTCTCCACCAATAAATACCCCAACTCTCCACCAGAAAATACCATAACTCTCCACCAATAAATATCCTAACTCTCCACGAATAAATACCCCAACTCTCCGTCAGCAAATACCCCAACTCTCCACCAATAAATACCCCAACTCTCCACCAATAAATACCCCAACTCTCCACCAGAAAATACCATAACTCTCCACCAATAAATATCCTAACTCTCCACGAAAAAATACCCCAACTCTCCACCAGAAAATACCATAACTCTCCACCAATAAATACCCTAACTCTCCACCAATAAATACCCTATCTCTCCATCAATAAATACCCTAACTCTCCATCAGCAAATACCCCAACTCTCCACCAGAAAATACCCCAACTCTCCACCAGAAAATACCCTAACTCTCCACCAATAAATACCCTAACTCTCCACCAATAAATACCCTAACTCTCCATCAGCAAATACCCCAACTCTCCACCAGAAAATACCCCAACTCTCCACCAGCAAATACCCCAACTCTCCACCAATAAATACCCCAACTCTCCACCAATAAATACCCCAACTCTCCACCAATAAATACCCCAACTCTCCACCAGCGAATGTCCATTTCCCGGGGATGCGAGTGATCTGTCAAGAAGATTGCAAGTTTTGGTTTTTCACGCATGTGCATTGCATGCGGAACCCAGAACTTGTGGTGCACCTACAACCACATCATGGACACCACCCTTTAGGAAGGATGTCAAGACCCCGGAGAGGGTACAGAGGAGATTTACTAGAATGGTGCCAGGGATGAGGGACCTGTTATGTGGAGAAATTAGAGAAGCTGAGATTGTTCTCCTTCCAGCAATAAAGGTTAAGGAGTGAATTGTTAGAGGTTTTGTGATCGAGTAAATAAGGAGAAACTGTTTCCATTGGCAGATTTAAGGTAATTGGCAAAAGAACCTGAGGGGCGATAAGGAGAATTTTTTTTCGGCAGTGATTTGTTATGATCTGGAATGCATTGCCTTAAAAGCTAGTACCTGTATAAGTAGATTCAATAATAACTTTCAAAAGAGAACTGGATAAATATTTGAAAAGGAATAGTTTGCAGGGCTTTGGGTAAAGAGCAGGAGATTGGGACTAATTCGTTCGCTTTTCCAAGAAGCCGGCAAAGACACGAAGGGCCAAATGGCTTCCTTCTGTGCTGTATCATTCTATGATTCTGTGATCATCATCTCCAAGTTCCTTTCCAAGTCAAACACCATCCTTATATGGTTATATTTCACAGTTTCTTCATCGTTGCTGGGTCAATATCCTGGAATTCCATGCCTAAGACCATTGTGGGAGCACTATCATCACACAGATTGGAGCTGCTCAAGATGAAGCCCCACCACCACCATCTGAGGGCTCACATTCAGGGAACAAATTAAAAAAGGGTCATGCATTGCAATCGTCAGAAAATGCCTGAAATTTCCTTAATATATCAAATTCACTCTTTCTTTAAAAAATTCACATTTTGTTCTAAAGAATAGCAAATAGCTGTTGGTGAGTTCAATCTAATCCAACCACAGCAGTAATTCAATCTTAATTCTCTTGACATTTATAAACTGTTCAGGCTTTGCTCACCTGCTTTATGTAGTCATTACTGAACTGAACTACTGTCCTGATTTGCAAGCCATATATTATCCAATATGTCACGTGTAAGTACTACTATGTATTTAATCATCAATCAACTTGAAATATGTTACAACTGTATGTATGAGAGATCTAATTATTGGTTGATAGTGTATCATTATTGCTGTTTTTTTTATGAATGACTTGTATGTTTGCAGTAGTGCTTCCCTTTGAGAGCGCCTGCAGTGTGCCTCCGAGAACATGTCAACAACATCTTATGTACTTCAGAGGTATAATCAAAAAACAAAGGGGCCGAAATTGTCCCTTTCCTTAAGGCCTGTTACCACCGCAAATTGGCGGCCACACTGCGGAGTGGAGTGGCCGCCGACTTTTGGTGGAATGGCTGCTGCTAGCCCAATTGCCCTCCCGAGGTTTCCCGGCGGTGCTCCGATCCCCCCCGCCTCCCACCACCGCTCCGCTGCTGCTGATCCATGTTAAGTGCGTCATCACCTTGCGCACCGCCAATCTACCCCGCCAACGGCGACATTACCCTCTGGAAATCTTTGGTTCGCCCGGCGGTACCAAAACCTGTTTTTTCCCAGTGGTCCAGTGAGGCTGAGGCCTTCTGCAATGGTGGTGCGGCTTCACTTAAAAGGGAGGATGCACTGCTGCTGCCGCCATGTTTTTTTTCTTGTCGGCAGACTGTCAGGTTGGCCAGACAATTATGCCCCTGGGTTCTGCCAGGCCACCAACAGGCACCCTGGCACCCCGTCTTGGGTACCAGGCTGCTGGCTCGGTCGAAATCCTCCCTGGTGGCCCAGTGTTTGAAAATCGCGAAGACTCTCCCCTTAAAGTGAAGGGGAGAGCCGTGGTGATGCGGTACCGTGATGGACACTCTGCACCCCCCCGCCAACTTCCGCCCCTCAAGTGTACTCACCGCCCCAACTTCCGCCCCTCAAGTGTACTCACCGCCCCAACTTCCGTCCCTCAAGTGTACTCACCGCCCCAACTTCCGTTGCTCAAGTGTACTCACCACCCCAACTTCCGTCCCTCAAGTGTACTCACCGCCCCACTTCCGTCCCTCAAGTGTACGCACCGCCCCAACTTCCGTCCCTCAAGTGTACTCACCACCCCAACTTCCGTCCCTCAAGTGTACTCACCGCCCCAACTTCCGTCGCTCAAGTGTACTCACCACCCCAACTTCCGTCCCTCAAGTGTACTCACCACCCCAACTTCCGTCCCTCAAGTGTACTCACCGCCCCAACTTCCGTCCCTCAAGTGTACTCACCACCCCAACTTCCGTCCCTCAAGTGTACTCACCGCCCCACTTCCGTCCCTCAAGTGTACTCACCGCCCCAACTTCCGTCCCTCAAGTGTACTCACCGCCCCACTTCCGTCCCTCAAGTGTACTCACCGCCCCACTTCCGTCCCTCAAGTGTACTCACCACCCCAACTTCCGTCCCTCAAGTGTACTCACCACCCCAACTTCCGTCCCTCAAGTGTACTCACCGCCCCAACTTCCGCCCCTCAAGTGTACGCACCGCCCCAACTTCCGCACCTCTCATGTAATCACCACCCCCATTAAGAGAAACTTCCGGATCCGAGTAAAACTAAACAGCAAAGAGCAGAATTTCACTCAAGAGGCGACCTCAACTACAGCTATGGTAAAAACCATTGAAACGGGGTGTATGCACCCCATTTCAGGCGGGTGGCAATTTCTACCCCAAAGTGTGCTGCCGGTCTTTGCTTTGTGTTTTGCACATTCTCAAATGACCACATGCAATGTTGGTGCTCATATACTAGCCTTTTTTAAAATTCAGGCAGCTTGATGTCTTAATCCCAGAGGCCCTGCAGCTGAGGAAGGACATGAGCTGCGCATATAGTCAGCAGCTTCCAGCTTATCCATTTCCATTACCTCCTCCTCTTGCTAACTCATGCTCCTAATTCAAACTAACTGTCTAGGATGGAGGTATCTGAGCAGGCGCTTGCAACAAGTGGAGTAAGTGTCAGCCTTGGCTTGGTGACCACACTCTTGCCTCTGAGTCAGAAGGTTGTGGATACGTGAGTAGGTAATTTAGGCTGACAGTTCATTGCAGTACTGAGGAAGTGATCCACTGTCAGAAGTGCAATCTTGTGGATGAGATACTAGATACTGCAAACTGAAAGTAAGTGTGACCTCATTACAGATCTCAGAGTGCCTCTCCAGCCTGTGAGGCCTCCTTACATACAGGTGCTCCCAAGGGATTGCGGGATCCCTTGGGATGCCAGGGGATAAGCCCTCTAGTGGTTAGACATGGTAATTACAGGTTTACAACATAACAACACTTCCCCCCCCCAAAGTCAATTGTGTAACTATTTACAATGTGAGTTGATCTGGGGTCTTCCTTTCCCTGGTTGATCGTCTCGGTGCACATGCTGGTGTTGGTGAGTCATTTGTTGGGCCTTCGCTGGGCTGCTGTGCAGCTGGCCTTGCTGGACTGCTGGGGGTGATGGGTTCTGCTTCGTGGTCAACCGCTGGGTCGGTTGCCACTTGTGTGTGTGTTGGAGGGTCGAAAAAGGTAGAGTCTATTATGGGTTGTTCTGGATAGTCCGTAAATCTGAGTTTGGTTTGGTTCAAGTGTTTTCTGCACGTGAGATCATTTGCGAGTTTGACTACAAACACCTTACTCCCCTCTTTGGCCAAAACAGTGCCAGGAAGCCACTTGGGACCTTGTCCATAGTTCAACACAAATACAGGATCATTTACTTCAATTACTCATGACACATTTGCGCGATCATGATATGTATTCTGTTGAAGCCGCCTGCTCTCGACCTGTTTATGTAGATCAGGATGGACTAACGAGAGCCTTGTCTTAGGTGCCCTTTTCATGAGCAGTTCAGTGGGAGGGACCCCGGTGAGTGAGTGGGGTCTTGTGCGGTAACTAAGCAGGACTTGGGATAAGCGAGTCTGCAGTGACCCTTCAGTTACCCTTTTCAAGCTCTGTTTGATTGTTTGAATTGCTCGTTCTGCCTGACCATTGGACGCTGGCTTAAATGGGGCAGACGTGACATGTTTGACCCCATTACGGGTCATGAATTCCTTGAATTCGGCACTGGTGAAGCACGGCCCATTGTCACTTATAAGGACATCAGGCAGGCCGTGCGTGGCAAACATGGCCGTAGGCTTTCAATGGTGGCAGTGGATGTGTTTGCCGACATTATCACACAATCAATCCACTTGGAGTACGTATCTTCAACCACTAAAAACATTTTTCCCAAGAATGGGCCTGCATAGTTAACATGAACCCTGGACCCCGGTTTGGAGGGCCAAGACCATAAACTTAGTGGCGCCTCCCTGGGTGCATTGCTTAACTGGGAACATGTATTACATTTGTACATGCAGGACTCTAAGTCTGCATCCATACTGGGCCACCATATGTAGGGTCTGGCTATTGCTTTCATCATTACAATGCCTGGGTGGGTGCTGTGGAGATCTCTGATGAAAGTGTCCCTGCCCTTTTTTGGAACAACTACCCGATTACCCCATAGGAGGCAGTCAGTCTGCATGGACATTTCATCTTTGTGCCGCTGGTACAGCTTTATTTCTTCCTGCATCTCTAACGGGAAACTCGGCCAACTCCTGTGGAGCACACAGTTTTTTATTAAGGGCAGTAAGGGGTCCTGGCTCATCCAGGTTCTAATCTGTCAGGCAGTAACAGGTGATTCCTCACTCTCGAAAGCTTCCATTATCATGACTAGATCTGCAGGTTGTGCCATCTCCACCCCGGTGGTGGGCAATGGCAGCCTACTGAGAGCATCAGCACAGTTTTCTGTGCCTGGCCTGTGGCAGATGTCGTAGTTGTATGCGGACAGCGTGAGCGCCCATCTCTGGATACGGGCCGATGCATTCGTATTTATCCCCTTATTTTCAGAAAAGGGGGATATAAGCAGCTTATGGTCGATTTCCAATTCAAATTTGAGCCTGAACAGATATTGATGCATTTTCTTTACCCCGTAAACACACGCTAACGCTTCTTTTTCGATCATGCTGTAGGCCCTCTCGGCCTTAGACATACTTCTGGATGCATAAGCAACTGATTGCAATTTCCCAAATTCATTAGCTTGTTGCAATACACACCCGACCCCGTATGACGACGCATCATATGCTAGTACCAAACGTTTACATGGATCGTACAACACAAGCAATTTGTTTGAACATAACAGCTTCCTAGCTTTCTCAAAGGCATTTTCTTGGCTTTTACCCCATACCCATTCATCTCCTTTACGCAGTAAAGCGTGCAGGGGTTCTAACAATGTGCTAAGACCCGGTAAGAAGTTACCAAAATAGTTCAGGATTCCTAGAAACGACCGCAGCTCCGTCACGTTCTGTGGTCTTGGTGCGTTTTTGATTACCTCTGTTTTCGAATCGGTGGGCCTGATGCTGTCCGCCACAATTCTTCTCCCCAGGAACTCCACTTCAGGTGCCAGGAAAATGCACTTTGAGCATTTTAACCTGAGCCCCACACGATTAAGCCGACTAAGAACCTCCTCAAGGTTCTGCAGGTGCTCGATGGTGTCCCGACCTGTAACCAAGATGTCGTCCTGAAAGACCACAGTACACGGGACCAACTTCAGCAAGCTTTCCATGTTCCTCTGGAATATCGCCGCTGCCGATCAAATCCCAAATGGGCATCTGTTGTAAACGAAACGACCTTTGTGCGTGTTGATGCAGGTGAGGCCTTTAGGAGATTCCTCCAGCTCCTGCGTCATGTAGGCTGACGTTAACTCCAGCTTCATGAACATTTTCCCTCCCGCCAGCGTCGCAAATAGGTTGTCTGCCTTTAGTAGTGGGTATTGATCCTACAGTGAGAAACAATTGATAGTTACTTTGTAATCACCACAGATTCTGATGGTGCCGTCTCCCTTGAGGACTAGAACAATTGGACTGGCCCACTCATTGAATTCGATCAGCGAAACGATGCCTTCTCATTGCAGCCTGTCCAACTCGATCTCCATCCTCTCTCTCATCATGTAAGGTACCGCTCTCGCCTTGTGATGGATGGGTCATGCCCCCAGATTCAAATGGATCTGCACTTTTGCTCCTTAGAACTTCCCGATGCCTGGTTTGAACAGCGTAGGGAACTTGCTTAGGACCCTGTGGTGTCATCGATGGACGAAAGCGCTCAGACGTCATCCCAATTCTAGCATATCTTTCCCAGCCAGCTCCTGTTGAACAGCGTGGGCCATCAACCGGTACCACCCAGAGTGGTAAATCTTGCACCGCTCCATCATAGGAGATCTTTACGGTAGCACTGCCAATTACGGGAATCAGTTCCTTTGTGTATGTTCTAAGTTTGGTACGAATAGGAGTCAGGACTGGCCTTCAAGCCTTGTTGCACCACAACTTATCGAAAGTCTTTTTACTCATTATGGACTGGCTTATGCCCATGTCCAGCTCCATGGACACCGGAAGTCCATTTAATTCAACCTTCAGCATTATTGGGGGACACTTTGTGGTAAATATGTGCACGTCATATACCTCTGCCTCCTCGGTCTGAGGCTCTGGTTCGTCATGATCCACCGTGGATCTGTCCTCCTCTGCAACATGGTAGTTTGCAGGATTAGCAGGATTTGCAGCTCGCCTGCACATACGTTGGAGGTGTTCCATTGTTCCAAAGCTCTTGCAAACGTATCCTTTGAAGTGGCATGAATGGAATTGATGATCACTCCCGCAGCGTCAACAAGGTGTTAATTGCCTTGTATTCACCACCCTTGATGGTGGACTCTGAGTCATCAGTGGACATGCAGCTACAGGCATGTAAGTCCTGCCATGTGCATTTCAATTCTAAAACAACGTTACTTTGTTCACAGTACGTGTAGCAGCACTAGTGTGCTGGGAAATTTGTTTGGTATTGTCACTGGTGGAGATAAATGCCTGGGCTATCGCTATGGCTTTACTCTACAGTCAAAAGTTTGGGAAGTATTACTTCATGGCCAATGCCAAGTACAAAGAAGTCCCTGAGCATGTGCTCCAAGTGTCCTTCAAATTCACAAAGTCCTGCGAGGTGCCTTAGCTCAGCGATGTAGCTCGCCACTTCCTGGCCTTCAGACCTCTTGTATGTGTAGAACTGATACCTCACCATCAGAACGCTTTTCTTCAGGTTTAGATGCTCCCGGACCAGTGTGCACAACTCTTCGTACGACTTGTCTGTGGGTTTTGCTGGAGTGAGCAGGTTTTTCATGAGGCCATATGTTGGTGCACCGCAAACAGTGAGGAGGATTGACATTCGTTTGGCAGCGTTCCCTTCTCCTGTCAGCTCGTTGGCCACGAAATATTGGTCAAGTTGCTCCACGAAGGTTTCCCAATCATCTCCCTCCAAAAATTTCTCCAGGATGCCCACAATTCTCTGCATTGTTGCGTTGGGGTTCGTCATCTGTATCTCATTGCCAATTGTTATGTCTTTAATAAAGAGTCAGACTAGATACTGCAAGCTCAAAGTAAGTGTGACCGTAGTCCTCTATTACAGATCTCAGAGTGCCTTTCAAGCCTGTGAGGCCTTCTTATATACAGGTGCTCCCAAGGGATTGTGGGATCCCTTGGGACTCCAGGGCATAAGCCCTCTGGTGGTTACACATGGTAATTACAGGTTTACATACATAACAATATTAAATTGAGATCCATTTGTCTGTTCAGAAAAGAGCTGGGGAGTTCTTCGGTGTTCTGGCCAATATTTATCTTTCAACCAACATCACTAAAATAGGTTATTCGGTCATTTATCTCATTGCTATTTGTGGGATCTGCACTTTAAAAATGCTTAATTGGCTGTGAAGTATTTTGGAATGTCCTGAGGCCATGAAAAGTAGTTATTTCTTTCTGAGTGATGCAAGGTATATGTCCGTTATGAAAGACTGCACCTCTGACAATGAGGCACTCCTGAAATACTGCACTGAACCATCAATCTTCTTTATGTGCTCAAATCCTGGAGTGCAGCAAAAATCCACAGGGCTAAAAGTTGTGCAGTGCCCTGCCCAATAGGCTCGAAAATGGCATCCAAGCAGTGTGCGCATACTTCTGGTATGGGCCACGACATTTTGGTGAGGGCGTTAGTGTTGATGTTGGGAGCGTGCGCTGTAAGTATGCAGATTGTGATATCAATCAGCGTATAACATTGATTTGATGTCAGCGCTGCCATTTTCGATGTCAACACTGAAGCTAATGACCTCTTACCCTCGCACAGCTGAACATGCGCGCAGCAGGAAGGACCCCTCACCACTGCTATTTAAAGGGATCATCACCGAGTTACAGGTTAGTTGCTGATTGATTTCTATTAGCTGTTGCTGAGTTTGATATTTTCTGGACTTTCCTAAAGTTTCCTAAAGTCTATAAGGAGTGGTGTGGTATGTGCTCAAGGACTTGGCACTGACATGTAAGGCGTCTGCTCAGACCAGTTGCTCCCAGACATGAGTGCAGTAGTTTGTATCCTCCTTGACCTGCAACATGACAGAAAGAAAGAGCAGAGGCGACACAGAGCAGGGCAAGCTGCTAGCAGGTAGGAGGAGGAGAAGGGGGGAAGGGCTGTCAGCAGGAGATCATATCCACCCAGGGTCTTCAGGGAGCAATTCTCCTACCTCAAGCTCAGCGACAAACAGTATGTGTGACATCTCCGTTTTATTATTGAAATCTGCCACCTGCTGCGGGCAGACCTGCAGCCTCAGTCAGGGCAAGGACGGCATTGCCAGTGGCTGTGAAGATGACTGTGGCCATGAACTTCTTCGCGCGGGCTCCTTCCATGTTGGAGCAGACGACATTTGTACCATCTCCCAGTTCGCCGTCCACTCCTGTATAAGGGAGTTTAGTGAGGCTTCGTATGGAAGGAGAGCTGGACACATTTAATTCTCTCTTGCCAGAATGCACCTTTCTTTAAGAGGTGCAGACGAGCTTTAATTGCTGCTCGCCTTTCACGAGCTTGGCCCCCTGCTGACCGTGCAGCCACTCAACAGCGCGTTTCATGCTGGGCTGCAGGCCACTATCATTATAATTAGCTGGCAGCACAATGTTTGCGTGCTGCCTGCAGTACTTTGAACAGACGTGGTTAATCGCGCATACACGATGCCCACGTACGCTTTTGGCGGCTATCCAATTTTTATCCCGAAACCTTCTGACTCAGAGGCGCTATTAAATGAGACAAGCTGATGCTTTTTTACCAGCATTGAACTTGTGCTTTACTCTCGACTATTCACTCTATGCTCTTTGCTCTATGATTTAGAGAGTGGCCTCCACAAAGGAACTCATTGTCTTAAAATTGTCAAGGCCTCCCTCCTGTATGGGTTTTTAGAGAAGTAGTGTCAACATGTTGGAAGTCTGAAGATAAACAGTGACACTCAATTGTCCATCTTCTATCCCAGTGTGTATTTTACTAAGGGGGGCATTTTAACATGGGTTAGCACATGGGAATGGGTGGCGTAGGGATTAAATGGAAAAATCTCAAGCTCCAAGAAGAAGGGTTGGGTTTTTAAATATATTAATGAGGCTGGAAGCCTCAGATTTAACCTGCTTTGCAGATTTTACTGTGGCGGCTGGATTTCCCAGGCTTTGGGAAACCTGGCAGCTGAAACATGGCAAGGACAGCTTCAGGGAGAAGTGAAGTGCCTTTACAACACTGCTTGTGGCCCAGGAGGAGCAGGAGTGCTTCCTCCCTCAGCTCCCCAAGCTCCCCCACCATCAGTACACCACTTATACAAAGACCCACAGGGTTATAGGATGTGACACCCCGCCCCCCCGCCAGATCTCGGGTTGAAGCCCTCCTCATCCCCTGTATCACGCGGCCTGCTGTAAGAATAAAAGTGTTTATTAATGATTAAAATTGATTATGTATATGTATAAATGTTAAAGGTGGAGATTATACGGAATGGCCTGTTTGTGTTGAAACAGAATGGAAGCCCACAGGTTGCCAGCATGAGCTGAGTTTTGAAACAAAAGAAACAAAATGAAAGCCCCCACAGAGATGCCGCATGGTTTTTGTAGATTGGCCTCCAGACAGCCACATGTGTGAGGAGAGCCAATAAGAAGCTGCCCTGGAACCAAAGTCCAATCGGGAGCTTTCTGAGGACAATGGCTTTGAGGAATATAAAAAACGCAAGTCAGGAACTTTTCTCTCTCTTCTCTCCCTGTTGGACACATGACAAAAGACCTCCTGTTGAAGACCAGCCAAATCAGCATGCCGTGTGTTCAAACCAGCCAGCAAAAGGGGCGTAATGTATATCGCTTTTTATTATAACCTCATTGTATCTCTGTAGTAACTAAGGTAGATCGATAGGATATTTGAAGACTTTGTTAAGTGCATGTGTGTGTTTTTAATAAACTGTGCCAATTGTTCTGAAAGAATCGTCTCACTGTCAAATGTAAGCCCAGAGAGATTCTGAAATCCTACACTGCTGTGGCTGATTTCTGTCAAGGCCAAAAAACGGACACTGTGCTGTTAGCTCCACAGCATGCGGGAAAACATGGACTTCTGCGATTTCCATCTGAAACATTGTCCCCTCGCCCAAGTAAATATCCAAGCCTAAGCGAGCATGCATCATGCACTTTTAGGTTTTCTTGGGAGACTGTTTGCTGGGCACACCTTGATAGACATAAAAGTGTCTAAAATTCCAACTTTAAGTTGCAACTAGAAGTTGTTCCCTATTGCTCTGCAGATAATATTGTGAAGTTCTGACATAACTGTAAAGTTCTTTGAGTGCTTTGCATGTGGATACAGTCAGAGGTTGACAGGAAACACTTTGGCCTTCTTTGCGCCTACCGATAGTGCCTCCGGGGGCGATAACGGGCGCTAACGGCTTACCGGGGAAATTATCGACGCCCGTGAACATACATAGTGGGTTAGCGCTGGCACTAAAACTTACCGCCTCGATCTCCTGCGCGCTGGAGATTGTGAAGTCATCCGGTGCGCAGCGCCCTGTTATTGCCCCGGATCTTAAATTCGCTTCCATTCCCTGCAGCATCACCGGGCGTCAACAACGGCAGCTGCAGTTGGCGTTGAGACTTCGGCTGGCCGCTTGGGGAGTGGTAATTAAAAGCATTGGTGGTTAGGTAAGCTGAAATTATATTATCACCCCAGTGTGTTGTTTTCTTGAATTTTTTTCAGCCCACAATTGATCAGCCCTACACTTTCTTAGAGTACTTGGGGCTGCTCTTCATGGATCGCAGATGCCGTCGCCGACCATTCCCAGCCTTACCTTGAAATGATGTCAACATTGGCCATTGCCTTTAAGGGAGGGAAGGAGCCTGTGAATCCAACAGCGCTGCATGGGACATTGTGCAGCTCTCTGCCGTTACTGCCCCACTTGCTCCATTTAGCGCTCCAAGGGAAGTGGTAGTGCTTGATTTAGCGCTCCACTTCCTTCCTGGAATGCTAAACCGGAAGTTCGCATCAGATTCATCTGTGTAGCGCCTGCCGATACCTTTGTACTCCCGCAAAGTTATTGCCCCGAAAGGGGCGCTAT
Source organism: Pristiophorus japonicus (assembly GCF_044704955.1). Classification (NCBI taxonomy): domain Eukaryota; kingdom Metazoa; phylum Chordata; class Chondrichthyes; family Pristiophoridae; genus Pristiophorus; species Pristiophorus japonicus. The sequence goes on from NC_091978.1 coordinate 161,498,134, forward strand.
GCAATTTCTAGCCCTTTATGACCTGTATACTTTGTCCATCTATTTCATATAGCAAAAAGCTGCTTAATTCTATTTTGGCAATTCTTTTCAGACTGGCAAACGTCCTCCACATCTGCCCCCAGTAAATGTTTGTTCCCACATTTACCCAGTCCACATAGCGCAGTGGAGAGACTATCTTCTTTTCTGAAGCAGCAACTCCCCGCTGTATTACTGAAGCACAGGCTTCTTGCCTGCTCTATTGTTTCAAGATATTTCCAGCCTCCATTGTATAAATGGCAGCGAAAACTATACTGCCATTTTAAGAGCTGTAGCAGTGGTGAAGATTCTACTCTCCATTGAGCCAGTTTCCAGGAGGATGTCCTAGCCACAGTGGGAGTCCAACATGGACGTTTCAACTAGCCCCAGGAGAGCCAGTCGGGCTAGCCATGTGCAATACACGTGGGTGCAAAGCCCCACTGCGCATGTGTTCTGGCTTCAAAAAAGCTGGAATTGTCAAATGTGTCTTAGTCCTACATCCGAGTGTAAATACCAAGTAGCTCATTGCCGTTGTCCCAAGCTTATTTTCTAATATGGAGTGATTATCTGCACGAACGCCTTTGCGGCCTTCTGCGCATGCGTGCGGTTTCTCGGAGTCACGCACGTGCAGTACCACACAGTTGCAGTCTGCACTGTGGACTACACTTTCCTTGGCTCCATGCGGAGAAAGTCACTAGATCCGTTGACGGCCAGGGGGAAGGGGGCGGGGGGCAGAGAGAGAGAGGAATCAGGGGGAGAGAGAGAGGGAATCGGAAAGGAGACAGAACGGAAATTGGGGGGGTGGGGGGACATGAGAGGAGAGAGAGAGGGAATCTGAGAAAGAGAGATGATCAAAGGGGGAAGAGAATGGATCAGAGGGGAGAGGAGGTCAGGAATTCTGGGGTGGTGCGGGGGGGGGGGGTGCGAGGTAAAGTGCACTGAGAGCATGATGGGGATGGGGGAAGAACGTGATCCAGGTCTAAAGGTGGCGGGGGGGGGGGGGCGGGAGGAATGAGAGCAGGAACGTGATTCAGATGGTAAGATAAATCATGTTCTTCCAACCATACCCCCTTTACACCTGTACCCCATTCTCCCTCTCCTCCCCCGAGACCAGATTGATTTTTTGGAAAGCTCGGTGTGTGTGTGGCAAGTGACATCATGGACTGGATGAAAGCTGGAAGTCATGACACTGTCACTGTTCACTTCATACCCAATAAACCTGTTAATAATCTGTAACCCACATGCAATGTCTCATCCATGGGGAGGCGGGGGAATGTCAGGAACTTGTTGAGGGGAGATGGTCAGGAACCTGGGGAGGAATCTTGGGCAGGGGGAGAAGGTCAGGAATCTGGGGGAAGGGGGAAGATGGTTAGGAATCTGGGCGGGGGAGGTCAGAATCGTGGGGAGGTCAGGAATATGGACGTTGCAGCAAGGGGAGGAAAATCATTTGGGCAAGGGGAGAAAGTCAGGAACATAGGGGTGGGGGGAGGGAGGGGGGAGGTCAGGAACACGGTGGGTGGTAGGGTGGGGAGGTTAGACACTTGGGCAGGGGGAGAAGGCCAGGAACTTGGGTGTGGGCGGGAACATAAGAACATGAGAATAAGAAATAGGAGCAGGAGTAGGCCATTTGGCCCTTCGAGCCATTCCATAAGATCATGGCTGATCCACTTCCCTGCCCGTTCCCCATAAGCGTTGACTCCCCTATCATTCAAAAATCTGTATCTCCACCTAACATATATTCAATGACCCAGTCTCCACAGCTCTCTGGTGCAGAGAATTCTAAAGATTCACAACCCTCGGAAAGAAGAAATTCCTCCTCTAAATGTGTCACCCCTTATTCTGTAACCATGCCCCCTAGTTCTAGAATCCCCACGAGTGGAAACATCCTCTCTGCATCTACACTGCTCAACCCCCTCCGAATATTATACATTTCAATTAGATCACCTCTCATTCTTTTAAACTCTAATGAGTACAGGCCCAACCTGCTCAAACTTTCTTCATAAGACAACCCCTGAATCTCAGGAATCAATGTGGTGAACCTTCTCTGAACTGTCTCCAATGCAAGTATATCCCTTCTTAAATAAGGAGACCAAAATTGTAGGCAGTACTCCAGGTGTGGTCTCACTAACGCCCAATAGCAAGACTTCCCTACTTTTATACTCCATTTCCCCTTGCAATAAAGGCCAGCATTCCATTTGCATTCCTAATTATGCAGTAATTCCTGGGAAGGCCAAGAACTTATTGGGAAGGGAAAAGGTCAAAAACCCGGGGACGGCGGGGGTGGGAGGGGAGGAATGGGGGTGGGGAGAGGTTAGGAACTTGTTGGGTGGTGGGGCAGGAAGTTGTTTGGGGGTGGGATAGGTCTTAACCCATGAGGGTGACCCCTGTCTGTTCTATGTGAGTTCCGTTCTGTCTGGAGTCGGCAGTCAGAATGGCTCGAATTACACTTTGCAAAGTAATTGATTACTTAGGCAGGCAGGATTTAATTTCAGAGAAACTGCTGGGTGCATCTTGTCCCCCAAGGGAACCAATGAGAAATCAGTTCTTGTCCTCCTAGCCGACCAATCAGAAATCTGATGTTGGAAATAAATGAGACTTTTCTAATTCCTACCAGACTTTGCATTAAAAATAGAAAGATTTGCATTTAGATAAAGTGTTATCTCTTTAGAGACATCTCAAAGTATTTCACACAATGCATCACTATAAGATACAGTGACTACTGTTATGTAGCAGGCATTGTGTACACAGTAAGGTGCCACAAACATCAGTGAGATGAATGATCAATTATTTGACCTGAATTTTCTTGGACTTTCTGCTGTTGGACCACTGTAACTTTGTTGCAAGTACGATAGAAATCTTGTTGATGCATGTAAAATGGGTTTCCATGTGTCATGCTCCTCCTGTGCTATGTGGGAACTCAGCGACACTTCCAGTGTCCCTGACGACGACATGTGTGGGAAGTGTATCCTGCTGCAGCTCCTGACAGACCACATTGCGGCACTGGAGCTGCAGGTGGATTCACTCTGGAGCATCCGCGATGTTGAGGATGCCGTGAATAGCACGTTTAGTGAGTTGGCCATACCGCAGGTAAAGGTTACTCAGGCAGATATGGAATGGGTGACCAATAGGAAGAGCAGTGGAAGGAAGGTAGTGCAGGGGTCCCCTGCAGTTATCTCCCTCCAAAACAGAGACACCATTTTGGGTACTGTTGGGGGTGGATGACTCATCAGGGGAGGGCATCAGCAGCCAAGTTTATGGCACGTGGGTGGCTCTGCTGCACAGGAGGGCGGGAAAAAGAGTGGGAGAGCTATAGTTGTAGGGGACTCGATTGTAAGGGGAATAGATAGATGTTTCTGTGGTCGCAATTGAGACTGCAGGATGATATGTTGCCTCCCTGGTGCAAGGGTCAAGGATGTCTCAGAGCAGCTGCAGGACATTTTGGAGGGGGAGGGTGAACAGCCAGTTGTCGTGGTGCATATAGGTATGAACAATATAGGTAAAAAATGGGATGAGATCCTACAAGCTGAATTTAGGGAGCTAGGAATTAAATTAAAAAGTAGGACCTCAAAAGTAGTAATCTCAGGATTGCTATCAGTGCCACATGCTGGTCAGAGCAGGAATTGCAGGATAGCTCAGATGAATACGTGGCTTAAGGAGTGGTGCAGAAGGGAGGGATTCAAATTCCTGGGGCATTGAAACCGGTTTTGGGGGAGGCAGGACCAGTACAAACTGAACGGTCTGCACCTGGGCAGGACCGTAACCAATGTCCTAGGGGGAGTGTTTGCTGGTGCTGTTGGGGAGGGTTTAAACTAATATGGCAGGGGGATGGGAACCTAGGTAGGGAGACAGAGGTAAAAGAATGGGGGCAGAAGCAAAAGATAGAAAGAAGAAAAGTAAAAGTGGAGGGCAGAGAAACCCAAGGCAAAAATCAAAAAGGGCCTCATTACAGCAAAATTCTAAAGGGGCAAAGTGTGTTAAAAAGACAAGCCTGAATCGGTGCCTCAATGCGAGGAATATACGCAATAAGGTGGATGAATTAACTGCGCAGGCAGCAATTAAAGAATATGATATAATTGGCATCACGGAGACATGGCTCCAGGGTGACCAAGGCTGGGAACACAACATCCAGGGGTATTCAACATTCAGGAAGGATAGACAGAAAAGAAAAGGAGGTGGGGTAGCGTTGCTGGTTAAAGAGGAAATTAATGCAATAGTAAGAAAGGACATTAGCTTGGATGATGTGGAATCTGTATGGGTGGAGCTGCGGAATACCAAAGGGCAGAAAACGCTAGTGCGAGTTGTGTACAGACCACCAACCAGTAGTAGTGAGGTTGGGGACAGCATCAAAAAAGAAATTAGGGATGCGTTCAATAAAGGTACAGCAGTTATCATAGGTGACTTTAATCTACATATAGATTGGGCTAACCAAACTGGTAGCAATACAGTGGAGGAGTATTTCCTGGAGTGTATTAGAGATGGTTTTCAAGACCAATATGTCGAGGAACCAACTAGAGGGCTGGCTATCCTAGACTGGGTGATGTGTAATGAGAAAGGACTAATTAGCAATCTTGCTGTGTGAGGCTCCTTGGGGAAGAGTGACCATAAATTCTTTATTAAGGTGGAGAGTGACACACTTAATTCAGAGACTAGGGTCCTGAACTTAAGAAAAGGTAACTTCGATGGTATGAGACGTCAATTAGCTAGAATAGACTGGCGAATGATACTTAAAGGGTTGACGGTGGATAGGCAATGGCAAACATTTAAAGATCACATGGATGAACTTCAACAATTGTACATCCCTGTTTGGAGTAAAAATAAAACAGGGAAGGTGGCTCAACCGTGGCTAACAAGGGAAATTAGGGATAGTGTTAAATCCAAGGAAGAGGCATGTAAATTGGCCAGAAAAAGCAGCAAACCTGAGGACTGGGAGAAATTTAGAATTCAGCAGAGGAGGACAAAGGGTTTAATTAGGAGGGGGAAAATAGAGTATGAGAGGAAGCTTGCTGGGAACATAAAGACTGACTGCAAAAGCTTCTGCAGATATGTGAAGAGAAAAAGATTAGTGAAGACAAACGTATGTCCCTTGCGGTCAGATTCAGGTGAATTTATAACAGGGAACAAAGAAATGGCAGACCAGTTGAAGAAATACTTTGGTTCTATCTTCACGAAGGAAGACACAAATAACCTTCCGGAAATACGAGGGGACCGAGGGTCTAGTGAGAAGGAGGAACTAAAGGAAATCCTTATTAGTTAGGAAATTGTGTTAGGGAAATTGATGGGATTGAAGGCCGATAAATCCCTTGGGCCTGATAGTTTGCATCCCTGAGTACTTAAGAAAGTGGCCCTCGAAATAGTGGATGCATTGGTGATCATTTTCCAACAGTCTATCGACTCTGGATCAATTACTATGGACTGGAGGGTAGCTAATGTAACACCACTTTTTAAAAATGGAGGGAGAGAAAAAGCGGGTAATTATAGACTGGTTATCCTGACATCGGTGATGTGGAAAATGCTGGAATCAATTATTAAAGATGAAATAGCAGCGCATTTGGAAAGCAGTGACAGGATCGGTCCAAGTCAGCATGGATTTATGAAAGGAATATCATGCTTGACAAATCTTCTCGAATTTTTTGAGGATGTAACTAGTAGAGTGGACAAGGGAGAACTAGTGGATGTGGTGTATTTGGACTTTCAAAAAGCTTTTGACAAGGTCCCATACAAGAGATTGATGTGCAAAATTAAAGCACATGGTATTGGGGGTAATGTACTGACGTGGATAGAGAACTGGTTGGCAGACAGGAAGCAGAGAGTCGGGATACACGGGTCCTTTTCAGAATGGCAGGCAGTGACTAGTGGAGTGCCGCAGGGCTCAGTGCTGGGACCCCAGCTATTTACAATATACATTAATGATTTAGATGAAGGAATTGAGTGTAATATCTCCAAGTTTGCAGATGGCACTAAGCTGGGTGGTGGTGTATGCTGTGAGGAGGATGCTAAGAGGCTGCAGGGTGACTTGGACAGGTTAGGTGAGTGGGCAAATGCATGGCAGATGCAGTATAATTTGGATAAATGTGAGGTTATCCACTTTGGTGGCAAATACTTGAAGGCAGAATATTATCTGAATGGCGACAGATTAGGAAAAGGGGAGGTGCAACGAGACCTGGGTGTCATGGTACATCAGTCATTGAAAGTTGGCATGCAGGTACAACAGGTGGTGAAGAAGGCAAATGGTATGTTGGCCTTCATAGCTAGGGGATTTGAGTATAGGAGCAGGGAGGTCTTACTGCAGTTGTGCAGGGCCTTGGTGAGGCCTCACCTGGAATATTGTGTTCAGTTTTGGTATCCTAATCTGAGGAAGGACGTTCTTGCTATTGAGGGAGTGCAGCGCAGGTTCAGCAGACTGATTCCTGGGACGGCAGGACTGACATATGAGGAGAGACTGGATCGACTGTGCCTGTATTCACTGGAGTTTAGAAGGATGAGGGGATCTCATAGAAACTGATAAAATTCTGACAGGACTGGACAGGTTAGATGCAGGAAGAATGTTCTCGATGTTGGGAAGTCCAGAACCAGGGGACACAGTCTAAGAATAGGGGGTAAGCCATTTAGGACTGAGATGAGGATAAACTTCTTCACTCAGAGAGTTGTTAACCTATGTAATTCTCTACCGCAGAGAGTTGTTGATGCCAGTTCATTGAATATATTCAAGAGGGAGTTAGATATGGCCCTTAAGGCTAAAGGGATCAAGAGATATGGAGAGAAAGCAGGAAAGGGGTACTGAGGTGAATAATCAGCGATGATCTTATTGAATGGCAGTGCAGGCTCGAAGGGCCGAATGGCCTACTCCTCCACCTATTTTCTATGTTTCTATGTTTCCACTACATTTCCAGTGAAACTATGGCATCGCAGTGGCTGAAAGCCCGAAGAAATTCTGGGCCATTGTATATTTAGTGATATAACTTGAGAGGGAGGAATGATGTCCAGGACAGTGAGAATTTATTTGCTCTTCCTCTAGTGCCAAAGGATCTTTAACATTGCATATGAAGGTAGCACCTCCAACAATACAGCATTCCCTTCACACTGCACTGATGTTTCAGCCGAGATTATGTATTCAAAGTCCTGGTATAAGGATCAAACCCATAACCTTCTGACTCAGAGGCAAGAGTGCTTCTAAGTGAGACAAGCTATCTCTGAAACTGGTTATGCTTCCTGCATACTTCAATCACAAAATTCCACTTGGAAGTAAAATGTCAATTCTCTCAAAAATTATACTGCAGTGCAAAGCATAAACTAAAATTGAAATTGTTGCTCATCCCTCCAGGTTCCATTCAAATTTATATCATTCAAGTGCTATTTTGCTATGGAAGGATTAAACTAAACTCGGTTAAATCAAATTCAATTCTTTGTGAATAAAAGGTGCTATAAACAGAGAATGAAAAGAATATGACACGTATAGCGAATTACAGGGATTAATCCCTTTATGAGAATAGACCTTCTAAGGCTTATAACTCAATAGAGGCTTCATTGGTTTCAATTTATGACATAAGTTATGGGTCATTAACATTTCTTAAGTCGCTCATGTTTCATACATATTCTACCTGAAGTCATAATATTTTTACCAGTTCGTAACACTGACGAGTTTCCGACCTGCTTCGCCCTCAGGTTAGGAGACTGCTCTGTGATCTTAACCATTCTAATCTTTGTGTGAGCATCATTCTACAATAGTTCTCTTACAAATTTAAAGGACAAAATGTATTTCAAATGGTATAGTTTTGGCAATATTGTGACATCGTATTGCATCCATCATAAACCTTCATAATCACGCAATGTTTCCAATTAACAGTGGCTATTGGATTACAGAGGCACATCACAATCAGTTTTCCACATTTTCTCCTCCCCTGAGCATGTTAAGATTTTCACTCTCACCATTTTAAATTACAATCAATAATGGACACATATAATACTCTGTTACTGCTAATAAGGAAGCTCATGCCCAGTTAATGTAATGTAACAGATGTAATTAAAAATTCCTTTAAATTTCATGCCACTGAAGCCTTTACAATAGTGATTATGCACCAACCCCAAGGCTGGCCAGTTCTGGTCAACCACAGATCTAGTAAACATTCCATTAAAAGTATCTGAAATTGTAGAGCTAAGCTATGAAAATGCAGCAGAAGACGATGATCCTGAAATGCCTGTGCTGGCAAGAATCACAGATCTTTACAGACATCTGAAGCACTACTTCAAGATTTTAATAATATACTCAAAAGTGATCCTGGCCACTGCATGAGCTTTGTTGCACTCTGCTTCTGTCTGTGGCTGCGATGAAGGGATGTAATTGGCCAGGGCTGATGAGGATGGTGTTGGTCCTTCAGGAACTATCAATCTCCCTTCACCTTCAAACAATGGAAATATTATTGCCTGAAGCTAAAAGCATCATGGAAAGTGACTGGGATACTGTGCTAGTGGTCACTAACCAGCTACACATTAACGGAGTAAAACTATTTTACATTCATGTAGGCCATTACATTATGGCAGTGGACAGTTGAAAAAAGTGTATTGAAACAGGGTTAGATGGATTTTAGGTGCATTTTGTAAAGCCCTGGCATTGAAGCTAGCACATATTAGACAATTGCAGGCGTTGTGCCCACAATTATCCAATATGCACTGATTGCATGTAAGGCTTCACTGGTGGCACAGAGCCTCGCAAAATTTATCCTATTATCTTCATTCTTCTGGCAGCCTAGCTGAGAACCGATTAAACTAAACACAGCTGATGGAGACATCTACCCATTTTCTTTTGTTGTTTCTAAATACTTGCAGCAAACTAAACTTCTGAGAAACAGTATTCATTCCCATTATGAAAGGGCACTAGACAAAGGTTAGCCATAAAGAAAAAGGTAATGATAAAATGACTTCTGACCAATCAATTTGAAGAGGTCTTATTGGTGAAATCTAAATCATTGACAGGAGCAGATAAACAGTAGTTAGTTCATGTTTGACTGGAATAGCTACGTCATTGAGAAGATATCAGTGATACTTATCATCATGACAGGTACCTGTCAAAGAGTGCTAGAAAGACACCTGCATAACTACAACTGGGCATAGTACTGTTTGGCCATTGAAGAGAATAACATTGTTCAAGTATTACTCAGCAATCAACAAATAAATCACTTTAACAACTTCTCAGATTTATCACAATCTGAGGGTAATACAATTAATTAGTTCTTTAATAGGAGTTCCTGCTTGATTTTTAAAGGTAGCATGGCTGCCAGATTAATTATTTTCTAGTGTTTTTATGTACACGCAGCATATGTTCAAGAACTGGGATTTGAAATACAGAACAACAACAAAACAACGTGTATTTATATAGTGCCTGCGACGTAGTGAAACGTCCCAAGGCGCTTCACAGGAGTATTATGAGATTAAAAATTTCACACCGAGCTGCATAAGTAGAAATTAGTGCAGGTGACCAAAAGTTTGGTCAAAGAGGTATAAGAACATAAGAACATAAGAAATAGGAACATGAGTAGGCCATACGGCCCCTCGAGCCTGCTCCGCCATTCAATAAGATCATGGCTGATCTGATCATGGACTCAGCTCCACTTCCCTGCCCGCTCCCCATAACCCCTTATTCCCTTATCATTTAAGAAACTGTCTATTTCAGTCTTAAAGTTATTCAATGTCCCAGCTTCCACAGCTCTCTGAGGCAGCAAATTCCACAGATTTACAACCCTCTGAGAGAAGAAATTCCTCCTCATCTCAGTTCTAAATGGGCGGCCCCTTATTCTAAGATTATGCCCTCTGGTTCTAGTCGCCCCTATCAATGGGAACATCCTCTCTGCATCTAGCCTGTCACGCCCCCTCATAATCTTATACATTTCGATAAGATCACCTCTCATTCTTCTGAATTCCAATGAGCAGAGGCCCAACCTACTCAACTTTACCTCATAAGTCAACTCCCTCATCTCCGGAATCAACCTAGTGAACCTTCTCTGAACTGCCTCCAAAGCAAGTATATCCTTTCGTAAATATGGAAACCAAAACTGCACGCAGTATTCCAGGTGTGGCCTCACCAATACCCTGTAGAATTGTAGAATTGTAGCAAGACTTCCTTGCTTTTATACTCCATCCCCTTTGCAATAAAGGCCAAGATTCCATTGGCCTTCCTGATCACTTGCTGTACCTGCATACTATCCTTTTGTGTTTCATGCACAAGTACCCCCAGGTCCCACTGTACTGCAGCACTTTGCAATCTTTCTCATTTAAATAATAACTTGCTCTTTGACTTTTTTCTGCCAAAGTGCATGACCTCACACTTTCCAACATTATACTCCATCTATCAAATTTTTGCCCACTCACTTAGCCTGCCCATGTCCTTTTGCAGATTTTTTGTGTCCTCGTCACACATTGCTTGTCCTCCCATCTTTGTATCGTCAGCAAACTTGGCTACGTTACACTCAGTCCCTTCTTCCAAATCGTTAATATAGATTGTAAATAGTTGGGGTCCCAGCACTCATCCCTGCGGCACCCCACTAGTTACTGGTTGCCAACCAGAGAATGAACCATTTATCCTGACTCTCTGTTTTCTGTTGGTTAGCCAATCCTCTATCCATGCTAATATATTACCCCCAACCCTGTGAACTTTTATCTTGTGCACCTTGTCAAATGCCTTCTGGAAGTCCAAATACACCACATCCAATGGTTGCCCTTTATCCACCCTGTTCGTTACATCCTCAAAGAATTCCAGCAAATTTGTCAAACATGACTTCTCTTTCATAAATCCATGCTGACTCTGCCTGACCGAATTTTGTTTTTCCAAATGTTCTGCTACTGCTTCTTTAATAATATGTTTTAAGGAGTGCCTTGAAGGAGGAAAGAGAGGTAAAGAGGCAGAGAGGTTTAAGCTAGAAGTTTCAGAGCTTGGGGCCTAGGCAACAGAAGGCACAGCCCCAATGGTTGAGTGATTATAATCAGGGAAGCTGAAGAGGGCAGAATTAGAGGAGTGCAGACATCTCAGCGAAGTTGTGAGGCTGGAGGAGATTACAGCGATACGGAGGGGTGAAACCATGGAGGGATTTTAAAATAAGGATGAGAGTTTTGAAATCGAGGCGTTGCTTAACCGAAAGCCAATGTAGGTCAGTGAGCACAGGTTTGATGGGTGACCGGCACATGGTACGAGTTAGGACATGGGCAGCCGAATTTTGGATCACCTCTAGTTTACGTATGGTAGAATGTGAGAGGCCAGCCAGATGTGCGTTGGAATAGTCAAGTCTAAACACATAGTAATTAGCTGCAGGAGTAGTCCATTCGGCCCCTGAAGCCTGCTCCACCATTCAATAAGATCATGGGTGATCTTCTACCTCAACTCTACTTTCCTGCACTGTCCCTATATCCCTTGATTCCCTTAATTTTCAAAAATCTATCAAACTCTGTCTTGAATATACTCAAAGACTGAGCCTCCACAGCCCTCTAGGGTCGAGAATCCCAAAGATTCACCACCCTCTGAGTGAAGAAGTTTCTCTTCATCTCAGTCCTAAATAGCAGAACCCTTATTCTGAGACTGTGACCCTGGTTCTCTACTCCCCAGCCAGAGCAAACATCCTCCCTGCATCTACCCTGTCAAGTCCTGTAAGAATTTTGTATGTTTCAATGAGATCACCTCTCATTCTTCTAAATTCTAGAGAATATAGGCCTAGTCTACTCAGACTCTCCTCATAGGACAATCCCCCCATCCCAGGAATCAGTCTGCTGAACCTTCATTGCACTCCCTCTATGGCAAGTATATCCTTCCTTAGGTAAAGAGACCAAAACTGTACACAATACTCCAGGTGCATTCTCACCATGGCCCTATATAATTGCAATAAGATGTCTTTACTATTTTACTCAAATCATCTTGTAATAAATGCTTTCTTAATTGCTTGCTGTACCCGCATGTTAACTTTTAGTGATTCATGTACAAGGACACCCAGGTTCCTCTGACTACCAACATTTCCCAATCTCTCACTATTTCTATTTTTCCTACCAAAGTGGATAACTTCACATTTCTCCACATTATATTCCATTTGCCATGATCTTGCCCATTCACTTAGCCTGACTATATCCCCGTGAAGCCTCTTTGCATCCTCCTCACAACTTGCATTCCCACCTAGCTTTCTATCATCAGCAAACTTGGATATATTACATTTGGTTGCCTCATCCAAATCATTGATATAGATTGTGAAAAGCTGGGATCCAAGCACCGATCCTTGCGGCACCTCACTATGACAGCCTGCCAACCCGAAAATTACCCATTTATTCCTATTCTCTGTCTTATGTCCGATAACCAATCCTCAATCTATGTTGGTATATTACCCCCAATCCCTGAGCCCTAATTTTGTTTAATAACCTCTTGTGTGGCACCTTATCGAATGCCTTCAGAAAATCCAAATACACCACATCCACTGGTTCCCCCCTATCTCTTCTGCTTGTTACAACCTCAAAAAACTCTAACAGATTTGTCAAATATGATTTCCCTTTCATAAATCCGTGTTGACTCTGCCCAAGCCTATTATTATTTTCTAAGTACCCAGTTATCACGTCCTTAATAATAGATTCTAGCATTTTCCCTATGACCGATGTCAGGCGAACTGGTCTGTAGTTCCCCGTTAGCTACCTTCCAATCTGCAGGAACCATTCTCGAATCTATGGAATTTTGGAAGATGACAACCAATGCATCCATTATCTCTATAACCACCTCTTTCAAAACCCTAGGATGTAGGCCATCAGGTCCAAGGGATTTATCAGCTTTCAGTCCCATTAATTTCTCCAGTACAATTTTTTACTAATACTAATATCTTTCAGTTGCTCATTCCCGCTAGAGGTAACAAAGGCATGGATAAGGGCTTCAGCAGCAGGTGAGCTGAGGCAAGGGCGGAGACAGGCGATGTTACGGAGGTGGAAATAGGCAGTCTTAGTTATGCTGCAGATATGTGGTCGAAAGCTCATTTCAGGGTCAAATTTGACACCAAAGTTGCAAACAGTCTGGTTCAGCCTCAGAAAGAAGTTGGGGAGAGGGATGGAGTCAGTGGCTAGGGAATGGAATTTATGGCGGGGACACAAAACAATGGCTTCAATCTTCCCAATATTCAGTTGGAGAAAATTTCTGATCATCCAAAACTGGATGTCGGACAAGCAGTCTGACAACTTAGAGACCATGGAGGGCTCAAGAGAAATGGTCGTGAGTTAGAGCTGGGTGTCATCAGCATTAATGTGGAAACTGACGCTGTGTTTTCGGATATTTCAGGGGTGAGAACAGGAATTGAAATATGAAGCATGATTTAACACTACAATATCAACTGAAATGCACCTTCACTATTTTAATATAAATACCTCAAAATTAAAGAATATCCTCTGGGGAGTTTTGTGTTGAACATCAAAAGAATTCTGTTTTTTTTGGTGTTTAGTGCAATCAGCTGTGTGACGATAAAGAGAAGGCATTAACAAGGGCACCCTGCAAAAAAAGAAACACAATGGGTGCAAAAGTATCACCGGGCGCTACACAATTGAATTGGATGCAAACTTCCCGTTTAGCATTCCAGGGGGGAAGCGGAGTGCTAAATCAAGCACTACTACTTCCATTGGAGCACTAAATGGAGCAAGAGAGATGGTAGCATCAAAGCGTGCACAATGTCCCGTGCAGCGCTCCCGGAATCACAGGCTCCTTCCCTCCCTTAAAGGAAAGGGCCAATGCTGAGAAGATTTCAAGATAAGGCTGGGAATGGTGTGCGATGGCACCTGCGATCCATGAAGTGCAGCCCCATGCACCCTAAGAGAGTGCAGGGCTGCTCAATCGCGGGATGGAAACATTTGCAAAAACAGCGCACAGGGGTAAGAATAACGTTTTGACCCACCTAACCACCACTGCCTTTAATTACCACTCCCCAAACGGCCGGCCGAGGTCTCAACGCCTCTTGCAGCTGCCGTTGTTGACGCCCAGCGATGCTGCAGGGGGTGGAAGCGAATTTAAGATCCAGGGCAATAATGGGATGCTGTGCACTGGATGACATCACGATCTCCAGGGCATGGGAGATCGAGGCGGTTAGGTTTAGTGCCAACCCTAACCTGCCATGCAAGTTTGCAGGCATCGGTAATTTCACCGCGCCCGGTCGGTAAGCCATTAGTGCCCCGTTGTTGCCCCCCGTAGGTGCTACTGGGAGGCGCAAAGGAGACCAATTTGTCTCCCAAGCTGTCAGTTGGGATGCAATATGAAAGGGGGGAAGAGCCAGCAGTCAGTGGGAGAAATGAAGGGCTTCATAAAATGATACTACAATCTAGAGATCTCATCATATTGTCAATTGGGTATTTCTATACTTGTAGATTCTTACAGTCGGATAGTGGGTATTCTCGGCTTTAATACAGGAAACTATTATGGTCTATATGCCTCAAGACCACAGCTACTTTGAAGCTGCAACTTATCAGTCTGACAAGTAGAATTATTGCTGTTGTTCTTTGACACAGTGCACATTCTCGGGTTTGGATTTGGGACAGATTTATGGACATGAAATGAACAAACGTTGCTGATTAAGACTCTAAAAAATTAGGCCTTTCTAACAAATTCATTAATAAATGCATGTTGCTATTTTTGTAATGGCAGAATCTGATTGCAAATAATTTACTGATGGATGTTTCACTTTCTTGTCGGGATTTAACATTACAGTCCATTAACTCATTTGTTGTGATTGTAAACACAAATGATTGTCTCATTTGTTATTAGACGTCTAATCCTGCACTACCTCAAAGAGATATATAGTTATATGGACATTACAATCATCTGATGGGTAGTTATAAAAAGTGGAAAAAGATGATTTGGAGGATCTGTCAAAATTGGAAAATCTAAATGTTTTATTTAATTGTAGTTTGTAACAATTGAAATCACAGCTCTTCAAATAATAAATAGTTGTTTAAAACAGAACTTTATTTTGTAAAGCACTGCTTTTGTACCAGAATGCCTGATAATATGATTGGGTCAATCAGCAGAAACTGGGTGGGTTGGCAACTAAAATCAAGTAGGCCACACAAGGAAGGTTTAGGGTCCCCAGACACCTTTCCCCTTCCCTACTGCGAAACTCCATGGAACCATAGCCCCTGCACTTAACTGGGGGACCAAGGACTGCCCCAACTTCCACAGGCCACTTCCCACCAAATCCAGACAGGAAGTCATCTGGCAGTTAAAATCGCTGCAGCCTCATTCTGATGCTGGTGGGTAGGAAGAAACGGAAATTAGCAGGTTCTCATGTAAACGCATTGGCAGTTAATATTCCCCCGAATCATTTGAATAAAAGCTGAATTGAACTCAAATTTTAATCGATGTGCCCTACTTTCTATGTTATGTTCACTTGTTGCAGAGCAGAGTTAAGTTCTGCAGATCTGTCAAGTCCAAGTACTGTGTGCCTGCTCCACAAAACTGTTTATCAAAATTAACCTTTGGAAGTTGAATCCCATTGGTTTCCAAAGAGGTTGAATAAAGATATTGGGGAGGAGTTAAACTAATATGGCAGGGGGATGGGAACCAATGCAGGGAGAGAAAGGGAAGCAAAATGGAGACAGAAGCAAAAGACAGAAAGGAGATGAGTAAAAGGGGAGGGCAGAGAAACCCAAGGCAAAAAATAAAAAGGGCCACTGTACAGCAAAATTCTAAAGGGTCAAAGTGTCTTAAAAAGGCAAGCCTGAAGGCTCTGTGCCTCAATGCGAGGAGTATTCGGAATAAGGTGGACGAATTAACTGTGCAGATAGCAGTTAACGGATACGATGTGGTTGGCATCACGGAGACATGGCTCCAAGGTGACCAAGGCTGGGAACTCAACATCCAAGGGTATTCAACAATTAGGAAAGAAAGACAGAAAGGAAAAGGAGGTGGGGTGGCATTACTGGTTAAAGAGGAAATTAATGCAATTGTAAGGAAAGACATTAGCTTGGATGATGTGGAATCGGTATGGGTGGAGCTACGGAATACCAGAGGGCAGAAAACTCTAATGGGAGTTGTGTACAGACCTCCAAACAGTAGTGATGTTGGGGAGGGCATCAAATAGGAAATTAGGGGTGCATGCAATAAAGGTGCAGCAGTTATCATGGGTGACTTTAATATGCATACAGATTGGGCTAACCAAACTAGAAACAATACGGTGGAGGAGGATTTCCTGGAGTGCATAAAGGATGGTTTTCTAGACCAATATGTCGAGGAACCAACCAGGGGGGAGACCATCTTAGACTGGGTGTTGTGTAATGAGAGAGGATTAATTAGCAATCTCGTTGTGCGAGGCCCCTTGTGGAAGAGTGACGATAATATAGTGGAATTCTACATTAGGATGGAGAAGGAAACAGTTAATTCAGAGACCATGGTCCAGAACTTAAAGAAGGCTAACTTTGAAGGTATGAGGCGTGAATTGGCTAGGATAGATTGGCGAATGATACTGAAGGGGTTGACAGTGGATGGGCAATGGCAGACATTTAGAGACCGCATGGATGAACTACAACAATTGTACATCCCTGTCTGGCGTAAAAATAAAAAAGGGAAGGTGGCTTAACCGTGGCTATCAAGGGAAATCAGGGATAGTATTAAAGCCAAGGAAGTGGCATACAAATTGGGCAGAAATAGCAGCGAACCTGGGGGCTGGGAGAAATTTAGAACTCAGCAGAGGAGGACAAAGGGTTTGATTAGGGCAGGGAAAATAGAGTATGAGAGGAAGCTTGCAGGGAACATTAAAATGGACTGCAAAAGCTTCTATAGATATGTCAAGAGAAGAAGGTTAGTAAAGACAAACGTAGGTCCCCTGCAGTCAGAATCAGGGGAAGTCATAACTGGGAACAAAGAAATGGCAGACCAATTAAACAAGTACTTTGGTTCGGTATTCACTAAGGAGGACACAAACAACCTTCCGGATATAAAAGGGGTCAGAGGGTCTAGTAAGAAGGAGGAACTGAGGGAAATCCTTATTCGTTGGGAAATTGTGTTGGGGAAATTGATGGGATTGAAGGCCTATAAATCCCCAGGGCCTGATGGTCTGCACCCCAGAGTACTCAAGGAGGTGGCCTTGGAAATAGGGGATGCATTGACAGTCATTTTCCAACATTCCATAGACTCTGGATCAGTTCCTATGGAGTGGAGGGTAGCCAATGTAACCCCACTTTTTAAAAAAGGAGGGAGAGAGAAAAAAGGGAATTATAGACCGGTCAGCCTGACATCGGTAGTGGGTAAAATGATGGAATCAATTATTAAGGATGTCATAGCAGCGCATTTGGAAAGAGGTGACATGATAGGTCCAAGTCAGCATGGATTTGTGAAAGGGAAATCATGCTTGGCAAATCTTCTGGAATTTTTTGAGGATGTTTCCAGTGGAGTGAAGAAGGGAGAACCAGTTGATGTGGTATATTTGGACTTTCAGAAGGCTTTCGACAAGGTCCCACACAAGAGATTAATGTGCAAAGTTAAAGCACATGGGATTGGGGGTAGTATGCTGACATGGATTGAGAACTGGTTGTCAGACAGGAAGCAAAGAGTAGGAGTAAATGGGGACTTTTCAGAATGGCAGGCAGTGACTAGTGGGGTACCGCAAGGTTCTGTGCTGGGGCCCCAACTGTTTACATTGTACATTAATGATTTAGACGAGGGGATTAAATGTAGTATCTCCAAATTTGCAGATGACACTAAGTTGGGTGGCAGTGTGAGCTGCGAGGAGGATGCTATGAGGCTGCAGAGTGACTTGGATAGGTTAGGTGAGTGGGCAAATGCATGGCAGATGAAGTATAATGTGGATAAATGTGAGGTTATCCACTTTGGTGGTAAAAACAGAGAGACAGACTATTATCTGAATGGTGACAGATTAGGAAAAGGGGAGGTGCAACGAGACCTGGGTGTCATGGCACATCAGTCATTGAAGATTGGCATGCAGGTACAGCAGGCGGTTAAGAAGGCAAATGGCATGTTGGCCTTCATAGCGAGGGGATTTGAGTACAGGGGCAGGGATGTGTTACTGCAGTTGTACAGGGCCTTGGTGAGGCCACACCTGGAGTATTGTGTACAGTTCTGGTCTCCTAACTTGAGGAAGGACATTCTTGCTATTGAGGGAGTGCAGTGAAGGTTCACCAGACTGATTCCCGGGATGGCGGGACTGACATATCAAGAAAGACTGGATCAACTGGGCTTGTATTCATTGGAGTTCAGAAGAATGAGAGGGGATCTCATAGAAACGTTTAAAATTCTGATGGGTTTAGACAGGTTCGATGCAGGAAGAATGTTCCCAATGTTGGGGAAGTTCAGAACCAAGGGTCACAGTCTAAGGATAAGGGGTAAGCCATTTAGGACCGAGATGAGGAGAAACTTCTTCATCCAGAGAGTAGTGAACCTATGGAATTCTCTACCACAGAAAGTAGTTGAGGCCAATTCACTAAATATATTCAAAAAGGAGTTAGATGTAGTCCTTACTACTAGGGGGATCAAGGAGTATGGCGAGAAAGCAGGAATGGGATACTGAAGTTGCATGTTCAGCCATGAACTCATTGAATGGCGGTGCAGGCTCAAAGGGCCAAATGGCCTACTCCTGCACCTATTTTCTATGTTTCTATGTTTCTATATAGCTTTCAGCCACTGACTGTGGATTGCTTTCTTAGTATCCAGCATCTTTCTGTCTTGTTAGCTGTACTTGGAAATGCTGAGAAAAATCAATCTATTTAAACTAAGATAAATTAGCAACAATCAGTAACAGGCAGTGAAAATAATCTTTGCGAGAGAAAAAAATACAAAATAATTTTGGCTCATTTTTAGAAGCTGTCTTCCTCTCAGTAATTTTGAATACTCTCTCTACAATGCTACAGCCACATATTACACAAAGAAGCATAGGTAAACATCATCTCTTTTTCAACTAGTGAAAGGATTTAACACCACCTTGACTAAAACTCTATTGCCCGTGTCATAACTCACACTAAGTCCCGTTCACCCATCACCCCTTGCGCTCACTGACCTACATTGACTCCAGGTTGAGCAACACCTCGCTTTTAAAATTCTCATTGTTTTTAAATCCCTCCTTTCCCCGCCCCCTCCACATCTCTGTAATCTCCTCCAGCCCCACAGCCCTCCAATATATCTGTGCTCTTACAATTCTGGCCTCTTGAGCATCCCCGATTTTAATCGCTGTACCATTAGTGGCCGTACCTTCAGCTGCTAAGACCCTAAGCTCTGGAATTCCCTCCCTAAACCGCATCACCTCTCTACCTCTCTGTCCTCCTTTAAGAAGCTCCTTAAAACCTACCTCTCATCTGCTCTAATATCTCCTTATGTGGCTTGGTGTCAAATTTTGTTTTATAACACTTCTGTGCAGCACCTTGGAATGTTTTACTATGTTAAAGGTGCTATATAAATGCAAGTTGTTGTTGTTGAATCTAAGATCTGAACAAGCTGACTCTGAATGCAAAGTCCAAATGTATCCAATTGTTCCTTCTGCCCTGCTGAAGCCCACATAGACTTTGTTTTGGGCAGCGTCATTGTTTATTTAAAATGTATTGGCTGGTTGCAACACCGGCCCGATTTTTGACTGCTGCCTGATCCATAGTGCCCTGTATAGCGCCGTGCTGGGACCACCTGTGAAAGCGGGCGGTCCGAGATGTAGCGGCTGCAGTGAGGTAAGTAATGTTGACCTCAGGTAAGTGTGATTGTTTGTATTTTATTTTTTTTGCCATTTATGTTGTGATGGCATGAGTTATTTATTGGGAATGTTTTTGGTGTTTCCTTTTCAGGTTCTCCCCCTGCCCTCTCTTAAAGCACTTCGAGGCCGGCTGTTTAGCTCGGGATTTTCAGCTGCTCAGCTGCTAGCGCCCTAAGTGAGCTGTGCAATGCTTCCCTTAGAACTCCGCCCCACACTCAGGGCCCAGCTGATGAATTTTGTTGACTGAGGCACAAACTGTTCCTGGGCACAAACATTACTGCCCCACCGCCATTACTGCCCCACCGCCATTACTGCCCCACCGCCATTACTGCCCCACCGCCATTACTGCCCCACCGCCATTACTGCCCCGAAATGAGCAGAACCGAAAATCCAGCCCGATGAGATTTTATCCCATTTGTCTGCTTTGGATGTTTTATCACAAAGGAGTTATTCTGTAGTACATCCTTCCTTACATTTTCTTGGTATACTGTTATTGTATCTTCTGACTTCAAAACAACACAAGCAGGCTTACAAAGTTCCATGTTTTAGAGTATTCTTAGTCGACATTTGCAATAATTCATCTTTGAATGTATAATGTTTAGGCTTAATATACAAGTGCCTGATAATCACCTGAAATATGAATTGTGCACCATTGGAGGATTACAAATTATACCCTTTGTGCATGACATTTCAGAAGTGAACATTAATCACTGTTAATGGAGAAATCATACTGAGTAATAAGGAAATGGCAGAGGCTATAAACAAATATTTTATATATTAAGACACAAAAAGCATATCAAAAGTACTGGGGAACCAAGGGGCTAATCAAAGCAAGAAACATAAAGTAATTAATATCAGTCAAGAAAAGGTATTTGAGAAACTAATGGGACTAAATGCCGAGAAATCCCCTGGACCTGACGGCCTATGTCCTAGGGTTCTAAAAGAGGTGGCTGCTGAGATAGTGGATGCATTGATTGCGATTTTCCAAAATTCCCCAGATACAGGAAATTGGAAGGTAGCAAATGTAACACCGCTATTCAAGAAAGAAGGTAAGAGAAAAATGGGAACTACAGGCCAGTTAGCCTGACATCACTCGTCGGGAAAATGCTGGAATCCATTCTTAAGAAAGTACTAACAGGGTACTTAGAAAATCATAATATGATTAAGCAGAGTCAACATGGTTTTATGAAAGTTATATTGTGTTTGACAAATTTATTAAAGTTTTTTGAGGATGAAACTAGTAGAGTAGATAAAGAGGAACTAATAGATGTAGTATATTTGGATTTCCAAAAGACTTTCGATAAGGTGCCACATAAAAGGTTTTTAAGCAAGGTAAAGACTCATAGGGTTGGGCATAAGGTATTAGCATGGATAAAGGATTAGTTAACGAACAGAAAACAGAGAGTAGATGTAATGTATTATCACATAGTTTGTCACATGGTTTGTCACATGGTTTTGTATGAGCATGCTCAGTTCGCTCTGGCCTGATAAACAAGCACACGGAGCCCAAAATTGATGAAGGACAAGGCCTGCCCAAGTGACGCCCAAAGGACCGGCGATGGTTGACCGGGCAGTACTTTGCCAGCAAGATTCCTCTAAAAGAGGTGACAGTACTACCCGGCGGCCAAACAATGGCTTACGCCATCAATCTGGGCAGCAGCGGGCGGGAGCTCTCAATCTCGGCGGCAAATGCAATTGCCACCCAAGTGCCACCGAGGATGGAGTCAGGCCCAGGGAGGGTAGAAGACCTGAAATTGAAAATCATCACCAAAAGATACCACTGGAAGACCTTCGGGGGAGCCCATACAGGTAAGATGCTGTAAAAAAAACTTTAAAGATGTTCACTAACCTTTTTTTGCTGGTCTTCATACTTATCGTCGGGGTTAGACCTGCCTCCACGCAAGGTCCTTCCCTCTGCTGCCACTGACTCCCGCCGACTCCCACCTGCACCAAATTGGCAGCTCAGCGGGTGGGAGGACACTTGCGCGACTTAGTCGCCAGCGGCCGTCAGTGGGTGGTTCCCGGCAGTACTCCCCTCCCACCGGCTGCAGCCCGAGTGGAAACTGGCACAGAGGGGAGACGGCGGCAAAACTCGGTGGCATCCGGCAGCAGTAGGCGGTAAGGCCACCAATTTCAGGGCCATTGACGAGCAACTCACCGTGTCTCTGTCCTTCATTTTTTTCTAGCCATACATACTACATTTTGCTGATGAGGATGGGGTCCCAAAGCCATTTTTAGGGATCAGGGAAGGACACAGTGTTCAAAATTCGAATGGACAAGGTTAAGGTGAACTTGTGACACCTAATCTGTATTTTTGCGATGTTTTATCATTAATGTTCGTGCAGAATCATCTGTGTTTCGCCTTCGCGTAGATGTATACACAGCAACAGCAGATTGATTCTCACATGTTCACAGATAGTTTGCTATTTTCATTTTCGTGCTAGGTGCAGTTGACAAAGACTTTCCCATGAATACAACTGATATTGCTGATGAGACTCAAAAGCATTCAGTACTGAAAAGTGTTACACTCATAATAAATGGTCAGACTGAGTACCGTGTGTCATGAGCAAGTGTGATCTTAGTTCCTTTATTAAGGTTCCAGAGCGCAGGCACCTTGTGGGTAGCCTGTTTATATACTGTGCTCCCAAGGGATGCTGGGGTCCCTTGGGACTCAAACAGGTAGGCCCTCTGGTAGACAGGTGTGATGCAGGTTACAAGGGGTTACATACATAACATCACTCCCCCGTGAAGTGAACAGTACACTTATTCACAAGGTGAGATGATCTGGGGCTTTGTGCTCCCTTGTCGATTGTCTCGGTACAAATGCGGGTGTGGGTGGGTTGGTCAGTTCTTCATTGGGCTGTAGGGCAGTCGGCCTTGCCGGGCTGCTGGGGATGATGAGTTCGGTTTTGTGGTCAACTGTGATGTCAGTAGCCACTTGTGTGTGTGTTGGAAGGTCAAAGTTGGTGTTGTCTTCTTCAGGTTGTTCGTAGCTGTTGCTGAACTGCAATTTGATTTGGTCCAAGTGTTTTCTGTGCGTTTGTCCATTGGTCAGTTTGACCTGAAATACCCTACTCCCCTCTTTGGCTGTGACAGTGCCAGTGAGCCATTTGGGACCATGTCCATAATTGAGCACAGACACAGGATCATTGATCTCACTATCGCGTGCCAAATTTGTGCGGTCATGATACATACTTTGTTGATGCTGCTTGTTCTCCACGTGATCATGTAGATCAGGGTGGACAAGAGAGAGCCTTGTTTTAAGCGCCGCTTTCATGAGCAGCTCGGCTGGTGGAACCCCGGTGAGTGAGTGGGGTCTGGTGCAGTAGCCGAGCAGTTCTCGGGACAACGGGGTCTGCAGGGAGCCTTCCGACACGCGTTTCAAGCTTTGCTTGATGGTCTGAACTGCCTGTTCTGCCTGACCATTGGATGCGGGCTTGAACGGGGCAGATGTGACATGTTTGATCCCGTTTGAATTCAGCACTGTTTGAAGCACGGCCCATTGTCGTTGACTAGGACATCAGGCAAGCCGTGCGTGGCAAACATGGCTCGTAGGCTTTCAATGGTGGCCATGGATGTGCTTATAGACATTATTGCACATTCAATCCATTTTGAGTAAGCGTCCACGACAACCAAAAATATTTTGCCTGGAATGGGCCCGCATAGTCTACATGGATCCTCGACCATGGTTTGGATAGCCAGGACCACAAACTTAGCATTGCTCAACTGAGAGCAAGTGTTGCACTGGCGCATACATGTTTCTAAATCTGAGTTGATGCCAGGCCATCACATGTGGGACCTGGCTATGGCTTTCATCATTACGATGCCTGGGTGGGTGTTGTGCAGTTCGCAAATAAATGTGTCTCTGCCTTTCTTGGGCAAGACTATGCGGTTGCCCCACAAAAGACAGTCCGCCTGCAGGGACAGCTCATCTTTGCATCTGTGGAATTTCCTGCATCTCCACTGGGACACTGGACCAGCTCCCATGGAGGACACAGTTTTTACCAAGGACAGTAAAGGATCCTGGCTGGTCCAGGTCCTGATCTGGCGGGCCGTAACGGAGGATTTCTTGTTCTCAAATACCTCCATGACCATTAGCAAGTCCGCTGGCTATGCCATTTCCATCCCAGTGGTGGGCAATCTGCACAGTTCTCTGTGCCCAGTCTGTGGCGGATTACATAGTTGTATGCCGACAGCGTGAGCGCCCATCTTTGGATGCGGGCAGAAGCATTGGTATTAATCCCTTTGCTCTCCGAGAATAGCGATATGAGCAGCTTGTGGTCAGTTTCAAGCTCGAACTTGTGGCCAAATAAGTATTGGTGCATTTTCTTTACCCTGTAAACACATGCCAGAGCCTCTTTTCAATCATGCTGTAAGCCCTTTCGGCCTTGGACAAACTCCTGGATGCATATGCAATTGGTTGCAAAATTCCCGATACATTAGCCTGTTGTAACACACACCTGGCCCCATATGACAACGCATCGCAAGCTAACACCAATCGTTTACATGGGTTATACAGGACAAGCAGTTTGTTAGAACACAGTAAGTTTCTGGCTTTCTTAAAGGCAGCCTCTTGTGAATTCCCCCATACCCAGTCGTCTCCCTTGTGCAGTAGCACATGTAGGGGTTCTAGCAGGGTGCTTAACCCAGGTAGGACATTACCGAAGTAGTTAAGGAGTCCCAGAAACGACTGGAACTCCATCACGTTCTGTGGTCGTGGCGTGTTCTTGATGGCCTCTGTCTTGGCGTCGGTGGGTCTGATGCTGTCTGCTGCAATTCTCCTTCCTACAAATTTGACGTCCTGTGCCAGGAAAACACACTTCGAGCATTTCAACCTGAGCCCCACGTGATCCAACCGGCTAAGAACCTCCTCCAGATTCTTCAAGTGCTCCACAGTGTCCTGACCTGTAACCAATATGTCATCCTGGAAGACCATTCTGCAAGGAACCGACTTTAGCAGGCTCTCCATATTCCGCTGGAAGATCGCTGCAGCCAACCGAATCCCGAATGGGCACCGGTTGTAGATAAACAGACCTTTGTGCGTGTTGATGCCGGTGAGTCCTTTCGAAGACTCATGTAGGCCGAGATCAGGTGCAGCTTGGTGAATGTCTTCCCTCCAGCCAGGGTCGCGAATAGGTTGACTGCCTTGGGTAGTGGGTACTGATCCTGTAGCGAAAAACGGTTAATCGTTATTTTATAGTCCCCACAAATTCTAACCGTACCATCCTCCTTGAGTACCGGAACAATCGGACTGGCCCAGTCATTGAATTCCACCGGCGCGATGATGCCTTCACGTTGCAGCCTGTCCAGCTCGATTTCCACTTTTTCATGCATCATATACAGTACCGTCCGAGCCTTGTGGTGGATGGGTCGCGTACCGGGAACCAAATGGATCTGCACTTTCACCCCCGAAAAGCTTCCAATGCCTGGCTCGAATAACGAAGGGAACTTGCTTAGATCCTGGGTACATGCGGTGTTGTCAACGGACAAAAGCGCTCGGATGTCGTCCCAGTTTCAGCGGATTTTCCCCAGCCAGCTTCTGCCAAACAACATGGGGCCATCCCCTGCACAATCCACAGAGGGAATTCGTGTACTACTCCATCATAGGAGACTCTGACTTCAGCACTGCCAATTACAGGGATTAGTTCCTTGGTGTAAGTCCTTAGTTTGGTGTGAATGGGGCTGAGCTTGGGCCTGTGTGCCTTCTTCTCCCACAGTCTGTCGAAGGACGTTTTACTCATTATGGATACTCCATAGACACTGGAATATCATTCAGTTCAACTTTCAATATTATTGGTGGGCAGTTCGTCATGAACGTGTGTACCCCGAACAACTCTGCCTCCTCAGTACGAGTTTCCAATTCCGTCTGATCCACTATGGATCAATCTTCCTCTGCAACGTGGTAGTTTGCAGGGTTTGCAGCTCGCCTGCACTTTCGTTGGAGGTGTCCCATTGTTCTGCAGCCAATATACACATAGTGCTTAAAGCGGCATTGATGGGGCTGATGGTCACCCCTGCAGCGCCAACAGGGTGTTAACAGATGATGGCGGACTCTGGGTCAATTGAGGTCGGGCCACAGCAGCCGGCATGTACGTTCTGCCCTGTACATTTCTGCTCAAAACCGACGTTACTTTATGCACAGTACTGGCCGAAACTTCTTTGTTCTGCGAAATCTGCTTAGTGTTGTCGCAGGTGGACATAAATGCCTGGGCTTTCATTATGGCTTTACTCAGATGTGGCGTTTCTACAGTCAACAGTTTGCGAAGGATTGTCTCATGTCTGATGCCCAGTACAAAAAAAGTCTCTGAGCATTTATTCTAGGAATCCCTCAAACTCACAATGTCCTGCAAGGCGCCTTAGTTCGACCACGTAGCTCGCCACTTCCTGGCCCTCCGACCGTTGACATGTGTAGAATCGATATCTCGCCATTAAAATGCTTTCCTTAGGATTTAGGTGCTCCCGGACCAGCGTACATAGTTCTTCGTAGGATTTCTCTGTTGTTTTTGCTGGGGCCAGGAGATTCTTCATGAGGCCATAGGTAGTTGCCCCACAGACAGTTAGGAGGATCGCCCTTTGTTTGGTCACGTTCTCGTCCCCTTCCAGCTCATTGGCCATGAAGTATTGGTCGAGTCTCTCCACGAAGGGCTCCGAATCGTACCCCTCTGAGAACTTCTCCAGGATGCCGACTGTTCTTTCCATTTTCATGTGGTTGTTTGTTACCTCGTCACCAATTGTTACACTCATAATAAATTGTCAGACTGAATACTGTGTAATGAGCAAGTGTGACCTTAGCTCCTTTATTAAGGTTCCAGAGTGCAGGTGCCTCATGGGTGGCCTGCTTATATACTGTGCTCCCAAGGGATGCTGGGATCCCTAGGGACACCAACAGGTAGGCCCTCTGGTGGACAGGTGTGATGCAGGTTACAAGGGGTTAAATACATAACAAAAATAGTGTATGAAAACACCGTGACTCGATTGGACAGTGATCTTGAATCACTTGTCAGCAAAGTAGATTGAAGTGAAACGTATAGGTTCAACCAAGTCTGAGATAGAAACGGGATCATCTTTGAGTTTGGAACCAAAACAAAACAGGCCAAAAATTGTTCAACTAAACCTTTTGTAAGGAGATCAGGAAGGCTCCGCAAACCTGCTATTAAACTGGATTTGTAGCTCATTTGTCGGATTTGTAGTTCATTTAAGAGAAAAAAGCCAGGAGTTTTTGTTATGTGGTACATGTAATGCTGGGAAAGGTGGGACCATAGTTTTACATAAAAACATAAAAACATAAGAAATAGGGGCAGGATTAGGCCATACGGCCCCTCGAGCCTGCTCCGCCATTCAATAAGATCATGTTTTGTTGTATTTGAGAGGGGAATACATACATTTTTAAGGGGAAAGCAGTGTAATGGATTATCACATGGTTTGTCACATGGTTTGGTATGAGCATACACAGTTCACTCTGGCCGAATAAAACATGCACATGGACAGGAACTCATTTGTTCCACCCACATATATTAGAGTAGAGATAAACGGATAATTTTCAGACTGGCAGGCTGTAACTACTGGGTTGTGGAAAGGGTCAGTGCTTGGGCCGAAGCTATTTATAATCTACCTTAATTACTTAGATGAAGGAATTGAGTGCAAAGCTAGGTGGAAAAGTAAGACGTGAGGAGGACCCAAAAAGCCTGCAAAGTGATATAGGCAAGAGAGTGGGCAATAAGGTGGCAGATGGAGTACTTTGGTAGGAAGAATAGAAAAACAGAATATTTTTTAAATGGTGAGAAACTATTAAATGCTGGTGTTCAGAGAGATTTGGGTGTCCTACTACAAGAATCACAGAGGGGGCGAAATTGCCCTTTTTATAGCCCCATTAGCGCCTCCGGGGGCTGCAAATGGGGCGCAATGAGGTTATTTCCCAGGGGAAGAGGTTGATAGCGCCTCCGAGGAAATTGTCCCGGAGGTTTGTGGGGGGGGACGATGTGTAGTTAACGCCGCACCCCACAATTTGTGCCCCGGGCTGACACATGCATGGGGATGACGTAATTGCCATGTGCACCGACCCGTCACCGTCCCACGCTGATCCCTTTGCATCCCCGGAGGAAGGTTCTCTGTGGGCGGCGAGAATGGCACCGGCTGATGTCACCGCCAGCTTCGCAGGTTGTGAAGCTGGCGGACATCCGCTTTCGGGGCGCCTCTTATAGTAGGGGGCCGCTTGCACCTTGGGCTGCCATATTTTTCTGCCGACCGATTCTTCTGTCGGCCCTCGCCTTGTCCGCCAAAGAGACTGCAGAGCTGCAGAAGGGGAGGGACGTTCTGTCACGTCAGCGCTACATGGAACCTCTGATAGCGCCCCGCCTCCATTGAGGGTCGGAAGGGCCAAATTCCGCGCCAGACGTGGAACTTATGGGCCATGCGATAAATGTCCCGGCCCCGGAAGTTTACTGCTTCCAAACGGGACGCAGGGCAATTTCACCCCCAGAGAGTACAGGAGGTCTTGTGCAATTGCACAGGGCTTTGGTGAGACCACACCTATTGTGCACAGTTTTGGGGGCTGAAATTGCCCCTTCTGATAAGGCCTCTGGCTGCCTGAAAGCGGCAGCCACAGGGTGGCGTGGAATGGCCGCCGACTCTCCGCGGAGGGGCCGGCATTTTTAAAATTGCCCTTCGTGAGTTTTGAAGCAGTGCCCAGGACCGCTCCGCCTGTTTTCCCGCCAAGGCGTGCACACGCCGACCCCTTACAGATTGGCGTGGACCCCGTCACAAAATTGCCCCATAGGAAATGGCCCCTTTCCTGGTATTGCCCCACGGGAGCTGCCCCGCTGCCGATCGGTGCCCTTGACATCTTTTGGTGTCGATGCACTCTCTGTGGCATGACGGCCCAGCCACCCTTAAAGGGAATGGCGCATTGCCATTTCCGCCATGTTATTTTGTCTGTCGGCCGACTGCCAAGTTGGGCCGACAATTATTGCTGCAGGTTTGGCCGGGCCGCCAACAGGCAGCCTGGCAATCCCCTCTTGGGTGCCTGGCTGCTGGTCCAGCCGAAACCCTCCCAGGTGGCCCAGTGTTTGCCACTGAAGTAGCTGCAGAGTTTGCAGCAGCCCTTCCCTTTAAATGAAATGGAGAGACATTGTGACGCGCCACGTAATGACTGACAGCCTCGGCTACTCCGCCCCACCCCCACTTCTGCCCCGCTATTGACAGCCACTCCGCCCCACCCCCACCTCCACCCCCATGATGAGGCCACTTCTGCCCCGCTGGAAAAAATCCCCGAAGTGCTGAATTTTGATGGAACGGCCAACCCAATGCATGGGGCGGCCAGAACACATCGAAAATGGTAGGTGCGCCTCGTTTCCGGCGGTGGGCAATTTCAACCCCTTGGTCTCCTTATTTAAGCCAGGATATACTTGCCTTAGAGGCGGTGCAACGAAGCTTCACTAGATTGAATCCTGGGATGAGAGGTTTGGACTATGAAGAGAGATTGAGTAGATTGGGTCTATACTCTCTGGAGTTTAGAAGAATGAGAGGTGATCTGATTGAAACATGTCAGATTCTGAGGGGGATTGACAGGGTAGATGCTGAGAGACTTTTTCCCCTGGCTGGAGAGTCTAGAACTGGAGGACATAGTCTCAGGATAAGAGGCCGATCTTTTAAGACTGAGATGTGAAGGAATTTCTTCACTCAGAGGATTGTGAACCTTTGGAATTCTCTGTCCCAAAGTGTTGTGAATGCTTAGTCATTGAGTATATTCAAGGCTGAGATAGATTTTTGGGCTCCAGAGAAATTAAGGGATTATGGGGATAGGGCAGGAAAGTGGAGCTGAGGTCAAAGATCAACCATGATCTTATTGAATGGCGGAGCAGGCTCAAGGGACCAAATGGCCTACTCCTGCTCCTAATTCTTATGTTCTTATGTTACTGTTACCTTCTGCATAGAAGTGCTTTATTTATGTTGATTTTATTTATGCTGATTTTATTTCAACTTGTTAAACTGGAGCAATTATTAATAAGGTGCCTGATTGCATAAGTAAATGCAATGCTTAAAACATAGAAGGCATAGTGTGAGGAACAGTGGGAGGTGCAGGTTAGTGCACGAATGAGAAAGATTTTGTAATCATAAAGGAATTATAAAATGTTTTGGCATGAGTGCCATAAACTCAAGATTCATTTGCACCAGTTTTACAGGCATAAAGTGGGCCCAACAGTGGCCAATTTCGGGGATCAACATCCTGCATCCCAAGGACGCCTTAAAGACATTCAACCTAATATTGGATTGGGCCAGATTCAGGAGTTTTGGGTGCCAAGCTTGCTCCACATATATTTCGTTGGCATGGATACAGCCTAGCAAGCGGCTGCCACCAAAAAGGTAAGAAAAGTATGTTATACATTTTTTAATAATATTATTACATTTTAAATCATTAATATTATAACTGTTATTGTACTACAGCTTGTATGGCTTGCTTTTTAATCAATTATCTTTCAAAATATATTGATGGGTTAGTATTAGATGGATAATGTTATGGTTTGTATTCCCCGCTAGAGATTCATCATCATCATCATAGGCAGTCCCTCGAAATCGAGGAAGACTTGCTTCCACTCTAAAAGTGAGTTCTCAGGTGACTGTACAGTCCAATATGGGAATTACAGTCTCTGTCACAGGTGGGGCAGAGTGTGGTTGAAGGAACCTCATCGTCGATATCTGTTCTTGCTGATTGTAGGTTCCTGAAGTATGGAAAATGGTCCACATTGTCCAAGGCTGCGCCGGGGGGCAGTGCTATGTGGCAGGGTCAGGTTGGTGGAGGACCTTTGTCTTACGGATGTTTAGTGTAAGGCCCATGCTTTCATACGCCTCAGTGAAGATGTTGATGATGGCTTGAGGTTCAGCCTCTGAATGTATGCATATTATGCTGGTATGAACATCTATCTGATATTTTATATATTTCCTTGTGTCACACAGCATAATCTGATGAATAATTTTTGAGTCATTAAAATTGATTCCGGTTATTACACTAGGGTATGCTTAGCGATCATCAACTTGTTCATAAACAATAACTTGCATTTATATACTGCCTTTAATGTAGTAAAATGTCCTATGCGCTTCACATGATCAATTATCAAACACAATTTGACACCAAAAGTTTGGTCACAAAGATAGGTCTTATGCTGCACCTTAAAGGAGAAGAGAGAGGTAGGGGGGCAGGCAGGTTTCAGAGCTTAGGGCCTTGGTAGCAGAATGCATGGCCACCAATGGTGGAGCGAAGAAAATCGGGGATGGGCAAGAGGTCAAAATTGGAGGAGCTCAGATATCTTGGACGGTTGTGGGGCTGGAGGAGATTACAGAGATAGGGAGGGGCAAGGCCATGGACGGAGTTGAAAACAAGGAAGAACATTTTAACACTGAGGCATTGCTGGACCAGGAGGCAATGTAGATCAGCGAGTCAGTGGTGATTGGTGAACGGGACTTGGTGTGAGTTAGGATACGAGAAGCAGAGTTTTGGATGAGCTCAAGTTTACAGAGGGTGCAAGATGGGAGGCATTGGAATAGTTGAACCCAGAGGTAACAAAGACATGGATGAAGGTTTCAACACCAGATGAACTGTGGCAGGGCAGAGACAGGTGATATTTCAGAGGTGGAAGTAGGTGGTCTTGATGATGGGTCGGAAGCTCAGCCCAGGGTCAAATAGGACGTCAAGTCTAGTTCAGCCTCAAAGAGTGGTCTGGAAGAGGGATGGGGTCGGTGGGTAGGGAACAGAGATTGTGGCAGGGGCCTTTGGTCTTCCCAATAGTTCATTGGAGGAAATGTCTGCTCATCCAATACTGAATGTTGGACAATCAGTGTGACAAATCAAAGACAGTATGGGGGCCAAAAGAGGTGTGGTGAGGTAAAGTTAGGTTTTCATACAGGATATTGCTCTAAAATTACCATTGGTTGGTGCATTAATGCAATAAAAATAACTGTCTCCCCATTTTGGCAGATTAAATCCCCAACATGAAATAGAGACCATTGATTCCTGTAGATTCATTGCATCATTCTTAGTTCCTGCATACACATAGATACATTGATCACTTAGCTTGAATTTCAGCTTTGGAAAGAAAAAAAGCTGAATGTCTATGCAGCTTTGGGTAATGATCTGTCAAGCCACTTTTTAGTTATATAAGAAAAAAAACAGGGATTATTCCTTTGAGAATTGCTGTAGCTTCAGAATTCTTAAGTGTACTGTAAATAGAAGCCCATTTAATTCACACAATAATTGTTTTCTTTGCATCTTGCAATCATTTTTTTAAACAGTGTTATTTTAGAAATTATAGAGATCTGCCCTCACTTCATAAAAAATTTGTTATTTCATAATTAAAAAAAAAACATTTTCCTTCATTGAAAATAATGAGAGCAGGATAGGGCAACAATTATTCACAGTGGTCTATGTATACTGTCCACCTACGTAATTACTTATACTGGCCCGTGTTTACTGACTTCCTGCATAAATTCATTTACTGGCCTGTGCTACTGCCTTCCTACATATATACACTCACACTGCCCACTCACGCAAATATCCACACTAACTCCCACATTTATATCCAAATTGTCCTTTCACATATATATCCAAACTGCTTTTCACATACACATTATGGGCCCAAGTTTCCACAAGAAAAAAAACGGGCGCCCCTCCGAGTTGGGCGCCCGTTTTTCGCGCCTAAAACGGCGCCTAAAAAAATCCTCGGTATTCTCCACCTACTTGCAGATCCTCTGGCCCTCGGCGCAGCCAGCACGAGCTGTGGGGGGGCGGAGCCAGGTCCCTGCGCTGAAAACAGTGCCGGGACCTCTGCACATTCGCGCTACAGTAGGCACGCAAGTGCAGTAGCTCCAGGTGCCGAACTGTGTGGGAGCGGCCCGAAGCACGCAGCACCTAGCCCTGGCTGAATGGCCTCACTGGGGCTGCGTGAATAAGGCTCCTCCCACGGCCAGCTCCTGCTCCCCCCCCCCCTGCCCCCGACCAGACCCGAGACCCGCTCCCCCCCCAGCCTCCGGACCAGACCCGACACCCGCTCCCCCCCCCCCCCCCGCCGACCAGACCTGACACCCGCTCCCCCGCTCCGACCCGAGACCCGAGACCCGAGACCCGCTACCCCCCACCCCTCCCCCCGACTGACCCGACCCGACCCGCGCTCCTGTTCCCGCTCCCCGCCCCCCCCGACTGGACCTAACCCAACCCGCGCTCCCGCCCCGCCCCTCCTCCCCCCCACTGGACCCGACTCCCGCTCCCGGACTGGATCCGATCCGACCTGACCTCCCCCCTCCCTCCCTCCCTCCCTCCCCCCGCTCTCTCCCTCCCCCTCTCTCTCTCTCTCTCTCCCTCCCCCTCTCTCTCTCTCCCTCCCTCTCTCTCTCTCTCTCCCCCTCCCGCTCAGCGGCACGAACGGCTGCAGAATTCTCCGTGCCTGAAGCACTTTCACACAGGTAGGAAGATGGTTTATTTAATCTTTTCTTGGCTTATAAATGTTTATTCAGGTTGGATTTATTTGTATAATATTTGTAGAAGTATAAATAAGGATTTATTGTAGAATTTAATGAGTTCCCTCCCCCCCCACCTCGTTCTGGACGCCTAATTTGTAACCTGCGCCTGATTTTTTAATGTGTAGAACAGGTTTTTTCAGTTCTACAAAAATCTTCACTGGCTCCATTCTACTTTAGTTTGGAGTACGTTTTCACTGTGGAAACTTTCAAATCAGGCGTCAGTGGCCGGACACGCCCCCTTTTGAAGAAAAAAATTCTGTTCCAAAGTAGAACTGTTCTACCTGACTAGAACTGCAGAAAAAAAAATGTGGAGAATTGCGATTTCTAAGATAGTCCGTTCTCCACCAGTTGCTCCTAAAAATCAGGCGCAAACCATGTGGAAACTTGGGCCCATTGTACTCTCATGTATATATCCACATAGCTTCTCATATATATCCACATTGCTGTCTTACATATATATCTATATTGCCTTTCACATAGCCACACTGCTGTCCCACATATAAAGGTAGATCTTTGGAATTTGTGCTTCTAGTATGGATTTTTACAACCCAGGAGTGCATATCAGGAATTTGGGTAGGGAAGTCAGTTGGCCATGCAAGATTCTGTATCCCTAATGGCTGAAAAATCCTGCAGGGTCTGTTGATCACCTGGCTTGAATTCACACTATGTGCTCCAAATGCATGGAGTTCTGCACCTAGATGGGGAATTGGTAAAATCTACCCTACACTTGAACATACATAACTCTCTCACACATGTATACATACAATCCTCTCACATTTATATGTGCATGAGCCAGGATTATCCACCCTCCCATGACTATTCCTGGGCAGAACTGGGGCGGGTGGGAATGAAATAATTGACAGTGACATGCTCACCATGTTTCCACCCATTATTGTGCCCATCGGCTAATCTACTGGAAGTGAAGGGTGATGTTCAATAGGTCTGCCCTTGTACGTATGTGCATAGTAAAATTATATTGTCTGCCACCACTGGTGAACTCCTTGACAGAGGCCGGAAGATCAGCTGAAAATAGTTGAATGGTCAAGGGGTTGGGAGATCAGCTGGGGTCAGGGATGTTCTACCACTCGGAAAAACGGTCCCAATTCCTTAAAAGAAGAAGATTTGGACTACTGCCTCCCACACATATAACCCTCTGACCCAGATATAAATACTGCCTCTCACATATCTACACAGTGATACCACAATAATACATTCTTTCACCCTGGCAGCTGAACTGCGTGGGAGCAGCAGCAGGAGCAGAGGTAAGGCAGAACGGATGAAAGCATGGCTCAGCGGGCAACATTCGAAAGGGACGTCAGTGTTTAAAAGTGACACAAGGGAAGTAGCTGATTGGTGAGTAGTGGGTGAGTATTTTTTTTCCGTTAAGTTAGTTCTTAGGGCTAGAACCTCCTCTTTTGAGATTATCGGCCAAAAATGGGCGCTATTTCTGGCAGGGGAGGTACAAAAAGGTTTTCAGATTGCCGGCTTCTTGCCCATTCTCAAAACACCTAGTTTACATTTTTGAAAATGGCCGTTACCGTGAGCAATATCAAATGGGTGGTAGCATTAATTTTTTTTGACCTTCTGCCGTAAAGTGTGGCTGTCCTTAGCAACGGCATGGCAACACTCGATTCCCTTGATTCTGGAGGACAAAGATCACCATGACATGCGCAGAAGAGGAGACAGAGAGAGAGGGAGCTCAGAGGGACTGAAGGCGTGGCTGGGTGTGGTGTGGCTGTTTTGGGAGGAAGGAGGGAGACTTTAGAGCTTCACAGCAAGTAGGCAAACAAAAAGTAGCTGTTAACAGCCACATATTTGACCGAATTTGCCCTATAATGAGAGAGCAGTGAGGTGGGAGAGGAGCACATTGGAGGCCACAAAAGAACTAGGATGAGGAAAATGCCTCCCTCCTGTAGGAAGGGTGTGGGAAGCCCACCCCAAATGCCCACCAGAGGATATGGACCGAGATAGCAGAGGTGATCCCGTCAGCGACCAACGAGGTGCATAAGGGCAACCAATGCTGCAAACGATGGAACGACCTTGTGGGATCCGCAAGAGTAAGTATTACATTGATTTACATGTACTTATGTATTTATAGAATTTGATTTGTAACAGTCATAAGTGACTATCAGCAGATGTGAGGTCTTGCACTTTTACTGGGAATGTTTTACTCAAAGCGTGCAGTCACGGTGTACGTCTTCAGGTAAATTCTGATAATAATCATAATAATCATGATTACATCCGTTGGTTATGTGTTGTACCAGTCTCTGTGACAGTACCTAGATATAGCAATGATATAGAAACATAGAAACATAGAAAATAGGTGCAGGAGTAGGCCATTCGGCCCTTCGAGCCTGCATTGTCATTCAATAAGATTATGGCTGATCATTCCCTCAGTGCCCATTTCCTGCTTTCTCTCCATACCCCTTGATCCCCTTAGCCGTAATGGCCATATCTAACTCCCTCTTGAATATATTCAATGAACTGGCGTCAACAACTCTCTGCGCAGGGAATTCCACAGGCTAACAACTCTCTGAATGAAGAAGTTTCTCCTCATCTCAGTCCTAAATGGCCTACCCCTTATCCTAAGACTATGTCCCCTGGTTCTGGACTTCCCCAACATCAGGAACATTCTTCCCGCATCTAACCTGTCCAGTCCCGTCAAAATCTTATATGTTTCTATGAGATCCCCTCTCATCCTTCTAATCTCCAGTGAATACAGGCCCAGTCGATCCAGTCTCTCCTCATATATCAGTCCTGCCATCCCAGGAATCAGTCTGGTGAACCTCTGCTGCAGTCCCTCAATAGCAAGAACATCCTTCCTCAGATTAGGAGACCAAAACTGAACACAATATTCCAGGTGAGGCCTCACTAAGGCCCTGCACAACTGCAGTAAGATCGCCCTGCTCCGATACTCAATTACCCTAGCTGTGAAGGCCAACATACCATTTGCCTTCTTCACCGCCTGCTGTACCTGCATGCCAAACTTCAATGACTGATGAACCATGACACCCAGGTCTTGTTTCACCTCCCCTTTTCCTAATCTGCTGTCATTCAGATAACATTCTGCCTTCGTGTTTTTGCCCCCAAACTGGATAACCTCACATTTATCCACATTATACTGCACCTGCCATGCATTTGCCCACTCACCTAACCTGTCCAAGTCACCCTGCAGCCTCTTAGCATCCCCCTCACAGCTCACACCGCCACCCAGTTTAGTGTCATCTGCAAACTTGGAGATATTACACTCAATTCCTTCATCCAAATCGTTAATGTATATTGTAAAGAGCTGGGGTCCCAGCACTGAGCCCTGCGGCACCCCATTAGTCACTGCCTGCCATTCTGAAAAGTACCCGTTTATCCCGACTCTCTGCTTCCTGCCTGCCAACCAGTTCTCTATCCACGTCAGTACATTACCCCCAATACCATGCGCTTTGATTTTGCACACCGATCTCTTGTGCGGGACCTTGTCAAAAGCCTTTTGAAAGTCCAAATACACCACATCCACTGGTTCTCTCTTGTTCACTCTGCTAGTTACATCCTCAAAAAATTCCAGAAGATTCGTCAAGCATGATTTCCCTTTCATAAATCCATGCTGACTTGGACTGATCCTGTCACTGCTTTCCAAATGCGCTGCGATTTCATCCTTAATGATTGATTCCAACATTTTCCCCACTACTGATGTCAGGCTAACCGGTCTATAATTACCCATTTTCTCTCTCCCTCCTTTTTTAAAAAGTGGTGTTACATTAGCTACCCTCCAGTCCATAGGAACTAATCCAGAGTCGATCGACTGTTGGAAAATGATCACCAATGCATTCTTTATTTCTAGGGCTACTTCCTTAAGTACTCTAGGATGCAGACTATCAGCCCCCGGGGATTCCCATCAATTTCCCTAACACAATTTCCCGCCTAATAAGGATATCCTTCAGTTCCTCCTTCTCACTAGACCCACTGTCCCCTAGTACATTCGGAAGGTTATTTGTGTCTTCCTTCGTGAAGACAGAACCAAAATATTTGGTCTGCCATTTCTTTGTTCCCCATTATAAATTCACACAATGATCTTATGCCATATCGTCCTGTCACCTTTTACAGAAGAAGCTATCGACGATGAGGTCCACGCAGAGGCGAACAGGTGGGGGGCCACTAGCCCCAGCGAAATCACAGAGATGGAGGAGCTAGCACTCATGGGGAAGCACCCCCTACAGCCACAGACACATCTGCAGACCCTGAAGTGATGCCACGTGAGTAAAGCTTACACAATTGCGTGATGTAACGTCAATAGATGTCACAGCAACTCATATTCGACCAATCATATATGATAGATGATTTCTAAAAGTGTCATAGAAATAATGCTGGCCTAATGAAAATCATTGCAATGCACAATGTGTTGATGGTCATGAAGTGTGTGATGTCCATGATGATTTTGAGAGCGGTGGTGCTTGTCGTGCAGTCGCGCTGGACTCACCTTGTCACTATAGCACCCACTTCTCCTCTAATAACCTCATTTGTGTCTTGCAGCTCAGCCAGCAGCGATGCCCCAGGAAAGGACACAGTGGCCAGAAGGTGAGGTGTGGGGCAGGAGTTGGCGGACGATCCTACTACATCTGGTGCTGAGGAGCTCCGATTGTCGCCCATCAATCCGCTGGGTCTGTTCTCGACGGATGAAAGAGCGGACTTCGAAGAATCTGCATCGCCACGCTCAAGAACCCATTCCACCCCAAGGCCATCTATTGGTCCTCCGATTATTCCCGCCTCCACTCTGGAAGTGCCGGCCCCAAGCACCTCTCCACAGGGCACCCCATTTGTCCCCAGTACGCGCCGATCCCGTGGAGGTCTCGTGGACGTGGCAGGTATGTTCCACGAGTGCAACATGACAGCGGAGAGATGGTTCAGTTGTCCAGGAGGACTGTAGACATTGGTGACAAGCTCATCGAAGTTTTGAGGGGCATATCCCGACACCTGGCCATCATGACTGAGTACATTCCACGCATGGCGGAGTCCCTGGATGCGATAGCCAGGAACACTGCTGCCACAGCCCTCCCAGTGGTCCCAGAGCGTGGCACTCCACCCTAGGTTCTGCACCATCACTGTGAGCAACAGATGAGAGCAAGGACCAAGATCCTGATTCTGCATCAGAGAATGTTGCTACCTCGGCACCCCCCACTCCCATACCCATCCAATCAACACATTTGCCTTCATCCCTCTCAATAAGGCACCGTCTGAGGAGCTCCTCAGCCAGGCGCCGTGGAGTGAGGAGGGGAAGGGATAGGGGGGGGAGAGAAGAAAGAGAGGGGGGAAGGAAAGTGAGGTGCATGTGCGCAGGTGATGGCTGTGCTATATCTCCATCTGGGTGTATGCAATTTGTTGCAATGTATGGGGGCTGGGGAACATGCTCCTGCTTTGCCTTTGTATTCTGTGTTGCTGGACATGTTGAAAATGTGATTGATGTCAATGGTGGAAAAAGCGGGGTGTGGGTGGGGGTTGGGTCTTATTGACTGTGATACTTATGATTTCAGACCAATGTTGGTATTAAACCTTTGTTATTGAACATAACTGGTTGTGCATTGTCTCAGATTCCACACTGGTGATTCTTTACCATGAAAGGGTTAAATATAACTTAACATCAATCAATGCAAACTTTAACTGGCACCAAGATGATGGGCACCACTGATGTCTGAGCTGCACACACACAGCAGTGTGTCAGCGTTGTCACTCACATCAGCGCTCTTTCAGTCAAATATTTCCGTTATCAACTCTTCACGTAAGAGTGGAATTTAACAAATAGCAGCCACACCGCTGGCATTCATACCGGTTAGTTCCACTTTTGTGGCCGTTTTTTTTGAGCGAGCGGTATTGTGGGCGATATGAGTGCGAAGTGATGAAATTGAAGGTGGGCGATCTCCATGGCCGCTAGTTTGGGTAAATATGCTCTTTGCGACAAAAAACAGTTAATATTGAATCTCGGCGTTAATTCCGTTCGGAAAGTAACGCTGGGTGATATTATGGGTGTTGAATTCACCGATTCTGCTGATTCCGACCCAAACAAGTGGGCGGGCAGTGATATTTTTTCTTGCCGTTATGCCCATTGGGAAAATAACGCTCGGCGATAAGTCTCCCAAAAAAGCACATCAGACAGGACGGTAGGCAGACAGGAAGCAGAGAGTCGGGATAAATGGGTACTTTTCAGAATGACAGGCAGTGACTAGTGGGGTGCCGCAGGGCTCAGTGCTGGGACCCCAGCTCTTTACAATATATATTAATGATTTAGATGAAGGAATTGAGTGTAATATCTCCAAGTTTGCAGATGACACCAAGCTGGGTGGTGGTGTGAGCTGTGAGGAGGATGCTAAGAAGCTGCAGGGTGACTTGGACAGGTTAGGTGAGTGGGCAACTGCATGGCAGATGCAGTATAATGTGGATAAATGTGAGGTTATCCACTTTGGTGGCAAAAACACGAAGGCAGAATATTACCTGAATGGCGGGAGATTAGGAAAAGGGGAGGTACAACGAGACCTGGGTGTTATGGTACATCAGTCATTGAAAGTTGGCATGCAGGTACAGCAGGAGGTGAAGAAGGCAAACGGCATTTTGGCCTTCATAGCTAGGGGATTTGAGTATAGGAGCAGGGAGGTCTTACTGCAGTTGTACAGGGCCTTTGGTGAGGCCTCACCTGGAATATTGTGTTCAGTTTTGGTCTCCTAATCTGAGAAAGGACGTTCTTGCTATTGATGGTGTGCAGCAAAGGTTCACCAGACTGATTCCCGGGATGGCAGGACTGACATATGAGGAGAGACTGGATCGACTGGGCCTGTATTCACTGGAGTTTAGAAGAATGAGATGTGATCTCATAGAAACATATAAAATTCTGACGGGACTGGATAGGTTAGATGCAGGAAGAATGTTCCCGATGTTGGGGAAGTCCAGAACCAAGGGACACGGTCTAAGGATAAGGGGTAAGCGATTTAGGACCGAGATGAGGAAAAACTTCTTCACTCAGAGAGTTGTTAACCTGTTGAATTCTCGACCGCAGAGAGTTATTGATGCCAGTTCGTTAGATATATTCAAGAGGGAGTTAGATATGGTCCTTATGGCTAAAGGGATCAAGGGGTATGGAGAGAAAGCAGGAAAAGTGAATGATCAGCCATGATCTTATTGAATGGTGGTGCAGGCTCGAAGGGCC
This sequence comes from Pristiophorus japonicus, assembly GCF_044704955.1. Lineage (NCBI taxonomy): Eukaryota > Metazoa > Chordata > Chondrichthyes > Pristiophoridae > Pristiophorus > Pristiophorus japonicus. Next base: position 161,538,520 of record NC_091978.1, read on the forward strand.
GAATGTCCTACTCCTGCACCTATTTTCTATGTTTCCATGTTTCTATGTTTCAATTCAGTTTTTAAAAATTAATTCTTCCAACTAAAATAAAATGAGAAATATCTGTGTTGTGTATAATTGTGGTGCCACTGTGTATTGGGATTCAATAAATGGTGCCATCGAGGGGTCGAACTGTCTCCCATTGTCTACATAGCCATGCTCAGCTGTGCCACTCGGAGACCAGATGTTTTCCCCCACAGAAGGGAGAGTGGTTTAACCTGAGCAGTTGATCTAATTCTAATTGCTGGTTAAAGATTGGAATTGGCACAGGCCTGGGAGCAGGCAATTACTCTCTCTTTTGGGCTGTCAATGAAAGAGGTCGCCTGGAAAAAAGAGAAGAGAATGCAGTTATCAGAGGGAGAGAAATAATATAAATTATGTGTTTTTAAATCAGTATTGGCCGGAATTTGCAGCTGTGAAATTGACCTCAACTTCTGGCGTCCGCATTTGCACAGTTAAATGTGGAAATCCAGAGGTTGTTTTCAGTTATTTCCTGGTCCTACACTGGTGCGTTGTTAAACTCCCCAAAGCCGGCAATCAATTGAATCACTGAACTGACGAGAACTTCAGTTTTTATGCTCTAATATCGCTGTTACAACCCCCTAAAAAAGTTAAGCCTTGTTCAATGAGGTGTAACTGAGTTTTTCACGGCGTGCTAAATCATAACTACTGCTGAACAACCATACTGGCCCTGAAAAACTAATTTTATATTTGTGGAAATTCTAATGTTTCCATTATGATAAAAAATTCCATGGTTGTTTGTTTATTATAATTCAGCTTCTTCCTTAATCCCATGTGTATGTCCCAATCTTTTGCTCTCTGTAAAATTATTTAAAAAGTGAAGGATAATCAGTGCATTTTACTTCCTGTTTCGCTGTCCGTCAGAATTCTTCAATGTGATTGGCTGCTTAGTCAGCTTGATGATATCACTCTTGCTGGACGCTGGAGTTTCCCTAGACCTGATGCCAGAATCAAATTAAGGTCGGAAGAGGTTAAATCCACACCACAGAGATATTTGTGGCAACTTTCTTCAAGGTAGGCGGCGAATGTTGTCACTTCGCCGCTGACTGCAAAATCTGGGCCATTATTTTGTCATGGCAATGGGTAAACTGCATGAATACCCATACTCCATTCTCAGTCCCAGACTGTGACACTCACAACTATTCAGTTATAGCTAATACCAACCTCAAGCTATAGAGAACTGTGCCATCCGGGTGTAGGCGAATCATGCGATTCTTCACTGTAACTCCATGTACAAATGACTTCTTGTCATTAATGAAGTAGGTGTCAGGAACCCAGAGCTGGTCAGCCACCCTGTTGTCTAGAGTGAGATTCAGAGGTATTCCAGAGTAAGATAGCCTTTTGTCTCTCCAGGACTGCTGGAAATACATTGTCAGAGTATAATCCTGTACAGAAAGAAAAAAGAACATTTTCACATTCAACTACTGGAAATCAAAAGTTTATTTCTTTCACCATTATATAACTGAGCCATCATCTTCCAGCTATACTGCACTGTGAGTATGATAACTACCTGTAAACGTCAACTTGACATTATTCCCACTAAAAAATTGAGTGGTCTTGGGTCACAGCAGCACTCATTGCTTCTGTATAATTAGATTGTAACATGCTGATCATAGACCTCTTGTGTTACTCAAATGCATTTTTAGCTTTTAGATTAAAATAGAACATGTAGCAGAATATTCCCTTCAGTCATAATGCATGGAGGAGAAATTGCACGCAGGGATTTATAAGAAGTTATTCCATCAACATAATAGGATATATATTTTTTGAAGAATCTTGAGGAGCTGTTTTCTCTGTTTTATTGACACTTCATGCCGCATGTAAATGCTGATGAGGCTGCTCTGTCTACCCTTAAGGTTCCAGGGCTAATGAGGGGAAAATCATGCATTGGTTCGTGCTTGATTGCTGAGAAGTATGTATGAATGCATGTTGTATGTGGACAGGATTAGGGACCCTGGGTTTAATAACTCGCTCTCTAGACTAACACGAGAAAAATGGCTACTTGAGCGAGGTACCAAAGGGCTGAGGTGCCCAAAGAACTACACCGTGACAAGAGGTGCTGCCTTCAGGAGAGGAGAGAAAAAAGGAGGGAAAAAGGGGTGAAGACCCAGGGCCTTAGAACTTCATTGCATTTAGTTTTAAATTGAGTTTCTAAGATCCTGTTGGACTTGTACTGTTGTTGAAGCCAACATCATGTCATGTGTTTTGTTGAGAATCATGGATAAGATTAAAGATATCGATATATTATTGAAAGTCGTGCGCATGACATATATTTCCTATCCACAAACCTGCTGTCATGATTTTTGGGCATGTTTTTACGCCAGCATTTACAATGTTAAATGGCCCTGAAATTCCGGCCTCCCAGGTCCGTACAGAGTGTGTATGGACCCGGGAAGGCATCGCAAAAGCGTAGTTCAGTGGACAATGCGCATGCGCTGAAAACCGTCTTTTCCGATCTGTCAAGGGAGCTTGACAGATCCAACGCATCTCGGCAGCCAGGACATTCGCATGGGCAAGATTGCAGTATTTACCCTTATCTTGTCCAGTGGATGTCCTGAAAACTCTTGCGCCTGATAAAAGCAGGTGCACAGCCTACTTTTACAGGCGTAAGAGTTTTAAAACACACTTAAAACATAAAAATAAAATTAAAAAAACACATTTCATTTTTAAAAACACTGCCCACTTAGTTAAATTTCTTTTAAAGCATAATTAAAAAAACTTTAAAAAAAATCGGATTAAAAAAAAAAATAATACATAAATGACTTTAATTTAAATTAATGTTAAATATGTAGTGTGTTTTTTCTATATTTTATTAATGTTTTGTGTGTTTGGGGGGGTTTCTCATTCATGATAATGGGAACTCCAACTTACGGAGTTCCCATTATTATGACTGAGAACATATTTACCTTGATTGGCTGCCTAGAGGCAGGAGTGCGAGCAGCAGGAATCCGGGGACAGCGGAGCGGCCTATAAAGGCCTAGCGTTGTTCGGAGAGGTGGGAGTGCGAACAGCAGGAGTCCGGGGACAGCGGAGTCACCTATAAAGGCCTATCATCGTTCGGAGAGGCGGGAGTGCGAACAGCAGGAGTCCGGGGACAGCGGAGCGGCCGATAAAGGCCTATCATCGTTCGGAGAGGCGGGCGTGCGTGCAGCAGGAGTCCGGGGACAGCAGAGCAACCTATAAAGGCCCAGCTGGTGCAGCTGCAATGGGGAGAGAAGGCAAAAAAGAAGTAGAAAGAAATCGAAAGGTGACGTCACAGCCAAGGGGGTAAGTGATTGGCTGGTGATTGGTAAGTAACTTTTCTTTTTCTTTACTATATCAGTCAGTAACCTTTAGCACTGCTGTTGCCAAATTAAGTTAATCTAGGGGTTAAGTCATGGCAGGAGAGCTCGGACACATGTTATGCTCCTCCTGTACCATGTGGGAAATCAGGGATGCCTCTGGTGTCCCTGACAACTACGTGTGTGGGAAGTGTATCCGCCTCCAGCTCCTGACGGACTGCGTTGCGGAACTGGAGCTGCGGGTGGATTCACTCTGGCGTATGCACGATGCTGAGAATGATGCGAATAGCACATTTAGTGAGTTGGTCTTACCGCAGGTAAAGGGTCCACAGCCAGATAGGGAATGGAAGACCAACAGGAAGAGCAGTGCAAGGAAGGTAGTGCAGGAATCCCCTGCGGTCATCCCCCTGCAAAACAGATACACCACTTTGGGTACTGTTGAGGGAGATGACTCATCAGCGGAGGGCAGCAGCAGCCAGGTTCATGGCACCGTGGCTGGCTCTGCTGCACAGGAGGGCAGGAAAAAGAGTGGGAGAGTTATAATGATAGGGGATTCAATTGTAAGGGGAATAGATAGGCGTTTCTGCGGCCGCAACCGAGACTCCAGGATGGTATGTTGCCTCCCTGGTGCAAGCGTCCAGGATGTCTCGGAGCGGATGCAGGACATTCTGAAAAGGGAGGGTGAACAGCCAGTTGTTGTGGTGCATATAGGGACCAATGATATAGGTAAAAAACAGGATGAGGTCCTACGAGATGCATTTAGGGAGCTAGGAGTTAAATTAAAAAGTAGGACCTCAAAGGTAGTAATCTCAGGATTGCTACCAGTGCCACGTGCTAGTAGGAATCTCAGGATAGCTCAGGTGAATATGTGGCTTGAGCAGTGGTGCAGAAGGGAGGGATTCAAATTTCTGGGACATTGGAACCGGTTCTGGGGGATGTGGAACCAGTACAAACCGGACGGTCTGCACCTGGGCAGGACTTGAACCAATGTCCTGGGGGAGTGTTTGTGAGTGCTGTTTGGGAGGAATTAAACTAATATAGCAGGGGGATGGGAACCTATGCAGGGAGACAGAGGGAAATAAAATGGAGACAGAAGCAAAAGATAGAAAAGAGAATAGTAAAAGTGGAGGGCAGATAAACGCAAGGCAAAAAACAAAAAGGGACACTTTACAGCAGAATTCTAAAGTGTGTTAAAAAGACAAGCCTGAAGGCTCTGTGCCTCAATGCGAGGAGTATTCGGAATAAGGTGGACGAGTTAACTGCGCAGGATACGATGTGATTGGCATCACGGAGACATGGCTGCAGGGTGACCAAGGCTAGGAATGCAACATCCAAGGGTATTCAGCATTTAGGAAGGATAGACAGAAAGGAAAAGGAGGCGGGGTGGCGTTGCTGGTTAAAGGGGCAATTAATGCAATTGTAAGGAAGGACATTAGCTTGGATGATGTGGAATTTGTATGGGTGGAGCTACAGAATACCAAAGGGCAGAAAATGCTAGTGGGAGTTGTGTATAGGCCACCAAATAGTAGTAGTGAGGTTGGGGACAGCATCAAACAAGAAATAAGGGATGTATGCAATAAAGGTACAGCAGTTATCATGGGCGACTTTAATTTACATATTGATTGGGCTAACCTAACTGGTAGCAATGCAGTGGAGGAGGATTTCCTGGAGTGTATTAGGGATGGTTTTCTAGACCAATATGTCGAGAGCTGGCCATCCTAGACTGGGTGATGTGTAATGAGAAGGGACTAATTAGCAATCTTGTTATGCGAGGCCCCTTGGGGAAGAGTGACCATAATATGGTAGAATTCTTTATTAAGATGGAGAGTGACAAAGTTCATTCAGAAACTAGGGTCCTGAACTTAAGGAAAGGTAACTTTGATGGTATGAGGCGCGAATTGGCTAGATTAGACTGGCAAATGATACTTAAAGGGTTGACAGTGGATAGACAATGGCAAACCTTTAAAGATCATATGGACGAACTTCAACAATTGTATATCCCTGTCTGGAGTAAAAATAAAATGGGGAAGGTGGTTCATTCGTGGCTAACAAGGGAAATTAAGGATAGTGTTAAATCCAAGGAAGAGGCATACAAATTAGCCAGAAAAAGCAGCAAACCGGAGGACTGGGAGAAATTTAGAACACAGCAGAGGAGGACAAAGGGTTTAATTAAGAAGGGGAAAATAGAGTATGAGAGGAAGCTTGCCGGAAACATTAAAAATGACCGCAAAAGCTTCTATAGATATGTGAAGAGAAAAAGATTAGTGAAGACAAACGTAGGTCCCTTGCAGTCAGATTCAGGTGAATTTATAATGGGGAACAAAGAAATGGCAGACCAATTGAACAAGTACTTTGGTTCTGTCTTCACAAAGGAAGACACAAATAACCTTCCGGATGTACTAGGGTCCGAAGGTCTCATGAGCAGGAGGAACTGAAAGATATCCTTATTAGGCGGGAAATTGTGTTAGGGAAATTGACGGGATTGAAGGCCGATAAATCCCCAGGGCCTGATAGTCTACATCCCAGAGTACTTAAGGAAGTGGCCCTAGAAATAGTGGATGCATTAGTGATAATTTTCCAACAGTCTATTGCCTCTGGATCAGTTCCTATGGACTGGAGGGTAGCTAATGTAACACCACTTTTTAAAAAAGGAGGGAGAGAGAAAATGGGTAATTATAGACCAGTTAGCCTGACATCAGTAGTGGGGAAAAAATTAGAATCAATCATTAAGGATGAAATAGCAGCACATTTGGAAAGCAGTGATAGGATTGGTCCAAGTCAGCATGGATTTATGAAGGGAAAATCATGCTTGACAAATCTTCTGGAATTTTTTGAGGATGTAACTTGTAGAGTGGACAGGGGAGAACCAGTGGATGTGGTGTATTTGGACTTTCAAAAGGCTTTTGACAAGGTCCCACGCAAGAGATTGGTGTTCAAAATCAAAGCACATGGTATTTGCGGTAATGTACTGACGTGGATCGAGAACTGGTTGGCAGACAGGAAGCAGAGAGTCGGGATTAACGGGTTCTTTTCAGAATGGCAGGCAGTGACATGTGGAGTGCCGCAGGGCTCAGTGCTGAGACCCCAGCTCTTTACAATATATATTAATGATTTTGATGATGGAATTGAGTGTAATATCTCCAAGTTTGCAGATGACACGAAACTGGGTGGCGGTGTGAGCTGTGAGGAGGATGCTAAGAGGTTGCAGGGTAATTTGGACAGGTTAGGCGAGCGGGCAAATAAATGGCAGATGCAGTACAATGTGGATAAATGTGAGGTTATCCACTTTGGGGGCAAAAACACGAAGGCAGAATATTATCTGAATGGTGGCAGATTAGGAAAAGGGGAGGTGCAGCGAGACCTGGGTGTCATGGTTCATCAGTCATTGAAGGTTGGCATGCAGGTACAGCAGGCGGTGAAGAAGGCAAATGGTATGTTGGCCTTCATAGCAAAGGTATTTGAGTATAGGAAGCAGGGAAGTCTTACTGCAGTTGTACACGGCCTTGCTGAGGCCTCACCTGGAATATTGTGTTCAGTTTTGGTCTCCTAATTTGAGGAAGGACGTTCATGCTAATGAGGGAGTGCAGCGAAGGTTCACCAGACTGATTCCCAGGATGGCAGGACTGACATATGAGGAGAGACTAGATTGACTGGGCCTGTATTCACTGGAGTTTAGAAGGATGAGAGGGGATCTCATAGAAACATATAAGATTCTGATGGGACTGGACAGGTTAGATGCAGTAAGAATGTTCCCAATGTTGGGGAAGTCCAGAACCAGGGTACACAGTCTAAGGATAAGGGGTAAGTCATTTAGGACTGAGATGAGGAGAAACTTCTTCACTCAGAGAGTTGTTAACCTGTGGAATTCCCTACCGCAGAGAGTTGTTGATGCCAGTTCATTGGATATATTCATGACGGAGTTAGATATGGCCCTTGCGGCTAAAGGGATCAAGGGGTATAGAGAGAAAGCAGGAACGGGGTACTGAAGGAATGATCAGCCATGATCTTATTGAATGGTGGTGCAGTCTCGAAGGGTCTGATGGCCGACTCCTGCACCTATTTTCTATGTTTCTATGTTTCTATGTTTAATATTACAAAGGTGATAAAAGCGTCGCTCATGGATACACAAAAGCAGAGGCCCACACCAAAATTTAGCGATGCATCCATCTATGTTCTGCTGTAGGCAGTGAGAGCATGCAGGGAGGTCCTCTTCCCTGCTGTTAGGCATAAAGGACCACCCAAAGACACCAGGTTGGAGATAGCAGAGGAGGTCAACAGCAGGGTTGTTGTTTGGAGGACCTGGATCCAGTGCAGGAAAAGATTCAATGATCTCATGAGGTCAGGAAAGATGAGCGCAATGCCACAATCACCGGCATCCTGATATGTGTGTCACCACATTCCCATCACTCTGCCTTCCCAAGTCTACTCATACACATCATTCCTCACACCAACCTACCTTGCATATCCACCGATCCCTCTCTGTCTATGTACACGGGTATGGTAGCTTAATGGTTATGTTACTGGACTAGTAATCCAGGGACCTGGACGACTGATCCAATGACATAAATTCAAATCCCACCATGGCAGTTGGGGAATTTAAATTCAGTTAATTAAATAAAATCTGGAATAATAAGCCAGTATTAGTAATGGTGACTGTGAAACCGGATTGTTGTAAAAACCCATCTCGTTCACCAATGAGGGATGGCGCGCTGCCCACATCTCAAATGACTAAGGAAAAAAAGAGTCCCCATCTGACTAACCATCTCTGACAGTCACCCTCATCTTAATGCAATCATAGCAAGTAACACCACAGAAGGAGGCCATTTGCCAATGTCACGCCACTCCCTCATAGTCAACCTCTACACATGCAGCCTACTCATTCCATCACTCTCACTCAAAGTTCTCATCTTTCTCTCCCACAACAATAGGGAGAGACAGAGAACTGGAAGTGGCCCTCCAATATACACTCAATTGACTCCAGCAGAGGAGGAGGCTTTGGAGATCTCTGGAGTTGCAGAACTGCTGGCGATGGGAGATGGAGGGAGGTCATCCCAGTAACCTGGTGTTAGAATTACACCTTATACAACCACAAGGCATACAGCAGTCACTCATATGGTGAATGATCTCAGCCGCCAGTGAAATGTCATCATGTGCATAACTTTACCCATTCTTCATACAACATTTCTAAATCATCTCTTTACTCTCCCACTGTCCAGCCGGAGGCGGAAGACGACTCTTCAGAGGAAGCTCCAGCCTCTGAGGGTTGCAGCATCAGCAGACCCAAGCGCACCCAGCACCAGTGCAGATACATATGCCTCAGTGGGACCTGTGCGAGATAGAATAATGTTGTCACCTGGTGTCTCACACTGCACAAGTGAGCAAGAGCAGATGATGTTGTCAGCGACAGCAGTGGTGACTCCTTGCCGGAGGGCGCAGGACACTCCAAGCTCTGCTGAGCTGTATGCAGATGCTGAGCCTCGGGGGCTATCGAGAAAGAGAGTGATCACGGAGGGCACCAACAATTGCATGAGGCTCTGGCAGCTTTTGCAGCCACGCTGTCTGCAAATGTGCAGAGAATGGAGGAGTCCAAGTCCAACATGAGCACCACCATCTCGCCGACGATGTGCTGTTCCATGGAAAGGATGGACACCTGCATGGAGCAGCAAATGTGCTAGTCCAACAAGATGGCAGACGCTCATAGACTTCATCTCTAGGAAGGTTATAAACGTAGACTTGGGCCTTCATCACCCCAGTGCTGTGCAGCAAGATGCTCTCCAGCTCCTTGCTAGCAGGGAAGTGTGAGTGTTCCATGAGCGGGATGATGATGAGAGGAGACATGGAAGTGGGGGCAGTTCTTAAAGAGCTCACACTTCTCTCCTATTGCCTCCCCTTCAGTTAGAGCCCCACATGCTTCTTTGAATTCCAATGGTTGAGTCTACCTCTGCCCCAGGAGGAGCAGTCTTCGGCTGGGCCCTCACAGGCTCCAAAACCCAGAGGACATCCGCCAAAAGTGTCGAAACCATTGCAGCAGGGAAATGAGCACCTTAAAAAGCACGCGGCAAAAAAACCCACAACCCTAGATGCAATAGGTATGCATATAGGTGCCTGAACAAATGTTAATTTTAAGCTTCAGTTATTTTTATGCAGTTATTTTTATGACACAGATAAATATATTTCTTTGCACCACTTTCCGGTCTTATCCATTTCTGCATGCTACCTTGGAAGTGGCTTTGTCACTTGGAGTGAATAGTGAGACATTACTTAACCTCAAGCAATGGGTGTGTGGGTGACAGGAATGGTTTAGACATTGCAGGCATGCTTTATGGTGTTGTTGGGGGGGACCTAGTGCAGCATGTGGCAGCCATATGGGTGCATTGGAGCAAGTTAAATAAATCTGGTTATGATGAATCCATCCCGGGCCTCCCGGGCAGCAATGGGCTGCTGGTGCGATCTCCACCTCAGGTTCCTCCTCCTCCACCTCGTCTTCCACTTGTTCCTCCTGCTCTTCCTCGTCCTCTGAAGAGGCTCTGTGCGCTCTGCGCTTGCTCCTCCTGCAGCTCCAATCTTCGCTGCTATGCTATGTTATGCAGCGTGCAGCAAACAACAATGATTCTGAAGACCCTGGCTGGTGTGTGCTGAAGGACTTCTCCACATCTGTCAAGGCATTTGAAGTGCACCTTCTGTATGCCTATTGCTTGCTCGATGACACATCTGGTGGACTGGGAAAGTCGTCACTAGAGTCCTCCTCAACCGTCTTCTCCCTGTGGCTGAGGAGCTCCTCCCGGAGTCACAGTGCGGATTTTGTCCCCTACGGGGCACAACGGATATGATTTTTGCAGCGCTACAGCTGCAGGAAAAATGCAGGGACAACACCAGCCCTGAAACATGGCCTTCTTCGAACTTACAAAGGCCTTTGACACTGTCAACCGCGAAGATCTATGGAGTGTCCTCCGTTTCGAATGCCCCCAAAAGTTCATCACCATCCTCCACCTGCTCCACGACGACATGCAGGCCTTGATCCTTACTGTTATGTATGTAAACTTTATAATAGTGTAAGACTTGCCACCGGGGAAGCACCTGTTGGTGACCCATGGGTCACCTGCACACCTCGTGCAAGCAAGTATAAAAGGTTGTCTACAATGCTGATTCTTCACTCTGGAGTTTGATTAAAGAGACTAAGGTCACATCAGTTTGAGCTTACAGCACTCAGTCTTGTGGCATTATTCTGAACATAACAATTGGCGACGAGTAACATATCACAAATTTTCACGCAGTTCATCATAGGCGGTCCCTTGAACAAGGATGACTTGCCGCCACATGAGTTCACAGATGTTTCAATGAAGGACCCAATGTTCCAGTCCTGAATTCCAATTGAGGGGGCGGAAGGTGCCTGTGCGTGGATTTTTTTAATGCATGGTAGCCGTTGCACACCAGCCACCACACGGGCTTGACAGAGCTAGGTCATGGTCCAGTGGCAAGGATTAACCAGGACGACTGGAAACCTGCACTGCGGTTATGGCTGCCATGGGTATTCTTGAGAGATTTGTTGAGGGTGATGATTGGGAAGCCTTCGTTGAGCGTCTTGACCAGTACTTCGTGACCAATCAGCCAAAGTAAAAAGCAAATTTTGATTGGGTTTATGATTTTGATTTTGCCAAAGTAATGGAGATGTTTTGATTTATCGATCTCAGAAGTGAGTTATTAAAATAAATTTGGAGCACAATAGTGGTAGATGTCTGCCAGAAATCTGGTGCCACTATGTATTTTTGCTTTTTACTATTGTCCTGCGATTTCAGCTGGCTACCATTTTTGATACAGCCAATAATCAAGTTGAAGGGTCAAGGACCAAAGTGCAGGACAGCACGAAGACTGAAAACCGTTGGATGGAAAGTGAGATAGGTTAGGAAGCAATGGTTACGTGGCACTGAACGAGGGGAGGAAAGGGGTTCCACAGCCTGGTAATAACGTACATGTGGTATTTTTGGGGAAGGGTTCCTTGTTATAAAGGCAATTAACTACTTAACAGCCTTTATATTCTGATATTTGTTCTTACCTGAATGAAAGCAGCAGTTAGAAATTGCTTAATCCGAGAATTTAAATAGTGTAATTGACTTTTACCTAATCAACCTATAGGATCCCCACCTCCAGAATCAGAATTTTGAAACCTTGGGCCCAAAATTCAGTACCGCTGGAAAGCTGGTGCTCCCCCCACCATTTTGGGGCCATTAGTGCCATAATTTTTTCGTGGCTGGCCCACCCCATCTTCAGCTCCAAAAGTGAACCAACGGGTTCCAGCGCTAATTAATCCTTCCAAAGTCGATTTTTAAGTGGTGTGGCTGTCTTAATTTGAGTGTTATCACCACTGAGAAATTCAGCATGCAGGTAAGGGTTTCTAATGAGCCAGCTAGGCCAGGGTTTGCAGCAAGGCCCGAAGGGGGGAAGGAGATGGGCAGATTGGCTGGTGTAAGAGGTGCAAGGAGAACGAACAGGTTCACTGATTTGGAGCTGGAGACACTGATGGATGGTGTGGAGGACAGAAGAAGAATACTGTTTCCTGACGTGGGGAGATCTGGCAGACCGCCAGTACATAATACATGGAGGGAAATTGCAGTGGAGGTGTCAGGCACATCCTTATATGTGAGAATGCATCCTCCTCCTCCTCCTCCTCCTCCTCGACCTCCAGTGGCTGTCCCCTCATGATGGCCAGGTTGTGCAGCATGCAGCAGACCACATCGATTATGGAGACCCGTTGAGGAGAGTACTGCAAGGTGCCACCAGAATGGTCCAGGCACCGGAACCTCTGCTTAAGGATGTCTATGCACTGCTCGATAATGCACCTGCTGGCACTAGGAGCATCATTGTATGCATGCTCTGGCGCTGTCCTGGGGTTCTGCAGTGGAGTGAGTAGCCAAGTGGACAGGGGATATCCCTTGTCCCCAAGCAGCCAACCGCAATCCTGATTCGGGCTGGTCAAGATGGCGGGCACACTGGTCTGGTGCAGAATGAACGAATCATGGCTGCTGCCTCCCTTGCCCGTTGCTCTTTGCACGTTGCTGATAGTGACGCCTTCTCCTGTGTGCCACCCTGCTTCTGACCAGATGAACCAAATGTCACCCTCCAAACACTCCTCCCATCCTCAGGCTGAACCCTGCCAAGCAAGTCTCTGCAGCCCACAGGACTCCACTAAAGAGTCAGACCTGAAAGTTGTACAAAAGTATGTACAAACCTTTGCGCAGCACTCAACAGATTTAATGGAGCCAAAAACATTAATAAAACTATATGAAAAGCTAAATACTGCGGATGATGGAATCTGAATTAAAAACACTAAAAGTTCCCGACCAAAGGTCCCGAATCGTGGCAAAACTCCAGCGGAGGCACCGCCTGAAGAAATCCTACCTTTTTGTAACGGAAAAACCCTGTCCTGGCCACTGTAAAGGTAGGTTTCCAATGTTGAGCTGCTGAGCTCAATGCTGGAAACCTACCTTTACAGCGGTTTCACCCCGCCGTTTTTGGCAGAAGTGCGCTCCGCTCAAATCCCCCCCGAGCTGAATATGGCTCGGGAGGGAAAATCACCTGACTGCGGTGGCCGATCGATTTTTTTGGTCAGCTGCCCAAACCCCGTGGTAGCTGTCCCTTCGGGGATGGTGAATTTTGATACCCTTACGTAGGCAAACTGAGCAATAAGCTATCATTTGTTCATTCAACAACCGTTCAGTGCTCCTGGTTAGATTTTTACAATCCTTTTAGTGAGCTGAGAGTAATGTAATGCTCAGTGTGTTGTACTGGGCTGTCATAAACAAGAACAACAGTGTAGAGTGACATCTTGTTATACTTTGAAATTTTGGAACATTACAGAATTTATAGAAAAGAGAAACATCTGGATCGTAGTTACCTCGGCATCTTTTTTTCCCTCAATCATGGAGAAGCTTGTAAGTTTAATTATATTAAATTGACCTTTAGTAAACTTTGTAGGTGACATACTGCCCAAAGCACCATGCAATTTTCATGCAATAGTCATGCACTGTCAATGTGATCTCTGGAGCCTGACAGATGCAAATGTAGCTGGAGTTATAGTTACAACAACAACATGCATTTATATAGTGCCTTTAACTTAAGAAAAAGTTCCAGAGCACTTCATGGGAGCGTTATCAGACAAAGGGGCCGAAATTGCCCCCCTCATTAAGGTCTATTACCGCTTCTAATCGGCGGTAATGGAGCAGATAGGCCTCACCGACTGGGGGCAGATGGATGGGCCAACCATCCTAAATTATGCCCGGGCCGGGAGCAGCGGGAACGGGTTTCCACACCGCCCGTGCTGTCGCCCCTTTGGACTCGCGCTGACCCCACATCGACCGGCGGCGACCCCCTTTCCGACCTGGCGAGAAATTGCCCCACGGAAGCAGCTGCTGGTTGGTGCCACTGAAAGCTTCCCCCTGTGGGAAGCTCTGTGTTCCCGGGCAGCGCGTCCGCCCTTACAGTGGAGGGTGCACAGCCGGCACCTCCATTTTATTCCAATTGTCGACCGACTCCGAGGTCGGCCCGACAATGGTGGTCACGGGTTCAGCCGGCCCGCCAACAGGCAGTCCACCACCCCCTCTTGGGTGCCGGGCTGCTGGCCCAGCCCGAAACCCTCCCTGGTGGCCCAGTGGGCCTAACTAAACCCCATGCAGAGTTCGCAGCAGCCCTCCCCTTTAATGGAGAAAGGATGTCGTGACGCGTTAGTGTGACGTGGCACATCTGCATCGCGCTAACATCATCAGCGATGCTGTGACATTATCAGCGACAAGTTGACATCATTGGCAACCCGCTGACGTCATCAGCGATGTGCTGATGACACATATCAGCATCCGACCAGCTCGACATGCACTTCCGCTCTGCAGCTGACCCGATCACCGCCTGGAGATTTAAAAAATTTTAAGTCCTCAATATCACTCTACTCTCTGCCCCAAGGATTGTGTCGGAGAAAAATGTTCAGAAATGGTAGGTGCACCTACTTTCAGTCAAGGGGCAATTTCGACCCCAAAATGTAGTATGATGGACACATTTATTATTGTTGATGGTGAAGGTGATGCAACCAGCGCATTATCAATTGATTTGCTGAGGTGGCCTTGTGTTGACCATCAGCTTAAAAAAAAAATTACTCATCAGGCAGCACTGGATCAGCCCTGCAAGGGATTCGGAACTCTATGTTTGAATCCCTCTAATTAGTTTTCTGCCCCTGCCACAGTAAGGAAACAGCTCTTATCAAAGCCAAAAATGACACCTTATGTGACTGTGCCCATGGTAAACTATCCCTTCTCATCCTTCTCGACCTGTCTGCAGCCTTTGACATGGTTGACCAGACCATCCTCCTCCACACCTCTCCACTGTTGCTCAGCTCGGTGGGACTGGACTCGCCTGATTCAATTCTTATCTATCTAATCGTAGCCAGAGAATCACCTGAAATGGCTTCTCTTCCCGCTCCTGCACTGTTACCTCTGGTGTCCCCCAAGGCTTTCTCCTTGGCCTCCTCCTATTTCTCATCTACATGTTGCCCCTTGGCGAAATCATCTAAAAACACAGCATCAATTTCCACATGTATACTGATGACATCCAACTCAACCTCATCACTACCTCTCACGACCAATGTTTCCCCTAAGGTGCGAGGCCGTGCTCGGGAGGCCCTACACATGCCACTCACCGGCTGCTCCCGTTGGAACATATCACGCATGTGGCAACGAATTTAAAGGGAATGTGCACTTAGACCGCAAATTAGAGGCACTATTGCCCTAGACCCCTCTGCTGTCTCTAAATTGACAGACTGCTTGTCCGACATCCAGTTCTGGATGAGCAGAAATTTCCTCCAACTAAATAATGGGAAGACCTGAGCCATTTTCTTTGGTCCCTGCTACAAACTCCATTCCCTACCTAACAGCTCCAGCCCTCTCCCTGGCAACTGTCTGAGGCTGAACCAGACTGTTCACAACCTTGGTGTCGTAGTTGACCTGGAGATGAGCTTCAACCACATATCCATGCCATCACGAAGACCGCCTATTTCCACCTCCATAATATCACCCAACTCTGCCCCTGCCTCAGCTCATCTGCTGCTTAAATCCTCATCCATGCTTTTGTTGCCTCGAGACTTGACTATTCCAATGCAATCCTAGCTGGCCTCCTGTAGTGGAGCTCCCCCTAATAGACTACTGCTCCACCTCGTGGATTACTGTGGTAATGCACTTACTGATGTGTAACAATAAAGGGTCATGTTGATGACAGTTGGAACTGTCTTGCAAAGTGTATTTGTTAGTGATATTGAAAGAAGATCACATTGGTGTTGAGGATAGGATAATTGGATTGCTTAGTTGAAATTTTTGTTGGTGGATAATCCAGAGACTTTGAGTATTTCTTTATTTTGCAGAACAGCTAAAAATCCAAGGTAAATAACAAGCACACTTGGCTGAACTGTTAGAGTCCATGTGGCAATGCCTATGAGAAAGATAGGGTGCTTGGGTGAGTTCCATCATGACCGAGAGACTTTTGGAGCATAAGTCGAGTGGCTAGAAATGTTTTCCTCCGCGAATAGCATTGTCGAAGTCCCTGATGATGAAAACCGTAACCGGCTGGTTTTAAAAAGAAAGCGGGCTGTTTTCTTGACTGAAGCAGGCCTGAGGTGTATGAAACCATGAAAAATGTGCTTGTTCCTCTCAAGCGAAAGGATGCCACTGACAGAGATTCTAACCAAGTTAGAACAGCATTACAGTCCTTAGCCCCTGGAAATTGCTGAAAGTTATCATTTTGGAATACAAAATCAATTAACTGATGAGGGTATCAGTGAGTACATTGTAGCTTTAAAAAAACTATCCATTCACTGTCATTTCGGAAACTTTCAGGACCGAGCAGTGCATGACCGCTTTGTTTGTACAATGAAAGATGAAGCAATCAGAAGAAAGTTGTTGACAACCTCTAACTTGACTTTTCATTCAGCTTGTCAGACAGCTATGTCGACGGATATGGCTGACCAATACTCCCGAGAGTTTTGCACCATTTCCAGTCGTCAGACAACCAAAGTGAATTGCTTGCAGGTTAAAAGTAAAAGGCAGTTGAGCCCCAAGGCCTCAGCAACTGGCCAAAGTAACAGTACATTGAAGTTGTGCTATTGGTGCCTGGGATGACACATTGCTCAAAGCTGTCCATATGTGAAGGCAGAGTGTTTCTTGTGCAAGAAAACTGGGCATCTTACAAAGTCATGGCGACTGAAGAGTAAACTAACTTTCGAAGCTAGAAGTAGAAATTGCCAGACACTACATAACATTGAAGAGAAGCAACAGGATGAGCAGGTTTTGATGATACATGTCATCAGGAGCATAAGGGATCTAACAATGATTTGCGATGTATCATCATCCAAGTAGACATTGCAAGAACCAGGATACCCATGGAAATCGACACTGGTGCATCCATGAGTTTAGTACCAGAATCACTATATCTCAGCAAATTGAGTGATTTTTGACTGGAGAAATCGAAGGTAGAGCTGCGAGGCTACTCAGGAGAGCAAATCCCTGTTGTAGGATGTATCACTGTACTGGTTAAATACAAAGATCAGTTTCAGAGCTTGCCTCTCTTAGTAGTGGCAGGAGACAAGCATTCCTTGATAGGTAGACATTAGTCGGGATCACTGAAGTTGGATTGGAATTAAATTTTTCATCTGGAAACGAGACTTGCATTGAAAGATGTTGTCATCAAGCAGTATCCAAAGGTGTTCCGCGAAACAGGCAGTCCAATCCAAGGCTTCAAAATGTGTGTCAGAGTACAGAAGTACTCCAGACCAGTTTACTGCAAGCCACGTCCCGTAGAATATGCACTGAAGGAGAAAGTTGAGCAAGAACTCAACAGACTAAAATCTGAGAACATTATCGCTAAGGTAGATCTAAGTAATTGGGCTGCACCCATTGTTGATATACCTAAGTCAGATGGTAAGGTATGGTTGTGTGGTGATTATAAAGTAACCGTAAACCAAGTTCTGGAGGGTAATCTACCTAAGACATAGCCAAATGTGGAAGAAATTGTGTCAGATAACGGGCCACAATTTTGTTCAGAAGAAATTGCACATTTCATGAGCAGAAATGGTGTGAAATATACCAAAGTTCCACCAAACCACCCTGCTTCAAATGGTGTAGCAGAGTGCACAGTACAAATTGTAAAACGTTCCCTCATCAAGCAAATGTTGGATTAAAATCCAAAGAAACAGCAGTTGTCGTTGGACCACACATTAGCTAATTGTCTGTTTGCTTATCATAATATTCCTCATACAACTACTGGTAGAACACTAAGAGTTGTTTCTCAAACGACAGCCACGAACCAGATTCTTGTTGTTAAAGCCAAATTTGGCACAGTCAGTAGAAGAGAAACAATCAGGACAGAAAATGAGTCATCATAAGAACATAAGAACATAAGAAATAGGAACAGGAGTAGGCCATACGGCCCCTCAAGCCTGCTCCACCATTCAATAAGATCATGGCAGATCTGATCATGGACTCAGCTCCATTTCCCCGTCTGCTCCCCATAACTCCTTATCCCCTTATCGTTTAAGGAACTGTCTATTTCTGTCTTAAATTTATTCAATGTCCCAGCTTCCACAGCTCTCTGAGGCAGCGAATTCCACAGCATTACAACTCTCTGAGAGAAGAAATTCCTCCTCATCTCAGTTTTAAATGGGCAGCCCCTTATGCTAAGATCATGCCCTCTAGTTCTAGTCTCCCCCATCAGTGGAAACATCCTCTCTGCATCCACCTTGTCAAGCCCCCTCATAATCTTATACGTTTCAATAAGATCACCTCTCATTCTTCTGAATTCTAATGAGTAGAGGCCCAACTTACTCAATCTTTCCTCATAAGTCAACCCCCTCATCCCCGGAATCAACCTAGTGAACCTTCTCTGAACTGCCTCCAAAGCAAGTATATCCTTTCATAAATATGGAAACCAAAACTGCACGCAGTATTCCAGGTGTGGCCTCACCAATACCTTATATAGCTGTAGTAAGACTTCCCTGCTTTTATACTCCATCCCCTTTGCAATAAAGGCCAAGATGGAGATAGCTAGAATCCTCCTCAACCATCTTCTCCCTGTGGCTGAGGAGCTCCTCCCGGATGCGGATTTTGTCCTCTTCGGGGTATAATGGACATGATTTTTACAGCGCGACAGTTGCAAGAAAAATGCAGGGAACAGCACCAACCCTTGTACATGGCCTTCTTTGATCTTACAAAAGCCTTTGGCACTGGTAACAATACGGGGCGATGTAGCGTCCTCCTCCGTTTCGGCTGCCCTCAAAAGTTCGTCACTATCCTCTGCCTCCTCCATGCAAGTTGTGATCCTAAACAATGTATCCATTACAGACACAATCCACATCTGGACAGGGGTCAAGCAGGGCTGCGTCATCGTGCCAACTCTCTTCTCAATCTTCCTCGCTGCAATGCTCCACCTCACAGTCAACAAGCTCTGCCTCTGGAGTGGAACTAAACTACAGAACCAGTGGGAACCTGTTCAACCTTCGTCGTCTCCAGGCTAGATCCAAGACTATCCCAACCTCTGTCATCGAGCTACAATACGTAGATGACGCCTGCATCTGCACACAGTCAGATACTGAACTCCAAGTCATAGTCAACATTTTCACTGAAGTGTGTGAAGCATGAGCCTTACACTAAACATCCGTAAGACAAAGGCCCTCCACCAGCCTGTCCCCGCCACACAACACTAACCCCCAGTCATCAAGATCCACGGCGTGGCCCTGGACAATGTGGACCACTTTCCATATCTCGGGAGCCTATTATCAGCAAGGGCAGACATCGACGACGAGATTCAACACCGCCTCCAGTGTGCCAGTGCAGTTTTCGGCCACCTGAGGAAAAGAGTGTTCGAAGATCAGGACCTCAAATCTGCCACCAAGCTCATGGTCTACAGGGCTGTAGTGATACCTGCCCTCCTGTATGGCTCAGAGGCGTGGACCATATACAGCAGACACCACAAATCACTGGAGAAATACCACCAACGATGTCTCCGCAAGATCCTTCAAATCCCCTGGGAGGACAGACACACCAACGTTAGCATCCTTGACCTGTCCAACATCCCCAGCATCGCAACACTGACCCCACTCGACCAGCTCCGCTGGGCAGGCCACATTGTTCGCATGCCTGACACAAGACTCCCAAATCAAACGCTCTACTCGGAACTCCTACATGGCAGGCGGGCCCAAGGTGGACAGAGGAAACATTTCAAGGACACCCTCAAAGCCTCCTTGATGAAATGCAACATCCTCACCGACACCTGGGAGTCCCTGGCCAAAGACCGTCCTAATTGGAGGAAGTGCATCCGGGAGGGTGCTGAGCACCTCGAATCTCATCGCCGAGTGCATGCAGAAAACAAGCGCAGGCAGCGGAAGGAGCATGAGGCAAACCAGTCCCAACCACCCTTTCCTTCAACGTCTATCTGCCCCACCTGTGACAGAGACTGTAATTCCCGTATTCGACTGTTCAGCCACCTATGAACTCATTTTTAGAGGGGAAGCAAGTCTTAAGTCTTCCTCGATTTCGAGGGACTGCCTATGATAATGATGATGATGATGAGAATAAGAGAGAGAAGTATGAAATTGAATCAGAGTGTTAGAGTGAAGAACTATTAACTTAAATGGTTAAAGTGGTTACCAGGAAGAGTCGTGAAGATATGTGGCTCTCGCACATATTTGGCCAAGATGTTTGATCATGGAAAGGTTAGGATTATTCACATTGATCATATTTTACCTGCAGATGTGGAAGGAGTTGAAAGTTGGAATGATTCGATTATTTCTGAGGAGTCAGTTAGTCTAGTTAAAAGTAGAGTACCAATAGAAAATCCTACATCAGATGTACTAGAAACAAGTCCAAGAGAAAGTCTGAAGTTAAGTCTGAGTCCGAGTCAGGCAGACAAACAGTCTTAAGTTGTACAGAGTCAAAATGTGGATCATGGGTTGCCCTGAGGGAAAAACTCTCCTCAAGTTCAGTCCAGAATCAGCCTAAGTCCTAAAACAAATTTGGAAAGTTCTGATCAAGAGCAAAGGTATCCTCTTCGAAACAGAAAACCAGTGGTTAAATTTGATTTATAAATATGGAAAAATAAGTCCAAATCTTTTGTTGTGTATACCATGCATGTTATGTATGATGATTATTTTGTTATGATTACTTCTTCATTAAGGAGAGAGAAGTGTAATAGAGCTCCCACTAGTGGACAATTGCTCCACCTAGTGGACTATTGTGGTAATGCAACTACTGATGTATAACAATAAAGGGTCAGCTGGAGCCATCTTGGAGAGTGTGTTTATTAGTGATGTCGTAAGAATATATCACACCTCCCATCTTCCACCCTCCATAAACTTGAGCTCATCCAAAACTCTGTTGCCAGTATCCTATCACCAAGTCCCATTCATTCATCATCCCTTTAAGACGCTCCGTAAAACCTTCTTCTCTGACCAAGCTTTTGGTCACCAGTCCTAATATCTCCTTTTGTGACTTAGTGTCAAATTTAGTTTGATAACACCTCTGTGAAGCACCTTGGGACGTTTTACTATGTTAAAGTGCTATATAACTGCAGTTTGTTGTTGTTGATAGAGGACAAAAAGGCAAAATCCATGGACAGTTTTATGAACCTAGGCAGTGCATTCAAATGGAAAACAATAACCACATCAAAAGGCTAATGCAGCATATTAACTGCTTGCACCAACTTGTTTGGAACTGACGTGGTGTGAAGTTAAAGATACAGATGTGAATTTATTGTGAAGTTGTGTTCACTACATGTTCGTGTGGCTGCAACCCCTGGACTGTTTTCTACCAGAACAGTTGGAAAGATTCCATCAAAGGAAAATACAGTCTCTCATCAAAATAAGTGATAAGATAGCGTAATGAACATTGATGTGCTGCAGATTGCCAACATCGCATCAAAGTCATAGTTATACAGGCACAGTTGGATATGGTGTCCACATGTCAAATGAATAGTTTGCCAAAGCTGTATTTTATAGCCAGCGGATGACAGGAAAAAGGACAGTAGGGAGTCAGAGGAAATGTTTCAAGTATAATCTGGCATTCATCCAGAAATCTGGGAAAACATAGCCAAGAAACATACAATCTACAAATCTGTCCTTTAGCATTACATCCCCTTAATGGTTCTGGCAATCGTATACAACAACTCCTGGCTACTGCAACAGTGTCCAGCTTGCTTACATTATCATTTCAACAACCTGAGGTCCAAGTCAAACAAACAATATCTGATTAGTTCTTGATTACATGCAGCTTCAGTAACTAAGGTGGGCCACATTTCCCTTGGAACTAACAGTTATTTCCAGACACGTTGGGCCTGAAGTTCCACAAAATCTTGTAAGAGGCAGAAGTGTGGTGAGGTGGTACTTCTGTCTGTAACTTTGCCTAGTCATTGACCCTGTCCAAAAATCATGGTGATTGGGTCTTTTACATAGTCAGGCAGGTTGTGTTTGTAAAGGCGCAACAGGGGTGCCCGCACTGATGATGTGGTAGCAGTTGAAGCAGTACTCTGCTACACCGACAGGGGAACCCACGACCCAAGAAGAAAACTGGTTTAATAATCTGGGACTAATCATTTTTACATCCAGCCATGTTGGAACATTTTTAAGGCTCAGCATGCGACTTACACCTATTCTCGACAGACATAGATCGCATTGGGCCGATCAGATGGTAAGGTGGATGGAATTCCCAGAGTAGACTGGCAGTATCCCCAAACATGGCTGGGCCTCGAAAGCACGCACCCTCTTGGAGCACAATTTGGGACGGTAAATGCAAGGTTGGAAACTTGGTGAATCTGAGTTATGCTACATATTGTGGTACCCTCACCCCACCCCCATACTCGCATCAGGATTGTGCCACTTTTAGTAAAAGGAAGCAGCAGGTGAACAGTTTGCATGGCTAGGTTTGTAGACATTTCGTTACACAGAGGAAGGTTGGAACTTGGAATGATTTTGCGACAGGAAATGTTTGAGACAGAGACCATTGCAGCTTTTAAGGAAAAATTAGACAAATATTTAAAGCAGAGGCAGATCCAAAGCTGTGGGGAGAGAGAAGGGCAGTGGAATTAGTTTTGGATTGCTCTGTCAAAGAGCTGGCCCAAACATGATGGTCAAAATGGCCTCCTTCTGTGTTGTGAACACCTCGGGGCTGAAATTGCCCCTTTCGATAAAGCCCGCGGCTGCCTGAAAGTGGCGGCTATGGGTCGGTGCAGACTGGCTGCTGAGTCGCCGCGGAGGGGCTGCCATTTTGTATATTGCCCTCCTTTAGTTTTGGAGCGATGTAAGGGACCACCTGCTCATTTTCCTGTCATGTCGTGCACGTGCAGACCCCTTACCGACTGGCGGCAACCCCCTTTCTGAAATTGCCCCATTGGAAATTGCCCCGTGCGGAATTGTCCCACTAGAAATTGCCCCGTGCGGAATTGTCCCACTGGAAATTGCCCCGTGCGGAATTGTCCCACTGGAAATTGCCCCGTGCGGAATTGTCCCACTGGAAATTGCCCCGTGCGGAATTGTCCCACTGGAAATTGCCCCGTGCGGAATTGTCCCACTGGAAATTGCCCCGTGGGAAATTGCCCCATGCGAAATTGCCCCATTGGAAATTGCCCTGTGCGGAATTGTCCCACTGGAGAGGTGTCGCTGCCGATCGATGCCACTGACAGCTTTTTCTGTCAATACTCTTTTTGTGGCTGGGTGGTGCGGCCACCCTTAAAGGGGAGGTGACACTGCCAGTGACTCCATTTAATTTTTATTGTCGGCCGACTGCTAGGTTGAGCCGACAATTATGCCCGCGGGTTCAGCCGGGCCACCAACAGGCAGCCTGGCACCTCCTCTTAGCCGAAAACCTCCCTGGCGGCCCAGTGTTTGCCACTAAAGTGGCTGCAGAGTTCGCAGCCGCCCTCCCCTTTAACTGAAGGGGAGGGACATTGTGACGCACCACTCCGACCTGCCTGCACATCCGCCCCACTAGCGGTGGCTACTCCGACCCGACCGCATTTCCACCCCCTCTCCACACCAACAGTGTTCCGACCGAAAACATAAACCAAAGCACTGAAAATCGCCGGACTGTCTGCCCCATGCATTGGGGTGGATGGAGCACCTAAAAAATGGTAGGTGTGCTCCGTTTCAGGTGGAGGGCAATTTCGGCCTCCTATAGTTCAATGCTTTTGCACACCAAAAGGATCTCTGGCCAGAAAATGGTGGACAGGAAGAATTGAACAAGAAACAAGTCTAAAGCATACTTGTACTATCTCCCAACCACCCCCTCTCACATAGTCCTTTCCTGTGTTACCAGTGAATCATCAGATAATCTACCCTAAAATGGAATCCAATCAAAAGTCCTTAAAATGTAGAAACATCAATTTATCTTGTTAACTCGCACATTCAAAATGTAAACATACTCTTGTCATTCCTGGCTTCAGTAGGCTCTCTGACATGTGCTTAACTCATAAATCTTCAGGTGCTACAGCAGTAAATTGGATTTTGTAGACAAATTGGGAATTTTGTCATTCCCAAAAGTGTGAAAAATTGAGGGTGAATTTCAATAATGGCTCAGCAGAGAGAGTTACAGGCAGATTTACTTGTGTGAAAAAACATAGCAAGTGCAACAAGAAGGTCGAGTTCCGTGTGCAATGCATTTTCAATACTGTTAGCTATACTCAGGCAGCAAACAGACAAAGGATTTTGTGGGCTTTATAAGAGAAGATACATGTGGGCAACAGTCTGAAACCAAATTCTCAGAGAAATAATACAATTATGGGCTAACAATATGCTTGCCAGATTCAAGGTATTTTGAGAAAAAAATCATGTTGACAGTCACTGAGAATCCTTTAAAAAAACAGAACAATTGACACTATTGAGTGGATGACTGAATTCCTAGGTGCTTCACAGGAGCATTATCAAACAAAATTTGACACCGAGCCACATAAGGAGATATTAGAAGAAGTGACCAAATGCTTGGTCAAATAGGCAGGTTTTAAGGAGTATCTTAAAGGGAGAGAGAGATAGAGAGGCGAAGAGGTTTAGGGAAGAAATTCCAGAGCTTAGGATCAATGCAACTGAAGGCACGACTGCCAATATTGGAGCGAAGGATTAGGAGGATGCACAAGAGTCCAGAATTGGAGGAACGCAGAGCTCTTGGAGGGTTTTAAGGCTCAAGGAGGTTATTTAGATAGGGAGGGGCGAGGCCTTGGATTTGAACATAAGGATGAGAATGTTGTTTTTTTGTTGACTTTTGAATTTTGAGAAGGGTTACCCTTGCCAATCTCCTCCCCGTCCAACTCACACCTCCAAGTGCTGACCCTGTGGATGTTGGCAGTGGATCAGCCATCACCGATCCTCTCCGCATCTCTTGCAGAATGTCCGTTCACTTGCGAACAAGGCACTTGCCATCCATGAGCTTATGGATTTGCAGGATATTGCAGAGGCAATGCTGGTGGTACTTCTTCAGTGTTTTGAGGTGTCTGCTGTACATAGTCCACGGAGCTCCGACCAGCAAGCAAGCCCTAGGGGGGCAGAGGAAATGCTTCAAGGACACCCTCAAAGCCTCCTTGAAAAAGTGCAACATCCCCACCGACACCTGGGAATCCCTGGCACAAGACCACCCAAAGTGGAGGAAGAGCATCCGTGAGGGCGCTAAGCATCTCGAGTTTCGTCACCGAGAGCAAGCTGAAGCCATGCATAGACAGCGGAAGGACTGTACGGCAATCCAGGCACCCCATCCACCCATTCCTTTAACCACCGTCTATCCCACCTGTGACAGAAACTGTGGGTCCCACATCGGACTCTTCAGTCACCTGAGAATTCATTTTTAGTGTGCACTACGAGGGACTGCCTAAGAAGAAGAAGAATCTCCATCAGCCTCACAACTCCCCGAGATATCTGCGCTCCTCAAATTCTGTCCTCCTGAGCATCCCTGATTATAACTGCTCAACCAATGGCGACCATGTCTTCAGCTGCCATTCCCTCAGCTCTGAAACTCCTCTCTGCCTCTGTACCTCTCTTTACTCCTCTAAGGCGCTCCTTAAACATAGAAACATAGAAAATAGGTGCAGGAGGAGGCCATTTGGCCCTTCGAGTCTGCAACGCCATTCAATATGATCATGGCTGATCATGCAACTTCAGTACCCCACTCCCGCCTTCTTTCCAAACTCCCTGATCCCCTTAGCCGTAAGGGCCATATTTAACTCCCTCTTGAATATATCCAACGAACTGGACTCAACAACTTTCTGTGATAGAGAATTCCACAGGTTCACCACTCTCTGGGTGAAAATGTTTCTCCTCATCTCAGTCCTAAATGGCTTACCTTTATCCTTAGAATGTGACCCCTGGTTCTGGACTTCCCTAACATCGGGAATATTCTTCCTGCATCTAACCTGTAGAGTCCCACCATAATTTTATTTATTTCTATGAGATCCCTTCTCATTCTTCTAAATTCCATTGAATATAAGCCTAGTCGATCCAGTCTTTCTTCATATGTCAGTCCTGCCATCCCAGGAATTAGTCTGGTGAACCTTCCCTACACTCCCTCAATAGCAAGCACATCCTTCCTCAGATTAGGAGACCAAAACTGCACACAATCACCAAGGCCCTGTACAACTGCAGTAAGACCTCCCTGCTCCTATACGCAATCCTCTCGCTATGAAGGCCAGCATGCCATTTGCTTTCTGTCATGTATTCAACCAGCATTGTAACCCATGTATAAACTGACCTAAGTTGTACACCGTGAGAACACTGACCACTAGATGGGAGACACTCCTAACCTGGACCTTCAGGTATAAAAGGGGAAGCTCCACCCACCTTCATCACTTGAGTGCTAAGGAATAAAGGACAGGTCACAGACTGACCTTCTCTCAAGCATGGGCCTCGTGTGCATTTATACTGTGTTGTAAGGACGTATCAATAGCGACAAGAAACTGGGATTTAAACCACGCGAGCATAGCCACTAGCAGAACAGATGAGAGGTATTGTGTTAAGGAATGGTTGGGACAGAGATTCAACATTGTTAAAGCAGCACACAGTTCTCCAGGCAGACAAGGGCAGTCAGGCATGCCCCAACATGTAGTCGAACCCAGAGAGGGAGTTCGACAGAGACAATGGCAAGCTGAACAGCGATTCACGCCATTGCAAGGGACAATGCGGCCAGTGATGGGGCCATCAACACCTGTTAATGGTGCACACAAGGACAATAACAGGGGCAGTCAGGGACGATCGACTGGCAAGGGACATTTTGTTTCAAACCGCAACTCATGCTGTAGGCGTGGAGGCATACATTCAGCCGGAGTTTGCAGAGATGAGCAAAATACCTGCAGAAATTGCAGAAATGGACACTGGGGGAAATTGCTGGAAGCTGAAGTTCAGCGAGTTCATGTGGAGCACATATACAGTTCATACACCAGGACGCCACCGATAATGATGAAAGTGCTCCTCAATGGCATCCCAGTATCAATGGAGTTAGACACGGGTGCCAGCCAGTCCCTGATGGGTATCAAACAGTTCGAAAAGTTGTGGGCATCCAAGGCCAGGAGGCCAAAATTATCGCTGATTGACACACAGCTACGGACTTACACAAAGCAGATCATTCCGGTGCTAGGCAGTGCCACGGTAGTCGTGACCCATAAAGATTCGGAGAACAGGTTGCCACTCTGGATTGTCCCAGGGGACGGTCCCGCACGACTGGGGAGGAGTTGGCTTGCTGTCATGAACTGGAAATAGGGCGATGTCAATGCAATTTCCTCTGTGGAGTGAGTATCATGCTCATAGGTCCTGGACAAATTTGACTCATTATTTCAACCCGGCATTGGCACTTTCATGGGGGCCAAGGTAGTGATTCACATAAACCCGGACGCAAGACTAGTACACCACAAGGCCAGAGCGGTGCCGTATGTGATGCGGGAAAAGATAGAAGGCGAATTGGACCGCCTGTTGAGGGAAGGCATCATCTCGCCAGTCGAATTCAGTGACTGGGCGAGCCCGATTGTACCGGTGCTCAAGGCGGATGAGTCAGTCAGGATATGTGGCGATTACAAGGCCACCATCAATCGGGTGTCACTCCAAGACCAGTACCCGCTACCGAGAGCAGAGGACCTCTTTGCGACGCTATCCGGTGGCAAACTTTTTTCAAAATTGGACCTGACCTCAGCTTACATGACCCAGGAGCTGGCGAGTGAGTCGAAGAAGCTGACCACCATCACGATACACAAGGGGTTGTTTGAGTACAACAGATGTCCGTTCGGGATTCGCTCGGCCGCCGCGATCTTCCACCGAAATATGGAAAGCCTCCTCAAGTCGATTCCAGGGACGGTGGTTTTTCAGGACGACATCCTCATTACGGGTTACGATACTGAAGAACACCTCCACAACCTGGAGGAGGTGCAACGCAGACTGGACCGGGTAGGTCTGCGACTGAAAAAGGCGAAGTGCGTCTTCCTAGCTCCAGAGGTAGAATTCCTGGGGATGAGGGTAGCAGCAGACGGGATCAGCCCTACTGCATCCAAGACGGAAGCGATCCAGAGAGCACCCAGACCCCGTAACACGACGGAGCTGCGTTCGTTCCTGGGGCTCCTGAACTATTTTGGTAACTTTCTTCCCAAATTGAGCACGCTGCTAGAGCCGTTACATGTGCTCCTACGCAAAGGTCGCGAATGGGTCTGGGGGGACAGCCAGGAAAGGGCTTTTAATAGAGCACGCAATTTGTTATGTTCCAACAATCTGTTAACGCTATATGCCCATGTAAGAAACTTGTGTTAACGTGCGATGCGTCATCCAATGGTGTCGGGTGTGTGTTGCAGCATGTCAATGCCAAGGGTCAGTTACAGCCGGTAGCTTATGCCTCCAGGAGTCTGTCCCAGGCAGAAAGGGGCTACGGGATGGTAGAAAAGGAAGTGCTCGCATGTGTATATGCGGTAAAGAAAATGCACCAGTACCTGTTTGGCAGGAAATTTGAGCTGGAGACAGATCACAAACCCCTAACGTCCCTTTTGGCCGACAACAAGGCCATAAATGCAAACGCATCGGCCTGCATACAGAGGTGGGCACTCACGTTAGCTGCCTATGACTACACAATTCGGCACAGACCGGGCACCGAAAACTGCGCCGATGCACTCAGCAGACTCCCACTAGCCACCACTGAGGGGGCTACCAAGCATGGTGCTGAGATGGTCATGGCTGTTGAAGCTTTCGGAAGCGAAGGCTCACCCGTGACAGCCCGTCAGATTAAAGTCTGGACAAATAGAGACCCGCTATTGTCTCTAGTCAAGAAATGTGTCCTGAATGGGGACTGGGCAGCCACGTACAGGGCATGCCCTGAGAAATTTCACAGGCGCAAGGATGAACTCTCGATTCAGGCCGATTGCCTACTGTGGGGAAACCACGTAGTCATGCCCCAGATGGGCAGAGAGGTGTTCATCAGAGAACTCCACAATGGGCACCCGGGCATTGTCACGATGAAGGCAATTGCCAGGTCACACATTTGGTGGCCAGGGATAGACGCAGATCTGGAACTTTGTGTTCGCAGGTGCAACACGTGTGCCCAGCTGGGCCATGCGCCCAGGGAAGCCCCCCTTAGCCCCTGGCCATGGCCCGCCAAGCCTTGGTCACGCATCCATGTGGACTACGCAGGTCCTTTCATGGGGAAAATGTTTTTGGTTGTAGTAGACGCCTACTCCAAATGGATCGAGTGTGACATTTTAAATTCAAGCACATCCTCTGCCACGGTAGAAAGTCTACGGGCAATGTTCGCCGCCCACGGTCTACCGGACATCTTGGTCAGCGACAATGGCCCGTGCTTCACAAGCACTCAATTCCAGGACTTCATGGCAGGCAATGGAATTAACCATGTTAGAACGGCACCGTTCAAGCCGGCCTCAAACGGCCAGGCAGAACGAGCAGTGCAGATAATCAAACAGGGGATGCTCAGATTCCAAGGGGGTTCCCTACAAACCCGCTTATCACGCCTCCTGTTGGCCTATAGATCCCGACCACACTCGCTCACAGAGCTACTAATGAAAAGGACGCTCAAAACCCGATTATCCCTTATACACCCCACCATGAAAGAAATTGTCGAGAGCAGGCGCCAGTCACAATATCACTACCATGACAGGAATGCGAGGGCGCGATGTATTGATGTAAATGACCCTGTTTTTGTCCTCAACTACGCTGCAGGGCCCAAATGGCTCGCAGGCACTGTGGTTGCCAAAGAGGGAAATAGGATTCTGGTTGTTAAACTTACCAATGGACAAATCTGCCGCAAACATGTGGATCAAACAAAAAGGAGGTTCAGCAACCCCATAGAAGAAGCAGAGGAAGAACACGATATAGAGTTCACTCCACCACAGGTGACCGAACACCGGAACCAAAGGGAGGAGAGCCCAGTCACTGTGGGCAGTCCGGACAGGCCTGAGGCACTGCAAACAGCAGACACTCAGGCCAGCGCCCAACAACCGGAGCCCCAACTCAGGCACTCTACAAGAGAGCGTAAACCACCAGAGAGACTCAACCTGTGATCCCAATAAGACTTTGGGGGGGAGGTGATGTCATGTATTCAACCATGATTGTAACCCATGTATAAACTGACCTAAGTTGTACACCGTGAGAACACTGACCACTAGGTGGGAGACACTCCTAACCTGGACCTTCAGGTATAAAAGGGGAAGCTCCACCCACCTTCATCACTTGAGTGCTAAGGAATAAAGGACAGGTCACAGACTGACCTTCTCTCAAGCATGGGCCTCGTGTGCATTTATACTGTGTAGTAAGGACGTATCACTTTCTTTACAGCCTGCTGTACCTGCATGCCTACCTTCAGTGCCATGACAGCCAGGTCTTGTTGCACCTCCCCTTTTACTAATCTGTCACCATTCAGATAATAATCTGCCTTCCTGTTTTTGCCACCAAAGTGGATAACCTCACATTTATCCACATTATACTGCATCTGCCATGCATTTGTCCATCTAACCTGTCCAAGTCACCCTGCAGTCTCTTAGCATCCTCCTCACAGCTCACACTGCCATCTGCAAACTTGGAAATATTACACTCAATTCCTTCGTCTAAATCAATACTGTATATTGTAAATAGCTGGGGTCCCAGCACTGAACCTTGCGGCATCCCACTAGTCACTGCCTGCGTTCTGAAAAGGACCCGTTTATTCCCACTCTTTGCTTCCTCTCTGCCAACCAGTTCTCTATCGACGTGAATACATTACCCCCAATACCATGTGCTTTAATTTTGCACACTAATCTCTTGTGTGGGACCTTGTCAAAAGCCTTTTGAAAGTCCAAATACACCACATCCATTGGTTCTCCCTTATCCACTCTACTAATTACATCCTCAAAAAACTCTGGAAGATTTGTCAAGCATGATTTCCCTTTCATAAATCCATGCTGACTTGGACCGATCCTGTCACTGCTTTCCAAATGCGCTGCTATTACATCTTTAATAATTGATTCCAGCATTTTCTCCACCACCGATGTCAGGCTAACCAGTCTATAAGTCCCTGTTTTCTCTCTCCCACCTTTTCTAAAAAGTGGGATGACATTAGCTACCCTGCAATCCATAGGTACTGATCCAGAGTCCATGGAATTTTGGAAAATGACCACCAATGCATCTACTCTTTCTTGGGCCAATTCTTTAAGTACTCTGGAATGCAGACTATCAGGCCCTGGGGATTTATCAGCCTGCAGTCCCATCAGTTTCCCCAACACCATTTCCTGACTGACAAGGATTTCCCTCAGTTCCTCCTTCCCGTTAGACCCTCGGTCCCCTAGAATTTTCGGGAGGTTATTCATGTCTTCCTCAGTGAAGACAGAACGAAAGTATTTGTTCAATTGGTCTGCCATTTCCTTGTACCCCATTATGAATTCACCTGATTCTGACTGCAAGGGACCTACATTAGTCTTCATTAATCTTTTTCTCTTCAAATATCTATAGAAGCTTTTGCAGTCAGTTTTTATGTTCCCTGCAAGCTTACTCTCATACTTTATTTTTCCCCTCCTAATTAAACCTCCTCTGCTGAATTCTAAATGTCTGCCAGTCCTCAGGTTTGCTGCTTTTTCTGGCCAATTTATATGCCTCTTCCTGGGATTTAACACTTTCCCTAATTTCCCTTGTTAGCCACGGTTGAGCCACCTTTCCTGTTTTATTTTTACGCCAGACAGGGATGTACAATAGTTGTAATTCATGTGATCTTTAAATGTCTACCATTGCCTATCCACCATGAAACCTTTATGTATCATTTGCCAGTCTATCCTAGCCAAATCAGGTCTCATACCTTTGAAGTATCCTTTCTTTAAGTTCAGGACCCTAGTCTCTGAATTAACTGTGATGCTCTGCATCTTAATGAAGAATTCTACCATATTATGGTCATTCTTCCCCAAGTGGCCACGCACGACCAGATTGCTAATTAATCCTCTCTCGTTACACAAGACCCAGTCTAGGATGGCCTGCTCTCTAGTTGGTTCCTCGACATATTGGTCTAGAAAACCATCCCTTATACACTCCAGGAAATCCTCCTCCACAGTATTGCTACCAGTTTGGTTAGCCCAATCAATATGTAGGTTAAAGTCACCCATGATAACTGCTGTACCCTTATTGCACGCGTCCGTAATTTCCTGTTTGATGCCATCCCCAACTTCCCTACTATTGTTTGGTGGTCTGTACACAACTCCCACTAACGTTTTCTGCCCTTTGGTGTTTCGCAGCTCTACCCATATAGATTCCACATCATCCAAGCTAATGTCCTTCCTTACTATTGCGTTAACCTCCTCTTTAATCATTAACGCTACTCCACCTCCTTTTCTTACCTGTCTATCCTTCCTGAATATTGAATACCCCTGGATGTTGAGTTCCTAGCCTTGGTTACCCTGGAGCCATGTCTCCGTAATTCCAATTACATCATATCCGTTAACAGCTATCTGTGCAGTTAATTCATCCACCTTATTACGAATGCTCCTCGCATTGAGACTCAGAGCCTTCGGGCTTATTTTTTTAACACTCTTTGACCTTTTAGAATCATGTTGTAATATGGCCCTTTTTGATTTTTGCCCTTGATTTCTCTACCCTCCACTCTTGCTTTTCTCCTTCCTACCTTTTGCTTCTGCCCCTTTTTTACTTCCCTCTGCTTCCCGGCATAGATTCCCATCCCCCTGCCATATTAGTTTAACCCCTCCCCAACAGCATTAGCAAACACTCTGCCTAGGACATCGGTTCCAGACCTGCCCAGGTACAGACCGTTCAGTTCATACTGCTCCCACCTCCCCCAGAACCGGTTCCTTCGCCTCAGGAATTTGAATCCCTCCCCCTTGCACCATTCCACAAGCCACATATTCATCTGAACTATCCTGCAATTCCTACTCTGACTAGCACATGGCACTGGTAGCAATCCTGAGATTACTACCTTTGAGGTCCTACTTTTTAATTTAACTCCTAGCTCCCTAAATTCAGCTTGTAGGACCTCATGCCATTTTTTACCTATATCGTTGGTATCTTTATGCACCATGACAGCTGGCTGTTTCCCCTCCCCCTCCAGATGATGTAGTCCAGTTAGATGTTGTCCTTACTACTAGGGGGATCAAGGGGTATGGCGAGAAAGCAGGAATGGGGTACTGAGGTTGCATGTTCAGCCATGAACTTTTTGAATGGCGGTGCAGGCTCCAAGGGCCGAATGGCCTACTCCTGCACCTATTTTCTATGTTTCTATGTTTCCAGAATGCGCTGCAGCTGCTCCGAGACATCCTTGACCCTTGCACCAGGGAGGCAACATACCATCCTGTAGTCTCTTTGGGCCACAGAAACATCTATCTATTGCCCTTACAATAGAATCCCCTATCACTATAGCTCTCCCACTCTTTTTCCTGCCCTTCTGTGCAGCAGAGCCACCCACGGTGCCATGAACTTGCTGCTGCTGCCCTCCCCTGATGAGTCATCCCCCCCAACAGTACCCAAAGCGGTGTATCTGTTTTGGAGGAAGATGACCGCAGGGCACCCCTGCACTACCTTCCTTCCACTGCTCTGCCTGATGGTCACCCATTCCCTAGCTGCCTGAGTAACCGTTACCTGCAGTGTGACCAACTGACTAAACGTGCTATTGACCTATTCACGACATCCTCAACATCGCACAGGCTCCAGAGTGAGTCCATGTGCAGCTCCAGTGCCACAATGCTTCCCTCTTTGACCAAGCATTTGGTCATTTGCTCTAATTTCTTCTTAGATGGTTTGGTATCAAAATGTTGTCTTATAACACTCCTGTGAAGTGCCTTGCAACATTTTACAATGTTAAAGACGCTATATAAATACAAGTTGTTGTCGTTTGAAAATGAAGACGTTAATGGACCGGAAGCCAATGTAAGTCAGCGAGCACAGGGTTATTGAGTGTAAGCCAAGCATCACCATTGTCTTATTGATTCATACGTTAGGAGTGCAAATGATCATTTGCTTCCTTGCAGATCATGTTGTGCAGAAATGTTGTCTGATCTGCAAGCTTCCATTGAGCTGAATGCATCTTTGGGATCTATAGGAGAGATCCCAAACATGAAGGTGGCAAGTTCAGCTGCAGCAACTCTTACGAGAGATCCCACTGATGCTATCAAGGCATTGGGGTCCAAAATACAAACATTGAAATTTATAGTGCAGAAGGAGGCCATTGTGGCCCATTGTGTCAACGCTGGCCGACAAAGAGCCGCTCGGCCCTCGGTCAGCAGCCCAGAAGGTTACATATAAATCTATGAACAATGAACAATGGCGGAAAGGCAAAGCGCACCCAGCCCAACCAGTCCACCTCACACAAGTGCGGCACCCCTTATACTAAAACGCTCTACACTCCACCCCAACCGGAGCCATGTGATCTCCTGGGAGAGGCAAAAACCAGATAAAAATCCAGGCCAATTTAGGGAGAAAAAAATCTGGGAAAATTCCTCTCCGACCCATCCAGGCGATCAAAACTAGTCCAGGAGGTCACCCTGGCCGTATTCGATTCCCTGCAGTACTTACCATTCATCATCATATCATCATAGATGGTTCCTCGAAATGAGGATGACTTGCTTCCGCGCCAAAAAGAAAGGACGAGTGCACAGGTGTTTCAATGAAGGACCCGAACTACATCCTGAGGGGTGGAAGATGCCTGTGAGTGAATTTTTTTAACGTGGGGTGGCCGTTGCACACTGGTTTGACAGAGCTAGGTCTTAGTCCACTGGCAAGGATTACCCAAAACAACTGGAGACCAGCTCTGCTGCACGGACCTAGTGCACACACATATGGCAGTGTGGGCTGGCCCATGCTGCCCCTGGGCCCCTGGCCCCGAACTCGCACATCCCCTGGGCCACGATCATATCCCTCCACAGTCTCTCGCCGCTCCTGCTGTATCTGCCCACGCTCCAGTCACTGACCTGAATCTTGATGATGTCACTCTTCACAGCCGTCGCCCTCTTGCACCAGCTCACGCTGTATCTTGAAGTGGCATGCCTCCATGCTGCTCATGACCGCCGCTCCTTTTATGGCCTCGACCTGCTGCTGATGTTCCCTCGCAGGTCTGGGCCTCCACGTTGCTCATGGCCACCGCTCGCCGCTCCTTTTAAGGCCCCGGCCTGCGAGGGAACATCAGCGGCAGGTCGGGGCCATAAAAGCAGCAGCGAGCAACGGCCAAGGGCAGCGTGGAGGCCCTGACCTGCGAGGGAACATACTTACCATTATATCTGCGCCGGCCAACAAAAGAATATCCCGTCTAATCCCAATTACCAGCTCTAGGTTCGTAACCATGCAGGTTACGTCACTTTGTGCCCATCCAACCATCTCTTAAAAGTGGTGAGTGTGTCTACATCCATCACTCTTCCAGGCAGCGAGTTCAAGATCCCCACAATCCTCTGCGTAACGAAGCCCCCCCCCTCCTCCAAATCCCCTCTAAACCTTCCACCAACCTTAAAACTATGCCCCCTCATTATACACCCCTCTACCAATGGAAATCATGTTAATGAGTGGCTTCTACACATCAATATACACACACTAGAGAAGTGTAGTGAGGAACCTCATGGCAGTTCAATTTTCTGTACTGGAGCAAATACACAGGAATAGGCAGATGACTTTAAAGTTTCCCTCAGTCTCTTCCCTGAAGCTGCCCCTGAATGCTAGTAGGGCCTGCCAATCACGTTTGGAAGGTTATTTTTGGCTAATGGGCAGACCTTAGGATCTGCAACACAAAGAGAGAGTAGATGAACTGAAATCAGAAGAAAGTCCTCAGGAAGACTCCACACCTACTGCTTCCAGTAGTACATTATTTGGAGTTGTACTGTAGAAAGACCATGTACCATAAGGGGGAGCACAGTGGCACCTGATGCTAAAGACACTCTACACGATTACTATTATTACTCTCATTAAAGACAGCGCATCACCTTAAATTTGATACCAATGGTTTTCTTTTTAAATTGATGGTTACCTGATCAGTAGCAGTAATAGTGAACGGTTAGTTATAGACATCCAATGAAATGTACTGTTGTGGATGCAATAACTGTTAGACTGAGTACTGTTTAACTCCAAGAGGTATGACCTTGGCTCTGCTTTATTAAGGCCCAAAGTGACTAATATACAAAATGGCTGGCCTTTTATACTTGGGCTGCACACATATGCGTACAGCCCAATGGCCTCCAACAGTGACACCATCTAGTCGCTAGTGATCCCAAGAGTACATACATGACAATACCCACCTCTGAGATATTAACCAGTCTTTTACAAATTGAAACGGTCCGGTGTTTTACACTCTCAGGTTGACCATCTCAGTTCAACTCCAGCCTTGAGTGAGTGTTCACAGTCTGTTGTGATTGGTGGCTGGGTGGCTGACCTGGTGGGAGTGGCAATGGCCATGTCAGGGATTGAAAGTCCATTTTCATTGAACACGTCAGTGATTGAAAGTCCCGATTCACTGATGACCACTGAGTCCTCTGATGACTGGGGATAGGTTGGTTGGTCGTCGATTGTCTCTTCCTCCGACTGTTCCGGCTTGTCTGTGTGCCGCAGCTTTGTCTGATCCATATGTTTCTTGCATGTTTGCCCATGTTTGAGCTTGACAATAAATACTCTGTTGCCCTCCTTGGCCATGACATTACCAGCGATCCACTTGGGACCCTGACCATAATTCAGAACTTATACAGGATCATTTACAGAAATATCACGTGACACAGTTGTGCGATCATGATACCTTTGCTGACTTTGCTTCTATATTCGACATGATTATTCAAGTCAGGGTGTACAAGAGATAGCTTGGTCTCTTCATTATTAGTTCAGCAGGCACGACCCTGCTAAGCATGTGTGGTCTTGTCCTGTAACTAAGCAGTATGCATGACAGGCGGGTCTGCAGTGATCCTTGGGCTACTCGCTTCTTACTCTGCTTTATGATTTGGACAGCATGCTGTGTTTGCCCATTGGATGCAGGTTTGAACGGTGCTGACCTTACATGTTTGATACCATTGAGTTTCATGAACTCTTGAAACTCCTGACTGGTGAAGCACGATCCGTTGTCGCTAACAACGATGTCAGGCAGACCATGTGTCGCGAACATGACACTGAGATTCTCAATGGTAGCTGTGGATGTGCTGTATGACATAATTATACACTCTATCCACTTCGAATATGCATCCACCACAACTAAAAACATCTTCCCCAGGAAGGGACCTGCAAAATCTTTGTGGATCCTGGACCATGGTTTGGACGGCGACGACTATAGACTCAGTGGCAATTCCGTTGGTGCTTTGCTGAGCTGCATGCAAGTGTTGCACTAATGCACACATGATTCCAGCTCAGAGTCAATTCCCGGCCACCATACATGAGACCTGGCGATGGCTTTTATCATTACAATGCCGGGATGTGTGCTATGTAGCTCACATACAAATTTCTCTCTCCCTTTCTTGGGCATAACAACGCGATTGCCCCACAGTATACAATCCGACTGAATAGACAGTTCATCTTTGTGACGAATGTAAGGTTTGGTCTCCTCGCACATTTGCTTGGCTATGGCAGACCAATCACCTTTGAGGATACAACTCTTCACCACCAATAAAATCAGGTCCTGGCTAGTCCAGGTCTTAACTTATTGAGCCGTGACAGGGGTTTCTTCACTCTCAAAAGCATCCATAACTAACAATAGGTCCGCCGGTTGTAGCGTTTCCACCTCCGGTGTGGGCAACGGCAGACGACTCAAAGCATCGGCACAATTCTCGGTGCCAGGTCTATGGCGAATGGACATAATCATAAGTGGATGATGTCAGCGCCCACCTCTGGATGCGGGATGAAACATTGGTATTGATACCTTTGTTTTCAGAGAACAGTGAAATGAGCGGCTTGTGATCGGTCTCCAGTTCAAACCAAAGACCAAACAGGTACTGATGCATCTTTTTAACCCCATACACACAGGCTAGTGTTTCTTTCTCCACCATATTGTAGGCTCTTTCCGCTTTAGACAAACTTTTTGAAGCATATACGACTAGTTGAAGTTTACCCGACTTATTAGCTTGTTGGAGTATGCAACCAATTCCATATGATGAAGCATCACAGGCCAATACTAAACGTTTACATGGGTCATAATGTACCAGCAGCTTGTTAGAGCAAAGCAGATTAGTGGCTGTCTCAAAAGCTGTCTTGAGATGCACCCCACATCCAGTTGTCGCCTTTTCTTAGCATCATGTGCAGTGGTTCTAATAAGGTGCTCATTTTAGATAGGAAGTTACTGAAGTAGTTGAGCAGACCCAGGAACGAAAGCAGCTCCATCACATTCTGCGGCTTGGGTGCATTCTTGATGGCCTTGGTTTTCGTGTCCATGGGCCTGATGCAGTCAGCAGCAATTTTCCTCCCCAGGAATTTGACCTTGGTGCCATGAAGACGCACTTCGAGTGTTTCAGTCTGAGTCCCACTTTGTCCAGACGATGTAGAACCTCTTCCAGGTTGTTCAGATGTTCCTCGGAGTCACGACCTGTGAGCAGGATGTCATCTTGCAACACGACGGTTCTGGGAACGGACTTCAGTAGACTCTCCATGTTCCTCTGAAATATTGCTGCAGCTGAGCGAGTTCCAAAAGAGGACCTGTGATAAATAAACAGTCCTTTATAGGTGTTAATGCACGTAAGTCTCTTCGACGTCTCAACCAGCTCCTGTGTCATATAGGCCGACGTCAAGTCCAGTTTGGTGAACCACTTCTCCCTGGCTAGCATTGCAAACAAGTCATCAAACTTCGGTAACGGCTACTGATCCTGTTTCGAAACCCTGTTGATCGTAGCCTTGTAGTCTCCACAGATTCTGACTGTGCCATCACTATTCAGCAGAGGAACAATGAGGTTGGCCCATTCATTAAATTCAACCGGCGATATGATCCCTTCACGCTGGAATCTGTCCAGTTCGATTTCGACCTTCTCCCTCATCATATACAGAACTGCCCGAGCTTTATAATGGACGGGTCTTGCATCCGAGCCCACATGAATCTGCACCTTGGCTCCCGTGAAGTTGCCAATGCCTGGTTCGAACAGCAAAGGGAACATGCTCAGTACTTGGGCACATGTACCTTTCTCCGATGACAACACCTTGATGTCGTTCCAATCGCATCTGATTTTTTTCAAGCCAGTTTCTGCCGAACAGCATTGGGCCATTGCCTGGGACAATCCATAGCAGTAACTCATGAACCACACCTTTATACGACACTTTAATTGTGGCACTGCCAATCACCGTTATGAGTCCTTTGGTGTGCGTGCGCAACTTGGCATTGACTGGACTCAGCCTGGGCCTCACAGCCTTAGTATCCCACAGCTTGTTGAATGCCCTCTGGCTCATTATCGATTGACTCGCCCCCGTGTCCAGTTCCATCGATACCGGTACACCATTAAATTTCACGTTGATCATTATCGGTTTGCTCTTAGTTAGGAACGAGTACAGTCCATACACTTCCTCCTCTGGTATCTCGGATTGCTTATCCGGATCTGCGCTAGTCTGACCATCATCCTCCATGTGGTATGTCGTAGCACGCTTGCTCAGCTGCGGACACTTGCGCTGGAGATGCCCCACTCTCAGACAGCCTTTGCAACTATTTTAAATCGGCACTGCTGGTGCCAGTGATTTCCCCCACACCGCCAACACGGAGAAATCGGATGCATTCTTGCTGGCGGACTTTGGGCAACCACAGGTTTCGCATACACAGTCGGGTAGGTCCTGCCATGTGCCATTCTGCTGAACGCCGAATCAATCATATTTACAGTACTTACCGAGTTTCGATTTTTCACTGATATCTGCTTTAGACTTCTATCTGTCGTCAGGTATGACTGAGCGATCGTGATGGCCCTGTTCAAGTCCAACATCTCCAGCGCCAGTAGTTTACGCAGGATCACCTCATAGTTGATGCCGATTACAAAGAAGTCCCGCAGCATGTCTGCCAACACAGCCCCAAACTTACACTGTCCCACTAGACATCTCAGGTCGGCAACGAATTCCGCCACATTCTGGCCCTCTGAGCGAACGTGTGTGCAAAATCTATATCTCTGTTGGACTCACAGGCAGGAATAGATTCTTTGTCAGACCATAAATTTTTGGACCACAAACCGTGAGGAACACCGCCCGGCGCCCATCTGCATCGCCGACCTCCTCCATTTCGTTGGCCACGAAGAACTGGCTCAAACGGCTCACAAAGTCTGCCCAACCTTCTCCTTCCACAAATCGCTCCAACAATCCAATTGTGCTCATTTTTTCATGCAAAGGTTCTTGTTGCCTTGTCACCAAATGTTGTGTATTGAAATAAATGTTAGACTGAGTACTGTTTAACTCCAAGAGGTATGACCTTGGCTCTGCTTTATTAAGGCCCAAAGTGACTATTATACAAAATGGCTGTACTTTTATACTTGGGCTGCGCACAAGTGCGTGCAGCCCAATGGCCTCCAACAGTGACGCCATCTTGTGGCCAGTGATCCCAAAAGTATATACATGAAACGTACAAACTGGCCTTCTGGAAAGAATTCCTCCAGTACAGCTTGGCAAGCCAGTGCTGTTGCCTACAGGAGCTGCTGCATGGAGAAATATCACAAACGATGTCTCCGCAAGATCCTAAAAATCCCCTGGGAGGACAGGCGCACCAACATCAGCGTCCTCATTCAGGCTAACGTCTCCAGCATTGAAGCACTGACCACACTCGACCAGCTCCGCTGGACAGGCCACATAGCTCGCATGCCAGACACGAGACTCCCAAAGCAAGTACTCTACTCGGAACTCCTTCATGGCAAATGAGCCAAAGGTGGGCAGTGGAATCGCTGCAGGGACATTCTCAAAGCCTCCCTGATAAAGTGCAACATCCCCACTGACACCTGGGAGTCCCTGGCCCAAAACCGCCCTAAGTGAAGGAATTGCATCTGAGAGGGCGCTGAGCACCTTGAGTTTCAGCGTCGAGAGCATACAGAAATCAAGCGCAGGCAGCGGAAAGAGCGTGAGGCAAACCAGTCCCACCCACCCCTTCCCTCAACGACCCATCTGTGACAGAGTCTGTGGCTCTCGTATTGGACTGTACAGCCACCAAAGAACTCACTTCAGGAGTGGAAGCAAGTCTTCCTCGATTCCGAGGGACTGCCTATGATGATAATGACTAATGCGTTTTTATTCTTCTCCTCTTCCTCCTTCTCATGTACCAAGTTTTGCTGACCACCCTCATCCACAAACAGACATATGTTTCTTTTTCAGTGCTATGTTGTGTAGTCTGTCGAACCCCAATATGCCAGCTCTCTCCAGGGCATTTTGTAAGACACTGTAGTGCTGTCTACAGCATGCAAATGTTTGACCATTAAGGTCACTGTGCTACCATGTCGACTCTTCACTGAGGTGTATCAGGATTATGTAGGCCAATTTCAGTGAGAAAGCCATAGGTCTGATTTTCCTCTCAGCACTCTCCCACTCCAAGGTTCTCTGTGTCTGCTGAGAGAGGAATGCAACCTAATTTATTGGCCTAGGCTATTTGCATAGCCCAGACACACACCTGGCACAAGCCGCACCTTGACAGAGACTTGCCCTGGAAATATGGCATTTGGGGGGGTTGATAGTGGGGCGGGGGTGGGGGGTGCAAATCATAACATGGGCATTCCAAAAGCAAAAAAAGACAAAAATAAATCCTCAAAAGTCTCAGGAACTAAGCATTCAACATGTAGGAATAAACGGGTCCTTTTCAGAATGGCAGGCAGTGACTAGTGGGGTACAGCAAGGTTGAGTGCTGGGACTCCGGCTATTTACAATATATATGAATGATTTGGATGAAGGAATTGAATGTAATATCTCCAAGTTTGCAGATGACACTAAGCTGGGTGGCAGTGAGCTGTGAGGAGGATGCTAAGAGGCTGCTTGGTGACTTGGACAGGTTAAGGTGAGTGGGCAAATGCATGGCAGATGCAGTATAATGTAAATGTGAGGTGATCCACTTTGGTGACAAAAACACGAAGGCAAAATATTATCTGAATGGTGACAGATTAGGAAAAGGGGAGGTGCAATGAGACCTGGGTGTCATGGTACATCAGTCATTGAAAGTTGGCACACAGGTACAGCAGGCGTTGAAGAAGGCAAATGGCATGTTGGCCTTCATAGTGAGAGGATTTGAGTATAGGAGCAGGGAGGTCTTGCTGCAGTTGTACAGGGCCTTGGTGAGGCCACACCTTGAATATTGTGTACAGTTTTGATCTCCTAATCTGAGGAGTGCAGCAAAGGTTCACCAGACTGATTCCCGGGATGGCCGGACTGACATATGAAGAAAGACTGGATCGACTAGGCTTATATTCACTGGAATTTAGAAGAATGAGAGGAGATCTCATAGAAACATGTAAAATTCTGATGAGATTTGATAGGTTAGATTCAAGAAGAATGTTCCCGATGTTGGGGAAGTCCAGAACCAGGGGTCACAGTCTAAGGATAAGGGGTAAGCCATTTAGGACAGAGATGAGGAGAAACTTATGAGCAGCAGTTATCATGGGTGACTTTAATATGCATATAGATTGGGCTAACCAAACTGGAAACAATATGGTGGAGGAGGATTTCCTGGAGTGCATAAGGGATAGTTTTCTAGACCAATATGTCGAGGAACCAACCAGGGGGGAGGCCATCTTAGACTGGGTGTTGTGTAATGAGAGAGGATTAATTAGCAATCTCATTGTGCAAGGCCCCTTGGGGAAGAGTGACCATAATATGATGGAATTTTACATTAGGATGGAGAAAGAAACAGTTAATTCAGAGACCATGGTCCAGAACTTAAAGAAGGGTAACTTTGAAGGTATGAGGCGTGAATTGGCTAGGATAGATTGGCGAATGATACTTAAGGGGTTGACAGTGGATGGGCAATGGCAGACATTTAGAGACCGCATGGATGAACTACAACAATTGTACATCCCTGTCTGGCGTAAAAATAAAAAAGGGAAGGTGGCTCAACTGTGGCTATCAAGGGGAATCAGGGATAGTATTAAAGCCAAGGAAGTGGAATACAAATTGGCTAGAAATAGCAGCAAACCCGGGGACTGGGAGAAATTTAGAACTCAGCAGAGGAGGACAAAGGGTTTGATTAGGGCAGGGAAAATAGAGTACGAGAGGAAGCTTGCAGGGAACATTAAGATGCACTGCAAAAGCTTCTATAGATATGTAAAGAGAAAAAGGTTAGTAAAGACAAGTGTAGGTCCCCTGCAGTCAGAATCAGGGGAAGTCATAACTGGGAACAAAGAAATGGCAGACCAATTGAACAAGTACTTTGGTTCGGTATTCACTAAGGAGGACACAAACAACCTTCCGGATATAAAAGGGGTCAGAGGGTCTAGTAAGAAGGAGGAACTGAGGGAAATCCTTATTAGTCGGGAAATTGTGTTGGGGAAATTGATGGGATTGAAGGCCGATAAATCCCCAGGGTCTGATGGACTGCATCCCAGAGTACTTAAGGAGATGGCCTTGGCAATAGCGGATGCATTGACAGTCATTTTCCAACATTCCATCGACTCTGGATCAGTTCCTATGGAGTGGAGGGTAGCCATAAGAAGGAGGGAGAGAGAAAACAGGGAATTATAGACCAGTCAGCCTGATATCGGTAGTGGGTAAAATGATGGAATCAATTATTAAGGATGTCATAGCAGCGCATTTGGAAAGAGGTGACATGATAGGTCCAAGTCAGCATGGATTTGTGAAAGGGAAATCATGCTTGACAAATCTTCTGGAATTTTTTGAGGATGTTTCCAGTGGAGTGGACAAGGGAGAACCAGTTGATGTGGTGTATT
Source organism: Pristiophorus japonicus (assembly GCF_044704955.1). NCBI lineage: Eukaryota > Metazoa > Chordata > Chondrichthyes > Pristiophoridae > Pristiophorus > Pristiophorus japonicus. The sequence goes on from NC_091978.1 coordinate 161,582,136, forward strand.
TGGACTTTCAGAAGGCCTTCGACAAGGTCCTACACAAGAGATTAATGTGCAAAGTTAAAGCACATGGGATTGGAGGTAGTGTGCTGACATGGATTGAGAACTGGTTGGCAGACAGGAAGCAAAGAGTCGGAGTAAATGGGTACTTTTCAGAATGGCAGGCAGTGACTAGTGGGGTACCGCAAAGTTCTGTGCTGGGGCTCCAGCTGTTTACATTGTACATTCATGATTTAGACAAGGGGATTAAATGTAGTATCTCCAAATTTGCGGATGACACTAAGTTGGGCAGCAGTGTGAGCTGCAAGGAGGATGCTATGAGGCTGCAAAGTGACTTGGATAGGTTAGGTGAGTGGGCAAATGCATGGCAGATGAAGTGTAATGTGGATAAATGTGAGGTTATCCACTTTGGTGGTAAAAACAGAGAGACAGACTATTATCTGAATGGTGACAGATTAGGAAAAGAGGAGGTGCAACGAGACCTGGGTGTCATGGTGCATCAGCCATTGAAGGTTGGCATGCAGGTACAGCAGGCGGTTAAGAAAGCAAATGGCATGTTGGCCTTCATAGCGAGGGGATTTGAGTACAGGGGCAGGGAAGTGTTACTGCAGTTGTACAGGGCCTTGGTGAGGCCACACCTGGAGTATTGTGTACAGTTTTGGTCTCCTAACTTGAGGAAGGACATTCTTGCTATTGAGGGAGTGCAGCGAAGGTTCACCAGACTGATTCCCGGAATGGCGGGACTGACATATCAAGAAAGACTGGATCAACTGGGTTTGTATTCACTGGAGTTCAGAAGAATGAGAGGGAATCTCATAGAAACTTTTAAAATTCTGACGGGTTTAGACAGGTTAGATGCAGGAAGAATGTTCCCAATGTTGGGGAAGTCCAGAACCAGGGGTCACAGTCTAAGGATAAGGGGTAAGCCATTTAGGACCGAGATGAGGAGAAAATTCTTCACCCAGAGAGTGATGAACCTGTGGAATTCTCTATCACAGGAAGTTGTTGAGGCCAATTCACTATATATATTCAAAAAGGAGTTAGATATAGTCCTTACTACTAGGGGGATCAAGGGTTATGGCGAGAACGCAGGAGTGGGGTACTGAAGTTGCATGTTCAGCCATGAACTTATTGAAAGGTGGTGCAGACTCGAAGGGCCGAATGGCCTACTCCTGCAACTATTTTCTATGTTTCTATGAAATAAGTGAAAAACCCACAATTCCATTATTAATACTCTAATATAAGTGTCATGGATACGCCTTGAAACCATGCATTGACATGTAGAATTGCTTGGCAGTCGTGACCGAACATTTAGACTTTCATGGAGTGGTATCCTTTTCTGTAGGTTAACACTGTTATGTATGGAGAAAGAGCCAGACTGAACAATGTGAGCTCAAAGTAAAGTGTGACCTTAGTCTTTTATTGCAGGTCTCCAGAGTGCCTCTCCAACCTATGAGGCCTCCTTAAATGCCTGTGCTCCCAAGGGATCATGGGATCGCTTGAGACTCCAGGGGATGAGCCCTCTGGTGGCTGTACAGAGTAAATACAAGTTTACATATATAACAACACTCCGCCGCCCCGCCCCCCCCCCCCCCCGCCGCCGCAAAGTCAATAGTGTAACAATTTACAATGTGAGTCGGTCTGGGGCCCTTCTTGCCCTGGTTGATCATCTTGGTGTGAAAGCTGGTATTGTTGAATCATTTGTTGGCCCCTCGCTGGGCTGCTGTGCAACTGGCCTTGCTTGGCTGTCTGGTGTGTTGGGTCCTACTGGGCTGCTGTGGATGATGGATTCTGCTTCGTGGTCAACCGTGGTGCCGGTTGCCACTGGTGTGTAAGTTGGGCATCAAAAAAGGTTGGGTCCAAGGTGGGTTGCTCAGGATAATCCGTGAATCTGAGTTTGATTTGGTCCAAGTGTTTCCGGTGAATGAGTCCATTTGAAAGTTTGACCCGAAACACCCTGCTCCCCTCTTTGGCCATGACAATGCTGGGAAGCCATTTGGGACTTTGTCCACAATTCAATACAAATACAGGATCATTGATTTCAATCTCGCTTAACACATTTACGCTATCATGGTATGCACTTTGTTGAAGCCGCCAGCTCTCTACCTGTTCATGTAGATCAGGGTGAACTAATGAGAGCCTTGTCTTAAGTGCTCTTTTCATGAGCAGGTCAGCAGGTGGGATCCCAGTGAGTGAGTGAGGTCTCGTGCGGTAGCTAAGCAGGACTCAGGATAGGCGAGTCTGCAGCGAGCCTTCAGTTACCCTCTTCAAGCCTTGCTTGATGGTTTGCACTGCTCTCTCTGCCTGACCATTGGATGCTGGTTTAAACAGGGCAGATGTGACTTGTTTGATCCCGCTCGGGACTTGAATTCTTTGAACTCGGCACTAATAAAACATGGCCCGTTGTCGCTCATTGGACATCGGGTAGGCTGTGTGTGGCAAACATGGTCCGCAGGCTTTCAGTAGTGGCAGCAGAAGTGCTAGCCGACATTATCTCACATTCAATCCACTTGGAGTACGCATCTACAACCACAAGGAACATTTTACCCAAGAACGGGTCTGCATAGTCGATGTGTACCCTAGACCACGGTTTGGAGGGCCAAGACCATAAACTTAGTGGCGTCTCCCTGGATACATTGCTTAACGGCGAGCATGTATTTTATCTGTGAACATGGGACTCTAAGTCCGCATCGATACCGGGCCACCACACGTGGGATCTGGCTATCGCTTTCATCATTACGATGCCTGGGTGGGTACTGTGGAGGTCATTGAGAAGGTGTCTCTACCCTTCTTTGGAACCACTACTCGATTGCCCCACAGAAGGCAGTCTGCCTGTACAGACATTTCACCTTTGCGCTTCTGGAACGGCTTTATCTCTTCCTGCATTTCCACTGGATACTGGACCAGCTCCCGTGAAGCACACAGTTTTTGACTAGAGACAATAAGGGGTCTTGGCTCGTCCAGGTTTTGATCTGCCAGGCAGTGACGGGTGAATGCTCACTCTCAAATGCTTCCATAATCATGGCTAAATCTGCGGGCTGCGCCATTTCCACCCCCGTGGTAGGCAATGGCAGCCGACTGAGAGCATCGACGCAGTTTTCTGTAACTGGCCTGTGGCAGATGGTGTAGTTGTATGCGGACAACGTGAGCGCCCACCTCTGGATGCGGGCCGATGCGTTGGTATTTATACCTTTACTCTCAGAAAACAGGGATAAAAGTGGCTTATGGTTAGTTTCCAATTCGAATTTTAGCCCAAACAAGTATTGATGCATTTTCTTTACCCCATAGACACACGCTAACGCTTCTTTCTCAATCATGCTATAGGCTCTCTCAGTCTCAGACAGACTCCTGGATGCATACGCAACCGTTTGCAGTTTCCCAAAATCATTAGCTTGTTGCAATATATACCTGACGCCATATGACGACGCATCACATGCTAGTACCAAACACTTACATGGATCATACAACAGAAGCAATTTGTTTGAGCATGACAATTTTCTCGCTTTTACAAAGGCATTTTCTTGGCTTTTGCCCCAAACCCATTCGTCCCCTTTTCGTAGTAAGACATGCAGTGGTTCTAAAAGTGTGCTGAGACCCGGTAAGAAGTTACCAAAGTAGTTCAGGAGTCCCAGAAACGACCGCAGCTGCGTCATGTTCTGTAGCCTCGGTGCATTCTCGATTGCCTCCATCTTCGCGTTAGTGGGCCTGATGCCGTCCACCGCAATCCTCCTTCCCAAGAACTCCACTTCAGACGCCAGGAAAACGCACTTCGAATGTTTTAACCTGAGCCCCACACGGTTGAGTCGACTAAGAACTTCCTCCAGGTTCTGCAGATGCTTGACTATGTTCCGACCTGTGACCAAGATGTCGTCCTGGAAGACCACGGTGTGCGGGACCGACTTCAGTAAGTTTTCCATGTTTCCCTGGAATATCATCGCCGTTGATCGAATTCCAAACGGGCATCTGTTATAAATAAAAAGACCTTTGTGCGTGTTGATGCAGGTGAGACCCTTCGATGATTCTTCCAGTTCCTGCGTCATGAAGGCTAAAGTCAGATCCAGCTTCGTGAACTTCTTTCCTCCCGCCAGCGTTGCAAAGTGGTCGTCGGCCTTTGGAAGTGGGTATTTGTCCTGCAGGGAGAAACGATTGAAAGTTACTTTATAATCGCCACAGATTCTGACAGTGTCGTCTCACTTGAGGACAGGAACGATCGGGCTAGCCCACTCGTTGAACTCGATCGGTGAAATGATGCCCTCTCGTTGCAGCCGGTCCAGCTCGATCTCTACCCTTTCTCTCCTCATGTCTGGTACTGCTCTCGCCTTGTGATGGATGGGTCACGCCCCTGGAATTAGGTGGATCTTTACTTTTGCTCCTTGGAATTTCCCAATGTCTGGTTCGAACAGTGAAGGGAACTTGTTTAAGACCTGGACACACGAAGTGTTGTCTGCGGGCGATAGCGCTCGGATGTCGTCCCAGTTCCAGCGTATTTCTCCCAGCCAGCTTCTGCCAAGTAGCGTAGGACTATCCCCCGGTACCACCCAGAGTGGTAGCTTGTGCACCGTTCCATCGTAAGAGACCTTTACGGTAGCACTGCCAATTACGGGAATCAGTTCTTTTGTGTATGTTCTTAGTTTCTTACGAATTGGAGTTAAGACTGGCCTTGTTGCACCACAGTCTTTCGAAAGTCTTTTTCCCCATGATGGACTGGCTCGCGCCCTTGTCCAGTTCCATTGATACCGGGAGTCCATTTAGTTCAACATTCAGCATTATCGGGGGACAATTCGTGGTGAATGTGTGCACCCCATGTACCTCTGCCTCCTTGGCTTGAGGCTCTGGTTCGTCGTGATCCTCCGTGGATCTGTCCACCTCTGCAACATGGTCGTATGCAGATTTAACAGGATTAGCAGCTCGCCTACACATATGTTGGAGGTGTCCCATTGTTCCACAGCCCTTGCAAACATACCCTTTGAATTGGCATGAATGGAAACAATGATCACCCCCGCAGTGCCAACAAGGTGTTAACGGCTTTGCATTCATCACCCTTGATGTGGACTCTGAGACATCTGCAAACGTGCAGCTGCAGGCATGTGTAACTGTCCTGTATTTTGCAATTTGAAAACAACATCACTTTGTCCACAGTACTTGTAGCAGCACTTGTGTGCTGAGAGATTTGCTTCGTATTGTCACTGGTGCCTGGGCTATCACTATGGCCTTACTCAAGGTTGGGGTCTCTATAGTCAAAAGTTTGCAAAGTATGGTTTCGTGGATAATGCCAAGTACTAAAAAGTCTCTGGTCATGTGCTCCAAATGTTCTTCAAATTCGCAATATCCTGCAAGGCGTCTTAGCTCGGTGACATAACTCGCCACTTCCTGGCCTTCAGACCTTTTGTAGATGTGGAACCGATACCTCGCCATCAGAACACTTTCCTTCAGGTTCAAATGATCTCGGACCAGTGTGCACAAATCGTCGTACGGTTTCTCCGTGGGTTTCGCTGGAGTGAGCAGATTCTTCATGAGGCCATAAGTTGGTGCCCCACGGACGGTGTGGAGGATCGCCCTTCATTTGGCAGTGTTCTCTTCCCCATTTAGCTCGTTGGCCACGAAGTATTGGTCGAGTCGCTCCACAAAAGTTTCCCAATCATCTCCTTCCGAGAATTTCTGCAGGATGCCCACTGTTCTCTGCATCTTTGGGTTCGCTATCTGTATCTCGTCGCCAGTTGTTATGTGTCGAAAAAGAGTCAGACTGAACACTGTGAGCTCAAAGTAAAGTGCGACCGTAACCTCTTATTGCAGGTCTCCAGAGGCCTCCTTAAATACCTGTGCTCCCAAGGGATTATGGGATCCGTTGGGACTCCAGGGGATGAACCCTCTGGTGTCTGTACAGAGTAAATACAAGTTTACATATATAACAAACACCATGGAATGTTACACATATGCTTGAATGGTCAAGTGGGTGCAGTGATGGTGTCATAAACACTGGGAATGTTGCATCTTTCAAAAGGCCTGTTTGTCTCTCCTACTCCTGCTACAGCCCAGTGCTGAATTTAATATAGTCAGGAGTATGTGTAAAAAGGGTACCTGTGACCTTGGCAAAACTAACTGATCCCAAGACTGCAGTTGTCTACAAGGAACATGTGCTGTTGCACTTTAACTGGTTCTGTTAACTCAGTGCTGATATTATCTATGGGTACACATCTGATTCCAGTAGTATTATTTATCCATCTACTTTATCAGACCTACACCCACAGATAAGATCAGCACAGACCTCCCCACCTATTGTGAGCTGGAAGTAAATCTGTTTTCTGCAATAGGCATGGGGCAAAAATTGCCCCTTTTTATAGCCCTGTTAGCGCCTTCAAGGTGCAAGGCAGTTTTCGACCGGGGGAGGAGTGCACTACCGTCTCCTGGGAAATTGCCCTGGTGGTTTGGGAGATGCTGACCTGGCAGCGATGTGCCCCGAGTTTGATGTCATCGCCATGCACAGCGAGCCCTCACCACCCCGCGCCCACCTGTTAACGCCCCACAGGCGAAAATGCCACACGGGCCATGACGGGTCGTGGAGCTGGCCGACATCTGCTCCCGAGGTGCTGTTTAAAGGGGAGGCCTGCAGCGCCTTTGGGCCATCATATTTGTTGGTCAGCTGACTCTCGGGTCGGCTTGACCATGGCGGCCCTAGCGTGTTCCGGGCCGCCATCATGTCTTGGGTGCCGGACTGCTGGCCCAGTCTCACGCATCCCTGGTGGACCAGTGGCGGCCACCAAAGGGCCATGTAGAGTGCGCAGCGGCCCTCCCCTTTAAATGAAGAGGAGTGGCGTTGTAGTGCATCAGCGTTACGCGGATGGATTCAGCACCACGCTACCACCTCGCATCGCCCGGCTTCCTTTAAGGGACGTAAGGCCCAATCTTGCGTTGGGGGCAGGACCTCCGGGCCGGGTGATAAAACTCCCAGCCCCGGAAGGTTACCACCCCCAATCGGTGCAAGGGGCAATTTCGCCCCCATGTTGCCTTTGGTGGTGGCAGATTCTATGGCTACTGATCTTCCTGGCCTTCATTGTCCAAATTGTCTGGCATAGTAAGACTCGCTAATTCCCATGTGGGAATCATCATAGGCAGTCCCTCGAAATCGAGGAAGACTTGCTTCCACTCAAAAAGTGAGTTCTCAGGTGATTGTACAGTCGAATACAGGAATTACAGTCACAGGTGGGACAGACAGTTGTTGAGGGAAAGGGTAGGTAGGACAGGTTTGCCGCATGCTCCTTCCGCTGCCTGCGTTTGTTTTCTGCATGCTCTCGGCGACGAGACTCGAGGTGCTCAGCGCCCTCCCGGATGCTCTTCCTCCACTTAGGGCGGTCTTGGGCCAGGGATGCCCAGGTGTCAGTGGCGCTGTTGCACTTTATCAAGGAGGCTTTGAGGGTGTCCTTGAAACATTTCCTCTGCCCACTTGGGACGTGCTTTCCGTGTAGGAGTTCCGAGTAGAGCACTAGCATTGGGAGTCTCGTGTCGGGCATGTAGACGATGTGACCCACCCAACGGAGCTGTGATCAGTGCATCAATGCAGGGGATGTTGACCTGATCGAGAACACTGACGTTGGTGCGTCTATCCTCCCAGTGGATTTGCAGGATCTTGTGGACGCAGCGCTGGTGGTACTTCTCCAGCGCTTTGAGGTATCTACTGTATATGGTCCATGTCTCTGAGCCATATAGGAGGGCGGGTATCACTAGTGCCCTGTAGACCATAAGCTTGGTGCCAGATTTGAGGTCCTGGTCTTCAAACCTTCTCTTCCTCAGGCGACCAAAGGCTGCGCTGGCACACTTAAGGCGGTGTTGGATCTTGTCGTCGATGTCTGCCCTTTCTGTAGGCTACCGAGGTATGGAAAATGGTCCACGTTGTCCAAAGCTGTGCCGTGGATTTTGATGAACGGGGGCAGTGCTGTGTGGCGGGATCAGGTTGGTGGAGGACCTTTGTCTTACAAATATTTAGTGTAAGGCCCATGCTTTCGTACGCCTCGGTGAAGATGTTAACGATGGCTTGGAATTCGGCCTCTGAATGTGCGCAGATGCAACTGTCATCTGTGTAATGTAGTTCGATGACAAACGATGGGACAACTTTGGATCTAGCCTGGAGGAGACATAGGTTGAACAGGTTCCCATTGGTTCTATAGTTTAGTTCCACTCCAGCGGGGAGCTTGTTGAGAGTGAGATGGAGCATTGCAGCAAGGAAGATCGAGAAGAGCATTGGTGCGATGACGCAGCCCTGCTTGACCCCGGTCCGGATGTGGATGAGTCTGTGGTGGATCTGTTGGTCAGGATCACGGCTTGCATGTCATTGTGGAGCAGGCGGAGGATGGTGACAAACTTTTGGGGGCAGCCGAAATGGAGGAGGCGCTCCATAGTCCCTCATAGTTGACTGTCAAAGGCCTTTGTACAAGTGTTGTGCTGTTCCCTGCATTCCTCTTGTAGTTGTCACATGGTGAAGATCATGTCCGTTTTCCCCCTTAGTGGACGAAATCCGCATTGTGACTCTGGGAGGAGCTCTTCAGCCACAGGGAGAAGACGGTTGAGGAGGATTCCAGCGATGATTTTCCCAATGGCCGACAGCAGGGAGATTCCTCTGTAGTTGCCACAGTCGGACTTGTCCCGTTTTTTGAAGAAGGTCACGATTATGGCATCTCTGAGATCTCCCGGCATACTCTCCTCCTTCCAGATAAGAGAGATGAGGTCATGCATTCATGTCAATAGTGCTTCTCCGCAATACTTTAGTGCCTCGGCGGTGATTCCATCTGCTCCTGATGCCTTGTTGTTTTTGAGCTAATGGATGGCCTTTTCTACCTCATGCAGGGCTGGGGTTTTGCTGAGATGGTGGTGGGTAGCATGCTGCAGGATAGAGTCAAGGACAGTCGTGTCAAAGGCAGAGTCTCGATTAAGGAGATCTTCAAAGTGCTCCTTACAGCGGGCCCTGATTACCTTGGCATCTGTAATGAGTGTCTCCCCGTTCTTGTCCAGCAGTGGGGTGGGGCCTTGGGTAGGTGGACTTAACTGCGGTGAAGAATCCTCGCACGTCATGGCTGAAGGCCAGTTGTTGAATCTCCTGCGCTTTCTCCACACACAATCTATTCTTTAGGTCGCGTTTTTTTTTTGTTGGACCATGACCTTCAGCCGTCTGTAGAGCTGCTTTGCTGCTCCCGAATTGAGTTGCTGCTTTAAGTTCAGAAATGCTCTGCGCTTGCGGTTTATTAGCTCCTGGATCTTCTGTTCATTCTCATCAAATAAGACTTGGTGTTTCCTGGTTGAGTGACCGAGTGTCTCTTCGCAGGCGCTGGTTATGGAGGCCAGAAGTCACAACACTCACTATTCACATCCTGGTTATGCATCCCTCTCGCAATGAAGGCCAACATTGCATTCGCCTTCCTGATTACCTGCTGCAACTGCAAACTAACTTTTTGGGATTCATGCACAAGGACCCCCAGGTCCCTCTGCACCGCAGCATGTTGTAATTTCTCCCCATTCAAATAATATTCCCTTTTACTGTTTTTTTTTCCAAGGTGGATGACCTCACATTTTCCGACATTGTATTCCATCTGCCAAACCTTAGCCCATTCGCTTAACCTATCTAAATCTCTTTGCAGCCTCTTTGTGTCCTCTACACAACCCGCTTTCCCACTAATCTTTGTGTCATCTGCAAATTTTGTTGCACTACACTCCGTCCCCTCTTCCAGGTCATCAATGTATATTGTAAACAGTTGTGGTCCGAGCACCGATCCCTGTGGCACACCACTAACCATCGATTTCCAACCCGAAAAGGACCCATTTATCCCGACTCTCTGCTTTCTGTTAGCCAGCCAATTCTCGATCCATGCTAATACATTTCCTGACTCCGCGTACCTTTATGAAGGATGAAGGATGGCAGCAGATGGCCAGAGGGAAATTTGTTCAGGGAGAGCTCCCTTGGCAGCTGCCATTCCGTTCGCCATTTTGGCTATTACCCATAGCATAGTAACTCTATGGATTGAAATAGTTGTGTCTTTTCTTACAGTGTGGCTTGCAATCGTCTATGCTGGACTTCTGCTGATTCTCTCCACTACCTTATGCCATCTTTAAAGCAGATGCCATTATTTTGATGTTGAATGTGAGGCAAACATGAGTAGATTTGGCTTCAATTAATACATAACAAGCCAAAAAACCATTAACAATGGGGCTATGTGTTAAACGACATGAAACCAGATTACTCCCTGCAAGACTTTTGGGATTTTATGCAAAGGTCCATTAATGCTAATGCACAAAATCACTTCACATTCATGCACACACAGTATGTGTAGGAGTGATACAGTAATGTACAAAGGTGTTTCACCCACTAGATGTTCAGTATATTGTTTTCCCCCTTTGGACAAAAAGCTTTAAAGTGTTTTTCAGAACAAGTAGAGAGCTTGAGTTAATTTGTTAAAAAAGTCACTTCATGTTTCATCAAAAATAGGAGTAATTTGTCATAATAGAGACACACGTCTTTCCCCTGTGTGAGGGAGTGGTTGAAGAGAATGTCAGAAATCTGAAAGGAATGACAGGATAGGTTCCATTATTCAATAATAAAGAACAGCTACAGAACAATGCAATGATAGAACAATTATTAACTCATCAGACATGACTTGTACTAACTACAGCCCACAGTCCATGAGACTAAAAGAAAGGGACTGTCTATTTGTACTGCACTTTTTCTGTCCTTCTGCGCCTGCGTCCTCTCGAGACTCCGCCCCCGATGCCTCCCGCCCAAATCCCGATCCGGAAGTGGGGCCCTGCAATCAGTCCGGCCACATTGTTGCTCCATGGGTTGTTCGACCGAGCTGCTGCTCTTCCGCGAACCTGATTATCCGACTGACCGCCGACTGTAAGCCCCGAGCCTTCGACCGGGTCCTGAGTCTCCCGCTGGGGGGAGAGAGAGCCTCTGACTTGGGGGAGAGAGCCTGCGAGCGGGGAGGGGGAGAGCCTGCGAGCATGGGTGGGGGGGGGGGAAGAGAGCTTGCGAGCGGAGAGCGGTGGCTGGGGTGGGGGGGGGAGAGCCTGCGAGCGGGTGGGGAAAGCCTGCCCCTCCGGCCACCGACCAGGCCACCCACTGAGCCGCGAGCCTCCGATCGGGCCATGAGCCTCCCGCTGAGGCGCAAGCCCCGAGCCTCCAATGAGCCGGGGGAGAGAGACTGGGGGGTGGGGGGGGAGAGAGAGAGAGAGCCTGGGTAGGGGAGAAGGAACGGAGGGGGGAGGGGGAAAAAGAGAGAGAGCTTGGGGATGGGGAGAGAGAGATTTGGGGGGGAAGAGAGAGACACGGGATGGGGAGGGATCGGAAGACTTTCTTCCAACCCCCTTTACACCCACACCTGATTTCTCGGAAAGCTCGGTGCATGTGTTACAAAGATCATCGTTGGAGTGGATGAAATCCAGAAGTCACAACACTCACTATTCACATCATACCCAATAAACCTGTTAGCAATCCGCACACGGTGCCCCATCTATGGCGGGGGGTGGTGGGGTAAAGTCATGCACTTGCGCTGGGGTAAAGGACTTCGGCAGGAACTTGGTGGCTTTGGGGAGATCTATCCTCTGTGGCTTCTGAAGTCACAATGGATCCAATTACAATTTGCAAAGTCATTGAAAACTTGGGCTGGGCGGTTCCAGTTACCCATTCCAGAGAATCTTCAGGGTGTGGCTTACCCTCTAAGCGGACCAATCATAGACAAAGGGTGGAACATGGGGGCAATTTTTGCTGGGTTGGGGAGCTCTATGCTCTCTGGGTTCTGAAGTCAAAATGGATCGAATTACAATTTAGAAAGTCAATCAGAACTTGGGCTGGCGGTTCCAATTACACATTCCAGAGCAACTTCAGGCTATGGCTTTTCTTCCAAGGGGACAAATCAGCAACAGGTCAAGTTATATTAGACAGCCAATCAGAGACAAGGTGGCCATTTTGGCAGTGCAAATAGACACATCCTTAAAGAAATGCTTCAGAATACAGGCTTTGTCTTGTATAACAATGATGAGTGATAAGGTGTTAACATTCAGGGCCCAATTTACCCCAACCCTTTTTCGGCACACATGCCTTAAATGCGGCGACTTTGCGCGCTGGAAACGGCACTGAAAAAAAGGTGCCCATCCTGCCCGCTCTGTCGACTCTCCAGTGTCCCAGCGTGGCATAGCTAGTGAAGTGGGGGGTGGAGCAACAGCTCAGCACAGAAAGTACTGCCGGCAGCTGCGCGCATGCGCAGTGAAGTCTACGCGCATGCTCCTTGCCCTCCCAGCATGTTCTGCAGGCTGTGAGCAGAACCTGATGCTCGCAGCCCATATCCCCAGCCAAAGGGATGCCCCAATCTTCGCCACACCCTAGCCCTGGCTGAGTGGCCTCCCGCACCGGCCGGCCGGCTCGCTGACTTCCCGGGCCAAGGTAGGACTTGAGTTTAATTTTTTATTTATTGATGGTTGTGCTTGAGAGTTTGGATTGGCGGCAGGGGGGGGGGGGAGGGGTGGGGGGGAGGAGAAAGAGTGTTTCGATGGTGGGGGGGACTTTAAAAAAAAACGATTCTGACATAAAGGTAGGACTTCTATTTTTTATTTGTTATTGATTGATTGCTTATTACTTTTTGTGGTTTGTTTAGTGCTTTGTAAGTGTTGGTGCTTTAAATGTACTAACCTGCGCCAAATTCTTAACTGCCCGCAATGTTATTCAGAGCTGGCCACATACGCTGACCTAAGTCGATTTGAAGTAAGTTTTTGCTGGCCAAAGTGGCATAAATGGCCAAAACTGGCGTAAGTGTCTGGGAACGCCCCCTTTTGAAAAAAAAAACGGAACTAAAAAAAATCGTACCTAACTCTGGAGCAAATCTTTTGGGGGAAATGGCATTTTTTATACTTATGCCAGAAAAAACAACTTACTCCAAAAAAATTGATGCAAATCATGGCCAAAATTGGGCCCGCAGAGTGCATATGCACCTTTATTTTTAGCTGTGGGTCTTGGAACACAAGAACATAAGAAATAGGAGCAGCAATAGACCATTCAGCCCTTCAAGCCTGCTCCGCCATTAATAAGATCATGGCTGATCTTGTATCCCAACTCCACCTTCCCGCACTATTCCTATAGCCCTTGATTCCCTTAGTAGCCAAGAAATCTATCGAATTCCAAAGATTCCCAAGTCTCTGAGTGAAGAAATTTCTCCTCATCTCAGTCCTAAATGGCTGACCCCTAATTCTGAGACTGTGACCCCTAGTTGTAGACTCCCCAACCAGGGGAAACATCCTCCCAGGATCTACCCTGTTAAGCTCCTTAAGAATTTTATGTTTCAATGAAATCACCTCTCATTCTTCTAAACTCTCAAGAATATAGGCCAAGTCTACTCAACCACTCCTCATAGGACAATTCCCCCAACCCAGGAATCAGTCTGGTGAACCTTCATTGCACTCCCTCTAAGGCAAGTATATCCTTCCTTAGGTAAGAAGACCAAAACTGTACATAGTACTCTAGGTATGTTCTCACCAAGCCCTAAATAATTGCAATCAGAATTCTTTACTCTTATACCCCATTCCTTTTGTAATAAAGGAAGCTTTGGCCTTCACAAGGACACGATCTGTCTGTTATGATTCTAGTCTCACCAAAATTATTTATTGATACATTGTATTCCTGCATTTGATCATTTTGTATATATAACTTAAATATTCATCTTTTCACTATCTATAAGTTCATCTAATAGTTGCAGCCAAATGCTTTATGTAGATATTGGGGTGACATTGAAATTCCAGGTGGTAAGTGAGTGTGAAGGGGACCATTTTAGGGGGCCCAACCTCGACAGCCTGAACAGTGTCTGAAACACGTCTGACATATTGAATCAGGTGTTGTACCTGCATCCCTGTTGGATGCCTGAAACAGGTGGTAGATCCTACATTAGATCCTATTTTAATAAAAAGCATATCACCTGTTTTCAGACCCAAACTGGAAAGTGGTTTGTTCTGAATGCAGCAGGCGAAAGGCCAATGACTTGAAATGTTTGCCATACCTTCCTCGCTCCACAGATTCTACCTGACCTGCTGAGTGTTTCTAGCATTTTTTGTTTTTATTTCTGATTTCCAGCATCTGCTTTGTGTTTCTCTCTAAAAATCACTTTCCGAATAGAAATGGTGGTGCAACTGAGACCTTCCAAGATGACATGTTGCCCAAACATCATTTAATTTCCAGAGAAGCCTGGGCCCACAATCTAAGCACCCCTTTCCCCGGTGTAATGCTATGAAAATATGAAAGGCTTTGTTTGCATTTTAGAAAAAAACATAATTTTTAAAAATAACTTTTTTTAATGATTGTTTGCATCTGTATTGAAGTGTGACACCTTGAAATGTGATGTTGGAAGAGCGATGGATGTACTCTTTTACAGATGCACTAACAGATCTCCGATGGCATTGCTCATAGTGAGTTGAAGGATGTGGTGTTTACAATAATAGGGTTATCAACAAAGTGTAATCAGGAAGTGTTACAGGAAGTAAGTGTGATACTCATAGGAATTGTGCATTATAAGTAAGACTTTTAATATGTTACTAGTAGACTGCAATGGTGTTACTGACACTGAGTTACAAGATATGCTGCTTTATAACTGTTATGCCACGTAGGGGAAGACCCATGGGTCACCGATTTACAAGGACTGAATATATAAAATTCCATTATATTCAATGGTACTTTGTGATTTTTAATAGTTCTTTAGGATTGAAGTCCATGAATTTGTCCAATATTGTCTGAAAACATTATTTTATATACTAGTTAATCTCCTACAGATATTGTGCATAGCAAATGTAATCTTCAGATGAAATGGGGTTAGAGTTTTGGGGTTAATTGGACCAGGGAAAGCAATCGTAAGATTTTTGATAAGACACACACACATGCACGCTCACACATATCCACATAGCTACACACACACACACACACACACACACACACACACACATATATATGTGTTGATATATATATAAAATCAGTCATACATAATTTTCTATAAAATTCTTTTAATTTATTTATTATTTACAGTTAAATAGCAAAAGTAATGAAAATTTAGGAAGCAGAGATGTAGAGTTGGTTGCAGCACAGGGGTTTCTCTACAGTACAGGCCGAGGAGCTAGGAGATACAAAACGGAGGCATTATGAATGCCACGACTGGCAGAAGGATGTAGTTACAGTACAGGAAGTTTACATCAGAAGTTTGTGTTATAAATATATACGTAGGAATTAATAATGGAAAAATTTAACATGAAAGTGTGACAAAAACATGACAACAGGACGTGAGGTTTTGTGGACAGGAAGTGCATGGATTTTAATGTTCAGACGCGCTGGCAGCGTGGGTGGGGTGGGGTCCCGATAATGAGTGGGAAACCCAGAAGTATGTGAAGCACAGCTTTCAGTGGCTTTTTAAGACAGCCACTGCATTAACATATGATTTCCCGGTTTTCCGACCAATTAGTATCAGCGGGCCTGATGATGACCTGCATGGTACGATTTAAATTCCAATATTTAAAGGGACACTCCAAACATGCAGTTGAAGCAGTTGTAGATGAGAAGGAGAGAGAAACACGTCTTGTCATGAAAGGTAGAAGGTCAAAGGCTGCACTCCGTATCAGCGATGCCTCCCTATATGTGCTGCTGGGGGCTGTGCGGACCCAAGGGAAATACTGTTTCCTGGCAACGGGAGGAAAAAGCCAGCTGGGAACACCAAGAAGGTGTGGTTGGAGGTGGCACAAGAGATCAGCAGCAGGAGCATGGTACAATGCAGGAAGCGGTTCAATGACCTAAGCAGGGCAGGAAAGATGAAAGCAATGGCACATTGACCTACATCCTGAGGAGCGTATCACCCCAATCTCCTCACTCAGATTCTCAAGCCTACTGCAGCACATCACTCCTTACACCAACTTACCTTGCAGGTGCATCAATCACTCTCTGTCTATGCACATCCTCACATCCCCATCTCGCCATCACTACTGACACTCACCCTCATTCTTATGCAATGTGACACCTCTCCCTCATAGTCACCCTTAACAAATGCTCTCGATTCATCTGTTCAATACATGTTATTACTCTCACTTATAGGCCCCTTCTTTCCCTCCTTGCAAGAAAAGAGAGCCCAGAACATGAGGGAGAGGCAGCAACCGAGGTGGTCTATCAGCTATCTTACAGCTAACAAGTACTGCGCTGCAGGTGCTGGAAATCTGTACAGTCTTGGCGAGTCTGGCTGTCAGAGATGGATGCCTCCCATCTACGTGGTGACAGAATTAAATATCAGACAGCCACATGGCATAAAACAGTTTTTCATGTTGACTTGATCTCAACAGCAAGTGAAATATGATCATGTGCATAATGATAACTTAAAGAAATTCTTACTTTGATAGTACTCATAGAATTAGAGAAATTTAAGGCACAGAAGGAGGCCTTTGAGCCCATTGTGTCTGTACGGCCGAAAAAGAGCTATCCAGCCTAATCGTACTTTCCAGCTCTTGGTCCGTAGCGCTGTAGCTTATGGCATTTCAAGTGCATCTCCAAATATTTTTTTAATGCAATGAGGGTTTTTGCCTCTACCACCCATTCAGGCAGTGATTTCCAGACTGCCATCACTCTCTAGGTGCAAAACATTCTCCCTGACCCTCCTCTAATCCTTCTACCAATTACTTTAAATCTATGCTCTCTGGTTATTGATCTCTTTGCTAAGGGAAATAGGTTCTTCCTGTCCACTCTATCTAGGCCCCTCATCATTTTATACATCCCAATTAAGTCTTCCCTCAGCCTCCTCTGTAACAATTTTTCCTCATATCTAAACTTCTCCAGTCCTGGCAACATCCTCATAAAGCTCCTCATATACCCTCTCCAGTGCAATCACATCTTTCTTGTAATGTTGTGACCAGAACTGTATGCAGTCCACTAGTTGTGGCCTAACTAGTGTTTTATACAGTTCAAGCATAACCTCCCTGCTCTTATATTCCATGCTTTGGCTAATAAAGGAAAGTATCCCGTATGCCTTCTTAACCACCTTATCTAAGTGGCCTGCTACCTTCAGGGATCTGTGGAAATGCACTCCAAGGTCCCACTGTTCCTGTACATTTCTCAGTATCCTCCCATTTATGGTGTATTCCCTTTCCTTGTTAGCCCTCCCCAAATGCATTACCACACACTTCTCTGCATTTGCCACTTTTCTGCCCACCTGATCATTCCATTGATATTTTCCTGCAGTCTACAGCTTTTTTCCTTACTATCAACTACATAGCCAAATTTTGTATAATTTGCAAACGTCTTAATCATGCCTCTTACATTGAAGTGTAAGTCATGAATATATACCACAAACAGCAAGAGAACTAGTACTGAGCCATGCGGAACCCCACTGGAAGCAACCTTCCAGTCACAAAAACACCCGTCGACAATTACCTTTTGCTTCCTACCACTGAGCCAATTTTGGATCCACTTACCACTTTCCCTTGGATCACATGGGCTTTTATTTTTCTTACCAGTCTGATGTGTGGGACCTTGTCAAAAGCCTTGCTAGAATCCATGTAGACTACATCAAATGCACTACCCTCATCAACCCTGCTCGTTACTTCCACAAAAAATTCAATCAAGTTAGTCAGACACAACCTTCCTTTAACAAATCGATGCTGACTGTCCTTGATTAATCCATGCCTTTCTAAATGATGATTTATATAGTCCCTCAGAATTTCCTCCAGTAATTTGCCCACCATCGAGGTTAGGCTGACTTCTCTGTAATTACTCGGTCTTTCCGTTTCACCCTACTCATTCATTATTTTATTTTATTATTTGTAGATAAATAGCAAAAGTGTTGACAATTTCAGAAGCAGAGAAGTAGAGTTGGTTGGAGCACAGGGGTTTCTCACAGGACCTCCCACAGGATGTAGTCCAAGTCATTGCCACCGCCGACTCTTCAGTGGGGGGTCACTCTCTCTGAGGGTGCACCATCACAGGACTCATGCAGACCATGCACCAGCTCAGATACTTACACTTCAGTGGAACCACTAAGGCAGATAGTTGGGTTTTCACCTGGTGACTTACACATCACAAGTGAGCAAGAGCAGATGGTGGGGACAGGGACAGCAATGGAGAGTCCTCGTCAGAGGGCACAGGAGGCTCCAAGCTCTGCTCAGCTGGTTGCAGATGCTCTACCTTGGGGCCCTCGCCAAACAGGATACTTCTGGAGAAGCAGAGAATATGCAATGTACTGGCAGGCGTTCCAACCAAGATGTACACGCTTGCATAAAGATTGGAGGAGTCAGTCACAAGCATGGGTGGCATGACATGGCAGACCTTTGCGATAATGTCCATGGAAAGAGTGGACACCTGCATGGAGCATCAAACACGGCCATCAATCGAGTGCATGCTGGCCCTCACCAATGGCTTTCACACTCTAAATGCCATCTTAAATAGGATGAATGATCCTAGCCTTGGCATTTCATCACCCCACTGATCTCCAACTCATTGCTAGCAGGGAAGTGCTGCTGGGCCTTGAGAAAGATGATGGTGAAAGGGGACATGGAAGTCATTTCAAAGCGCTTCCACTTCTCATCCGTTGCCCCCCTCCCCGCACCCCAACAGTCAGTAGCCCACATGCGGCCTCATTTTCCGATGGCTGAGTCTGCCCTGCACAGGTGCAGGAGCAGCAGTCTTGGGCGGGGACCACACGGGCTCCAAAACCCAAAGGATGTCAGCCAAGAGCATCTCAGCAGTCAGAGTAGGGATATGAAGAGCTTGCTTCTACATCTGCTGAAGCCATAGGGGTTGAACCATGTAGAAGTGCTAGGAAAAGGAAGAGTAAAGATTTGTCGTTGCACAAGGGTATGCTCATCCATGTGTTACACATTGTTAAAATATTACGTTTCTGTTTTATAAGTGAACCTTAAAAATATTATTCTTTTGCACCACTTTCCCGTCTTGCCCATTCTTGGTTGGCAAGTGGCCTTTTCTGTTGTGTGATAATGAATGGCAAGTCATGAATTGACGGCAAGCAGTGTGGGGTTGTTTGCAGAACTGCTTTGTGTTAGTGGCATTAGGGAATGGGCAAAAGTGGCTTTTGCTTGTGGTAGAGGGTGCACTGGTGGAACCTAAGTGAAACTCACAATAATGAGGGCGTTCCGGGCATCCCAGGCAGAAATGTGCACCACTGGTGGTGCATAAGAACATAAGAACATAAGAAATAGGAGCAGGAGTAGGCCATACGGCCCCTCGAGCCTGCTCCGCCATTTAATACAATCATGGCTGATATTTCCTCACTATACAGTATAAATGCACATGAGACCCATACTTGAGAGAAGGTCACTCAGTGACCAGTTACCTTTATTACCAAGACCTCAAGTGATGAAGGTGGGTGGAGCTTCCCCTTTTATACCTGCAAGTCCAGTTTAGGAGTGCCTCCCACAAGTTCACCCCCTTGTGGTCAATGTTCTCAAGGTGTACAACTTAAGTCAGCTTATACATGGGTTACAATGATAGTTTAATACATGACATCACCTCCCCCCAAAGTCTTATTGGGATCAGAGGTTAAGTCTCTCTGGTAGTTTACGCTCCCTTGTAGAGCGCCTGAGTTGGGGCTCCGGTTGTTGGGCGCTGGCCTGAGTGTCTGCTGTTTGCGGTGCCTCAGGCCTGTCCGGACTGCCCACAGTGACTGAGCTCTCCTCCACTTGGTTCCAGTGTTCAGTCATCTGTGGTGGAGTAAACTCTATGTCATGTTCTTTCTCTGCTTCTTCTATGGGGTTGCTGAACCTCCTTTTAGTTTGATCCACGTGTTTGCAGCAGATTTGTCACCAAAATAGTTCAGGAGCCCCAGGAACGAACACAGCTCCGTCGTGTTATGGGGTCTAGGTGCTCTCTGGATCGCTTCCATTTTGGATGCAGTGGGTCTGATCCCGTCTGCGGCTACCCTCATCCCCAGAAATTCTACCTCTGGAGCTAAGAAGACGCACTTCGACTTTTTCAGTCGCAGCCCTATCCGGTCCAGTCTGCGTAGCACCTCCTCCAGGTTGTGGAGGTGTTCTTCAGTACCGCAACCAGTGGTGAGCATGTCGTCCTGAAAAACCACCGTCCTTGGAATCGACTTGAGGAGGCTTTCCATATTTTGCTGAAAGATCGCGGCGGCCGAACGAATCCCAAACGGACATCTGTTATACTCAAACAACCCCTTGTGTGTCGTGATGGTGGTCAGCTTCTTCAACTCACTCGCCAGCTCCTGGGTCATGTAAACTGAGGTCAGGCCCAATTTTGAAAAAAGTTTTCCGCCGGATAGCGTTGGAAAGAGGTTCTCTGCTCTCGGTAGCGGGTACTGGTCTTGGAGTGACACCCGATTGATGGTGGCCTTGTAATCACCACATATCCTGACCGACCCATCCGCCTTGAGCACCGGCACAATCGGGCTCGCCCAGTCACTGAATTCGACTGGCGAGGTGATGCCTTCCCTCAGCAGGCGGTCCAATTCGCATTCTATCTTTTCCCGCATCACGTACGGCACTGCTCTGGCCTTGTGGTATACTGGCCTGGCGTCCGGGTTTATGTGAATCACTACCTTGGCCCCCATGAAAGTGCCAATGCTGGGTTGAAATAATGAGTCAAATTTGTCCAGGACCTGTGAGCATGATACTCGCTCCACAGAAGAAATTGCATTGACATTGCCCCTTTTCCAGTTCATGACAGCAAGCCAACTCCTCCCCAGCAGCGCGGGACCGTCCCCTGGGACAATCCAGAGTGGCAACCTGTTCTCCGAATCTTTGTGGGTCACGACCACCGTGGCGCTGCCTAGCACCGGAATGATCTCCTTTGTATATGTCCGTAGCTGTGCGTCAATCGGCAATAATTTTGTCCTCCTGGCCTTGGACACCCACAACCTTTCGAACTGTTTGATACTCATCAGGGACTGGCTGGTCCCCGTGTCTAGCTCCATTAATACTGGGATGCCGTTGAGGAGCACTTTCATCATTATCGGCGGTGTCCTGGTATATGAACTGTTTATGTGCTCCACATGAACTCGCTAAACTTCAGCTTCCAGCGATTTCACCCAGTATTCATTTGGCCTTGTAGGGCTTACATCGGGCCCGTCCTCCTCGTAAATCAACCTGGCTGCAAGCTTCCTGCACATTCGCGCCAAGTGACCACTGATGTTGCAGTTTCTGCAGGTATATTGCTGCTACCTGCAGGCTCTGGCTGGATGTTTGCCTCCACACCTCCAGCATGAGCTGGAGGTCCCGTTGTTGGAAACAAAAGGTCTATTACCAGTCGATCATCTCTGACTGTCTCTGTAACTGTCCTTAAGCGCACCATTAACAGGTGTTCATGGCCCCATGGCTGGCCGCATTGTCCATTGCGATGGTATGAATCGCCGTTCAGCTAGCCATTGTTTCTGTTGAATTCCCTCTTTGGGTTCGACTACATGCTGGGAAATGTCCGATTGCCCTTGTCTGCCTAGAGAACTGTGATCGCGTTAACAATATTGACTCCCTGGTCGTTTGTCGCATTTGAGCCAAGATTTTTGTCATACATCATTCTGGTCTCTTCCTCCCCTGAGATAAATGTCTGAGCTATCAGAGCCGTCGCTTCCAAGGTCAAGTCTTTGGTCTCAATCAGTTTCCTGAAAACCCCAGCATGCCCGATGCCCTCAATAAAAAAGTCTTGCACAGCATCTCCGCTCTGCATGCATCTGTGAACTTACATAGGCTCGCCAGTCACCGGAGATCTGCCACGAAGTCTGGAATACTTTTTCCTTCTCGCCGCCGGTGCGTGTAAAACTGGTGTCTCGCCATGTGCATGCTGCTCGCCGGTTTAAAGTGTTCCCCGATCAACTTACTGAGCTCTTTGAACGTCTTGTCCGCCGGTTTCTCTGGCGCTAGAAGGTCCTTCATCAGGGAGTACGTTCTGGATCCACAAACCATCAGGAGATGAGCCCTGCGTTTGTCGGCCGAATCCTGTCCCAACCATTCCTTAGTGACAAAACTTTGCTGTAGTCTCTCAATAAAGTCGTCCCAATCATAACCAACACAGTGCCTCTCTTCTGTGCTGCTAGTGGCCATGCTCGCATGGTTTAAATCCCAGTTTCTCGTCGCCAATGAAATGTCCTTACTATACAGTATAAATGCGCACGAGGCCCATAATTGAAAGAAGGTCACTCAGTGACCAGTTACCTCTATTACCAAGACCTCAAGTGATGAAGGTGGGTGGAGCTTCTCCTATTATACCTGAAAGTCCAGGTTAGGAGTGTCTCCCACGTTCACCCCCTTGTGGTCAATGCTCTCAAGGTGTACAACTTAGGTCAGCTTATACATGGGTTACAATGATAGTTGAATACATGACAATGGCTGATCTGATCATGGACTCAACTCCACTTCCCTGCCCGCTCCCCACAACCCCTATCCCTTTATTGTTTAAGAAACTGTCTATTTCTGTCTTAAATTTATTCAATGCCCCAGCTTCCACATCCTCTCTGCATCCACCTTGTCAAGCCCCCTCATAATCTTATACGTTTCGATAAGATCACCTCTCATTCTTCTGAATTTCAATGAGTAGAGGCCCAACCTACTCAACCTTTCCTCATAAGTCAACCCCCTCATCTCTGGAATCAACCTAGTGAACCTTCTCTGAACTGCCTCCAAAGCAAGTATATCCTTTTGTAAATATGGAAACCAAAACTGCACGCAGTATTTCAGGTGTGGTCTCACTAATACCCTGTATAGCTGTAGCAAGACTTCCCTGCTTTTATACTCCATCCCCTTTACATTAAAGGCCAAGATTCCATTGGTCTTCCTGATCACTTGCTGTACCTGCATACTATCCTTTTGTGGATCTTGGCGTAATTGCAGGCAAAGTTCACATAATTGCCGGCACTGGCAAAGAAGCCATCAGTTATTCGTCTTATGCATTTGTGTATCATCGACTGTGAGATCCGGAAAATGTTCTCGCAGAGCCCTGGTAGGATCCAGAGGTAATAAAGTTGGGGTTAGTTGTGACTCTGACAGCCACTGGTAAACGGTGGCCACCAAGTCCAGTTGGCAGCAGGTCTTTTTCCAGCAGGCTGCAAATGGCTGCCACCAATTGACGTGAGCCCCTGAGCCTCCTACATGTCGAGGAAGCTTATTCTCTGCCTGTAGACCCTGTGTACCATGTAAGGCTTCCTCTCTGCTGATCCCCTCCGTCCTGTGGAGCTGCAGATCTGTGAGCAGCTGGCTGTTGCTGAGCGATTAACATATTGAAATTGACAACCCGCCTGTCCGAGGTGGTTGTGCACATGCAGCCTAACTCACTGGAGTGAAATGTGGAAGTCGGCGGGTTGAAGCCAGCTCCCCGAGGTGCTCGCATTTTTCCAGGATTTCTTAAAACTTGGCACAGTTTGGTTTTCCTTGTTTAATATATGACAGCTGTTTGATCTTGCTGGCTTCTACCTTTGAGCAAAGGCACCAGTCAGCACATTTTACATGTTTTTTCAGGTTATTTTTAAGTCATTTCCAGTGATTTTAAATCACGTTACCCATATGTGGAAGACTGCAGACCCTTATTAGAAATGCATAGTTTTGCTGATAAGCCCATTTTTACTGGTTGAGAAAAAAAACTGATTGTGAAAATTTTTCAGAAAGCATTTTAATCAATTTGTGGCTAAAAGATAATAGAGTGCAACCCATGTAGGTGGGTCCAATTTTTACATGTATTAATTGCTCAGAACACAAGTGAAAGCAAATCTTGGAATATGTCAATTCAGTGGCTAAGAAAAAAAAAGTAAAGTGAAAAACAGGCATCAAAAACCTGCTGCTTGACTTCTGCATGTAATTCTCAAAGGGTTGCAGTACAAAATATGATTTTCAAAATTCATCACATTGTAATGAATATAATGTTTTTTTCTATATGATTATGGAGCGCACAACCTTTGCAGTGCGAAAAAATAAATCATCACACAACAATATTTATTGCCTTGATGCTTTTCTTCTTTTGAATAGCATTCAAATTTAAAAAGGTTTTACATCACCCCATCCACTACCTTAAACATTCATTCCCTCCACCATCGGTGCACTGTGGCTGCAGTGTGTACCATCTACAAGAGGCACTGTAGCAACTTCTTCGACAGCACCTCCCAAACTTGCAACCTTTGCCCAATCTTCTCCCTCCATGAATCACTCTAAAAATCCAATCGTACTCATTTTGCAAACAAAGGTTCTTGTATTCTTGTCGCCAAATGTTATGTATGCAATAAAGGTTCAAACTGAGTACTGTTTAACCGAACAAGGTACAACCGTGGCTCTGTTTTATTATGGCCCAAAGTGCCTGACTTACTAAGTGCCTTTTATACCAGAGCAGCACCATGTGCATGCTGCTCAGTGGCCTCCAACAATGACACCATTTGGTGGCTACAAAACGGCATGTACATACATGACAACACCCTCCTCTCTGATCTTATCATAGTCTTTCACAGGTTGAGATGCTCCGGTGCTTTACACTTTTGAGTTGACCGTCTCAGTTCGATTCCGGCCTTGGGTGAATGTGCGGAGCCTGTTGTGGCTGGTGGCTGGATGACTGACTTGTTGGGGGTGGCAGTGGCCATGTCAGGAATTGCAAGTCCATTTTTATTGAATAAGTCCGTGGTGGAAATTCCGGGTTCACTGATGACCCTTGAGTCCACTGAAGGCTGCTGGTAGGTTGGTTGGTCGTCGACGGTTTCTTTGTCCGATTGCTCTGGCTCGTCTGTGTGCCTCAGCTTTGTTTGATCCATGTGTTTCCTGCAAGTTTGCCCATTCTTGAGCTCAATAACAAATACTCTGTTGCCCTCCTTGGCCATGACCATACCAGTGATCCATTTGGGACTCTGACCATAATTCAACACAGGATCATTAACAGAAATCTTGCGTGACACAGTTGCGCAATCGTGGTACCCTTGTTGACTCTGTCTTCTGTATTCAACATGATTACTTCAATCCGGGTGTACAAGAGATAACTTGGTCTTGAGACCTCTTTTCATCATGAGTTCAACAGGCGGCCCCTTTGAGTGTGTGAGGTCTTGTCCTGTAACTCAGCAGTATGTAAGACAAACGGGTCTGCAGTGACCCTTGGGTTACTCTCCTCATGCTTTGCTTGATAATTTGTACTGCGAGTTCAGCTTGCCCGTTGGACGCAGGCTTGAACGGGGCTGACCTTACATGTTTTATGCTGTTAAGTTTTACAAACTGCTGAAACTCCTGACTCGTGAAGCATGACCCATTGTCGCTCACCACTATGTCAGGCAGACCATGTGTTGCGAACATGACATTGAGATTCTCTATGGTTGCCGTGGACGTACTGGATGACATGATTATACATTCTATCCACTTCGAATAAGCATCCACCACTTTGCTCAGGAAGGGATCTGCAAAATCTATCTGGATCCTGGACCAAGGTTTGGATGTCCATGATCACAGACTCAGCGGCAATTCTGCTGGTGCTTTGCTGAGCTGCATGCAAGTGTTGCACTGATGCATGCATGCTTCCAACTCAGGATCAATTCCTGGCCACCATACATAGGACCTGGCGAAGGCCTTCATCATCATTATACCAGGATATGTGCTGTGTAACTCATGCACAAACTTCTCTCTCCCTTTCTTAGGCATTACAACTCAATTGCCCCACAATATGCAATCTGTTTGAATAGACAGTTCGTCCTTGCGACGAATGTACGGTTTGGCCTCCTTGCACATTTGCTCAGGTATGGCAGACCAATCCCCTTTGAGGATGCAACCCTTTACCACCGATAAAATCGGGTCCTGGCTGGTCCAGGTCTTAAATTGTTGAGTTGTGACAGGGGTATTTTCACTCTCAAAAGCATCCATGATTAACATTAAATCTGCCGGTTGTGGCATTTCCACCTCCGGTGTGGGCAACTGCAATCGGCTCAAAGCATCGGATCAATTCTCTGTGCCCGGTCTGTGGCGAATGACATAATCATAGGCAGATAATGTCAGCGCTCATCTTTGGATGCGGGATGAAGCATTGGTATTGATACCTTTGCTCTCAGAAAACAACGAAATGAGTGACTTGTGATCGGTCTCCAATTTGAACCTCAGACTGAACAGGTACTGATGCATCATTTTAACACCGTACACACACGCTAAAGCTTCTTCTTCTACCATACTGTAGGCTCTTTCTGCTTTAGCCAAACTTTTGGATGCATACGCAACAGGTTGAAGTTTCCCCGACTCATTGGCTTGTTGTAACATGTAACCGATTCCATATGACGATGCGTCACAGGCTAATACTAAACATTTACATGGGTCGTAATGTACCAGCAGCTTGTTCGAGCAAAGCAGATAGGTGGCTTTCTCGAAAGCTCTGTCTTGCAATGCGCCCCACACCCAGTTGTTGCCTTTTCTCAATAGAATGTGCAGTGGTTCAAGTAAGGTGCTCAATTTAGGTAGGAAGTTACCAAAGTAGTTGAGTAGACCCAAGAACGAACACAGCTCCGTCACGTTCTGCGGCTTGGGTGCTTTCTTGATGGCTTTGGTTTTCATGTCAGTCGGTCTGAAGCCATCAGTGGCGATTTTCCTCCTGAGGAATTTGACCTCCGGTGCCATGAAGACGCACTTCGAGCGTTTATGTCTGAGTCCCACTCTGTCCAAACGCAGTAGAACCTCTTCCAGGTTATTCAGATGTTCCTTGGAGTTACGACCAGTAATCAGGATGTCATTTTGGAACACGACGGTTGTGGGAACGGACTTCAGTAGACTTTGCATATTCCTCTGGAATATTGCTGCAGCCGAGCGAATTCCAAACGGGCACCTGTGGTAAATAAATAGTCCTTTGTGCGTGTTACTGCACGTAAGTCTCTTCAACATCGCGACCAACTCCTGCGCCATATAGGCCAACGTCAAGTCCAGTTTTGTGAACGACTTCCCTCCGGCTAGCGTCGCAAACAAGTCATCAGTCTTCGATAACGGGTACTGATCTTGTTTCGAAACCCTGTTAATTGTAGCCTTGTAGTCTCCACAGATTCTGACTGTGCCATCACTTTTCAGCACAGGAACAATGGGGCTGGCCCATTCATTAAAATTGACCGGTGATATAATCCCTTCACGCTGGAGTCTGTCCAGTTCAATTTTGACCTTCTCCCTCATCCCAAGCTTTATGAGGGATGGGTCTTGCATCTCAGTCCATGTGGATCTGCACCTTGGCTCCCGTGAAGTTGCCGATACCCGGTTCGAACAGTGAGGGGAACTTGCTCAATATTTGGGCACATGTATCTTCCTCTGACGACAACACCTTTTTGTCGTTCCAGTCGCATCTGATTATTAAATGCCCTCTCGTTCATGATCGATTGACTCGCCCCTGTGTGGAGTTCCATTGATGCCGGTATCCCGTTAAACTTCACGTTAATCAAAACTGGTTTACTCTTAGTTATGAAAGAGTACAGTCCATACACGTCCTCCTCTGGCATCTCGGATCGCGTATCCGGACCCGCACTAGTCTGACTCTCATCCTCCATGTGGTGTGTCGCAGCACGCTTGTTCATCTGTGGAGATTTGCGCTGGAGATGCCCCACTCTCAGACAGCCTTTGCAACGATATTGCTTAAATTGGCACTGCTGGTGCCGATGATTTCCCCCACAACGCCAACACGGAGCAGTCGGATACATACCCTCTGGCGGACTTTGGGCAGCCAGAGGTTTCGCAAACGCAGCCGGATAGGCCCTGTCATGTGCCGCTCTGCTGAACGCCGAATCAATCGCATTTACAGTACTTGCCGAGGTTCGGTTCTTCACCGCTATTTACTTTAAACTCGAGCAGACCGTCGGGCTACTGAAGCAAAGGTTCCCCTGCCTTGACTGCTTGGGAGGAGCCCTCCGGTACTCAGCGGAGAGGATGTCCCATTTCGTGGTGGTCTGCTGCATGATCCACAACTTGGCCATCATGAGGGCGCGGACCTTGCCAGCAGAAATTGTGGGACCACCTCAGGAAGAGGACAAGGGACAGGAGGAGGAGGAAATGGAGGAGGACAAGGAGGAAGAGGAGGAGGAAGGGAAATCCTCCTTCATCACTGACTGTCCTTGAATGCTTCATCAGACTCCGATTCCAGTGAATGAAACCCCAGATCCCGTTGTTCACCACATCCTCATCAACCACATCCCCATCATATCATCCCTCTGTCATGGAATATCACAGCATCCTCCTGGGCACAAAGCTTAAATGAGAGTCACCACAAAATAAAGATTCCAAACAAAATGATTA
The DNA here is from genome assembly GCF_044704955.1 of Pristiophorus japonicus. Lineage (NCBI taxonomy): Eukaryota > Metazoa > Chordata > Chondrichthyes > Pristiophoridae > Pristiophorus > Pristiophorus japonicus. Next base: position 161,610,354 of record NC_091978.1, read on the forward strand.
AATTTATGAATACTCAATTCACAAATACTTTATCAACTAATTACCCTTGTGCAATGCCATAGTACCTGTTGTTCAGGTGCCTTCTCCTGCTCTAGTGCACCTACGCAGTGCTCCCCCAGTGGCTGCAGTGTGGCTGGTGGACGGCTGCTGAGTTTCCGTGGGGGAGACGTTAGATGGCCTTGCAGGATGACCTTAAGCAGCTCTGGACTTAGAAGGCCCAGAAGTAGACTGCACCACCCCGGTATGTGCAACAGCAGTCTGGGTTGGCTGACAGGCAGCTGCAAGGGAAATGGCAGAGTGGCAGAGACCTCCCTGCTCCTATACTCAAATCCCCTTGCTATGAAGGCCAACATACCATTTGCCTTCTTCAGCGCCTGCTGTACCTGCATGCCAACTTTCAATGACTGATGTACCATGACACCCAGGTCTCGTTGCACCTCCCCTTTTCCTAATCTGCCGCCATTCAGATAATATTCTGCCTTCGTGTTTTTGCCCCCAAAGTGGATAACCTCACATTTATCCACATTATACTGCATCTGCCATGCATTTGCCCACTCACCTAACCTGTCCATGTCACCCTGCAGCCTATTAGCGTCCTCCTCACAGCTCACACCGTCACCCAGTTTAGTGTCATCTGCAAACTTGGAAATATTACACTCAATTCCTTCATCTAAATCATTAATGTATATTGTAAAGAGCTGGGGTCCCAGCACTGAGCCCTGCGGCACTCCACTAGTCACTGCCTGCCATTCTGAAAAGGACCCATTTATCCCGACTCTCTGCTTCCTGTCTGCCAACCAGTTCTTTATCCACGTCAGTACATTACCCCCAATAACATATGCTTTGATTTTGCACACCAATCTCTTGTATGGGACCTTGTCAAAAGCCTTTTGAAAGTCCAAATACACCACATCCACTGGTTCTCCCAAGTCCACTACTAGTTACATCCTCAAAAAATTCCAGAAGATTCGTCAAGCATGATTTCCCTTTCATATATCCATGCTGACTTGGACCGATCCTGTCACTGCTTTCCAAATGTGCTGCTATATGGTGATCAACGGGATCTGGGGTTTCATTCACTGGAATTCCTTAATAATTGATTCCAACATTTTCCCCACTACTGATGTCAGGCTAACTGATCCATAATTCCCCGTTGTCTCTCTCCCTCCTTTTTTAAAAAAGTGGTGTTACATTAGCTACTCTCCAGTCCATAGGAACTGATCCAGAGTCGATAGACTGTTGGAAAATGATTACCAATGCATCCATTATTTCTAGGGCCACTTCCTTAAGTACTCTGGGATGCAGACTATCAGGCCCTGGGGGTTTATCGGCCTTCAATCCCATCAATTTCCCGAACACAATTTCCTGCTTTATAAGGCTATCCTTCAGTTCCTCCTTCTCACCAGACCCTCGGTCCCCTAGTACATCCAGAAGGTTATTTGTGTCTTCCTTCGTGAAGACAGAATGAAAGTATTTGTTCAACTGGTCTGCCATTTCTTGTTCCCCATTACAAATTCACCTGAATCCGACTGCAAGGGACCTACGTTTGTCTTCACTAATCTTTTTCTCTTCACATAGCTATAGAAACTTTTGCAGTCAGTTTTTATGTTCCCGGCCAGCTTCCTCTCGTACTCTATTTTCCCCCTCTTAATTAAACCCTTAGTCCTCCTCTTCTGAATTCTAAATCTCTCTCAGTCCTCAAGTTTGCTGCTTTTTCTGGCCAATTTATATGCCTCTTCCTGGGATTTAACACTATCCTTAATTTCCCTTGTTAGCCATGGTTGAGCCACCTTCCCCGTTTTACTTTTACTCCAGACAGGGATGTACAATTGTTGAAGTTCATCCATGTGATCTTTAAATGTTTGCCATTGCCTATCCACCGTCAACCCTTTAAGTATCATTTGCCAGTCTATTCTAGCCAATTCACGCCTCATGCCGTCGAAGTTACGTTTCCTTAAGTTCAGGAGCCTAGTTTCTGAATTAACTTTGTCACTCTTCATCTTAATAAAGAATTCTACCATATTATGGTCACTCTTCCCCAAGGGTCTCGTACAACAAGATTGCTAATTAGTCCCTTCTCATTACACAGCACCCAGTCTAGGATTGCCAGCTCTCTAGTTGATTCCTCGACAAATTGGTCTAGAAAACCATCCCTAATACACTCCAGGAAATCCTCCTCTACCACATTGCTCCTAGTTTGGTTAGCCCAATCAATATGTAGATTAAAGTCGCCAATGATAACTGCTGTACCTTTATTGCACACATCCCTTATTTCTTGTTTGATGCTGTCCCCAACCTCACTACTGCTGTTTGGTGGTCTGTGCACAACTCCCACTAGTGTTTTCTGCCCTTTGGTATTCCGCAGCTCCAACCATACAGATTCCACATCATCCAAACTAATGCCCCTCCTTACTATTGCATTAATTTCCTCTTTAACCAGCAACGCCACCCCATCTCCTTTTCCTTTCTGTCTATCCTTCCTAAATGTTGAGTTCCCAGCCTTGGTCACCCTGGAGCCATGTCTCCGTGATGCCAATTACATCATATCCGTTAATTGCTATCTGCGCAGTTAATTCGTCCACCTTATTCCGAATACTCCTCGCATTGAGGCACAGAGCCTTCAGGTTTGTCTTTTTAAAACATTTTGCCCTTTTTGAATTTTTCTGTAAAGTGGCCCTTTTTGTTTTTTGCCTTGGGTTTCTCTGCCTTCCACTTTTACTTTTCTCCTTTCTATCTTGTGCTTCTGCCTCCATTTTATTTCCCTCTGTCTCCCTGCATAGGTTCCCATCCTCCTGCCATATTAGTTTAACTCCTCCCCTACAGCACTAGCAAACACCCCCCCTAGAACAGCCCAGGTGCAGACCATCCGGTTTGTACTGGTCCCACCTCCCCCAGAACCCATTCCAATGTCCCAGGAATTTGAATCGCTCCCTTCTGCACCACTCCTCAAGCCACGTATTCATCTGAGCTATCCTGCGATTCCTACTCTGACTAGCATGTGGCACTGGTAGCAATCCTGAGATTACTACTTTTGAGGTCCTACTTTTTAATTTGGCTCCTAGCTCCCTAGATTCGTTTCGTAGGACCTCATCCCGTTTTTTACCTATATCGTTGGTACCTATAGGCATCACGACAACTGGCTGGTCACCCTCCCTTTTCAGAATGTCCTGCAGCCGCTCCGAGACATCCTTGACTCTTGCACCGAGGCAACATATCATCCTGGAGTCTCGGTTGTGGCCGCAGAAACGCCTATCTATTCCCCTTACAATCAAATCCCCTATCACTATAGCTCTCCCACTCTTTTTCCTGCCCTCCTGTGCAGCAGAGCCACCCACGGTGCCTTGAACTTGGCTTTTGCTGCTCTGCCCTGATGAGTCATCCCCCTCAACAGTACCCAATGCGGTGTATCTGTTTTGCAGGGGGATGACCGCAGGGGACCACTGCACTACCTTCCTTGCACTGCTCTTCCTGCTGGTCACCCATTCTCTCTCTGGCTGTGTACCCTTTACCTGTGGTAAGACCAACTCGCTAAACGTGGTATTCACGTCATCCTCAGCATCGTGGATGCTCCAGAATAAATCCACCTGCAGTTCCAGTGCCGCAATGCGGTCTGTCAGGTGCTGCAGGCGGATGCACTTCCTACACACGTAGTCATCAGGGACACTGGAAGGGTCTCTGACTTCCCACATATTACACGAGGTGCATAACACGTGTCCGAGCTCTCCTGCCATGACTTAACTCTTAGATTAACTTAATTTGGCAACAACAATGCTAAATGGTTTATTACTGATAAAGAAAAGAAAAAGAAAAACTACTCACCAATTACCAGCCAATCACTTACCCCCTAGGATGTGATGTCACCTTTCGATTTCTTTCTTCTTTTTTTTTGCCTTCTCTCCCAGCTGCACCAGCTGGCCTCTTGTAGGCTGCTCGCCTCCCAAACTCCCGCCTCGCGACGCTCCCCGGACTGCTTGCTGACGGGCAGTTTTGTTCTCCTAATCTGAGGAAGGACGTTCTTGCTATTGAGGGAGCACAGCGAAGGTTCACCAGACTGATTCCCGGGATGGCAGGACTGACATATGAGGAGAGACTGGATCAACTGGGCTTTATTCACTGGAGTTTAGAAGAATGAGAGGGGATCACATAGAAACATAAAATGGACTGGACAGGTTAGGTGCAGGAAGAATGTTCCCGATGTTGGGGAAGTCCAGAACCAGGGGTCACAGTCTAAGGATAAGGGGTAAGCCATTTAGGACCGCGATGAGGAGAAACTTCTTCACTCAGAGAATTGTGAACCTGTGGAATTCTCTACCGCAGAGAGTTGTTGATGCCAGTTCATTGGATATATTCAAAAGGGAGTTAGATGTGGCCCTTATGGCTAAAGGGATCAAGGGGAATGGAGAGAAAGCAGGAAAGGGGTACTGAGGTGAATGATCAGCCATGATCTTATTGAATGGTGGTGCAGGCTCGAAGTGCCGAATGGCCTACTCCTGCACCTATTTTCTATGTTTCTATGTTTCTAGGCCTAATAGTCCTCACATTTGAAGATTTTATTGGAATAGCTGGTATCTGTGCTTCAGCAATAACTTGAAAGAGCATTTTATTTTTTGCAGCTCACAGAACAATTTTTTTCATTATCCAACAGATTATGGAAATCATTGGTGTGGGAATCCTACTTTCTCCCAACAATGAGACAGGCAACAAAGCAGCTGCACACAATGAGGACATTTTCTTTTTTCTCTGAATCACATCATTACCATCTCCGCATTCTACAGCAAGATTGACGGCAATCGGCATCAACTCAAAGCACTTTTATGGTTGATCCTGTTCTCTTGCTGTCCTTCTTTCTCAGTTTAGCAAAATTACACACCCGAGTCAGAAATTTTACTGATAAACAATGCAGCTATGTTCTGCACTATTTAAAGAGACATTATCAAGATAATTGAGTAATTTTCAGCCAGACTTAGTTCAGCTCTGCAATTTCTCTGTGCTAGCTGTCTGATAAAGGTCATGCTGCAGTCAGTATTTTTTCAAAGCATATAGTGAGGAACATACAGAATAATTACATATCTAGGATTAGAAAGCATGGTCTAAACAAACTTGATCCTAAATCTACCAGCAAGACAATCAAAATTGAAACAAGTAACAAAAATGAACCCCACAAAAAGACTGATTTGTATGTGAAATGGAGATTTGGATAGGGTGGTGAAGGTAAAAGCCTAAAATAGCTGGACATTATGTTGAGAGGGACATTCGTACTTTTCTGATTGGATGAACTGGTATTATGGCACAAGAACACAATTCCACTGTCCTCTATGAAAACAAATGCTTTCACAAAGATATTCTGCAGTGTTTCTGCAGGATTTTATTACTTTTCTTTTTTTTAACAGGCACATCTCTCCAGGGCATAGAAATTAACTAGGTGTGGCTAAAACAATAAGACAATATTTTATCTTCAGTGTTCCTGGCACAGAGCTTCACGCACTGGAAACTCCTTTCAGGGATTTGCAAATTCCCAAAATGTACTACTACTGCCATAAGATGACAAGCTCTGGACATATTAAAGATGAAAAGTTAACCAGCACATTATATTCAGCCACACAGGGGATTTCATTAAGGTCAGGCTATCACTGCCAGCTGCAAAACATTGTCTTTTGAAAAAAGGCATTTTCTCAGGGAACCATATGACCTCAAGATATCCCAAAGGATTAATATTCTGCATTATAGTTCCTTTTATATTTCCTTCCTGGAAGCCCACTATGTTATGTGTGACTTGGTGGGTAGGTCTTCCTGCTGCTAATGCAAACTCCGAAAATGAGCTCCAAGTTGTATAACGCAACTGTGTCCCCAGGTAAGGCACTGATAAAGCACAAAAACAACCATGCCCAATGATTTATTGCACACGCAAAATGACAAGATCCTAATGGGAATAGACAAGTAACCATCAATATGTTTAACACAGTCACAGATTCTACGAGAGTGCAGAGCCTTAAACTTATGAGTGGGAGGTGAAACGACTGCTTAAATTTAACTACATTATGCAAAGGGTGGTGAATGTCTGTTGTTGAGCTGCAGTACGCGGACGACGCCTGCGTCTGTGCATATTCAGAGGCTGAACTTCAGGATATAGTCAATGTATTTACTGAGGCATATGAAAGCATGGGTCTTACGCTTAACATCCGTAAGACAAAGGTCCTCCACCAGCCTGTCCTCGCCACACAGCACTGCCCTCCAATCATCAAGATCCATGGCCCGACCCTGGACAACATGGACCATTTCCCATATCTCGGTAGCCTCTTATCAACAAAGACAGACATTGATGTGGAGATTCAGCATCGCCTCCAGTGCACCAGTGCAGCCTTTGGCCGTCTGAGGAAAAGAGTGTTTGAAGACCAGGCCCTCAAATCTACCACCAAGCTCATGGTCTATATGGCTGTAGTAATACCCGCCCTCCTGTATGGGTCTGAGGCATGGACGATGTATAGAAGGCACCTCAAGTCACTGGAGATATATCACCAACGATGTCTCCGCAAGATCCTGCAAATCCCCTGGGAGGACAGGCGCACCAACATCAGTGTCCTCGACCAGGCTAACATCCCCAGTATTGAAGCACTGACCACACTCGATCAGCTTCGATGGGCAGGCCACATAGTTCGCATGCCAGATACGAGACTTCCTAAGCAAATGCTTTATGTGGAGCTCCTTCATGGTAAACGAGCCAAAGGAGGACAGCGGAAACGTTATAAGGACACCGTCAAAGCCTCCCTGGTAAAGTGCGACATCACCACTGACACCTGGGAGACCCTGGCCGCAGATTGCCTGAGGTGGAGAAAGTACATCCGGGAGGGTGTTGAGCTCTTCGTGTCCTAACGCAAATAGCATGAAGAGGCCAAGCGCAGGCAGCGGAAGGAGCGCGCGGCAAACCAACCCCACCGACCCCTTCCCTCGACGAATGTCTGTCCCACCTGTAACAGGGTCTGTGGCTCTCGTATTGGACGGTTCAGCCATCAAAGGACTCACTTTTGGAGTGGAAGCAAGTCCTCCTTGATTCCGTGGGACTGCCTATGATGATGGTGTATGTATGGAACAGCCAGCCAAGAGATGAAAGTTGGTTCTCAAACCAGTGTCCTGATCTTAAATAAAGGTGATTACAAAGATATGAAGGCATGGTTGGCTATAGTGGACTGGGAAAATAGATTAAAGTGTAAGATGGTAGATAAGCAGTGGCAGACATTTAAGGAGATATTTCATAACTCTCAACAAAAATATATTCCAGTGAGAAGGAAAGACTAAGTGAAGGGAGAAAGGTCATGCTGCAATCAATATTTTTTCAAAGCATATAGGGCTTAATTCTCCCCAATTATCTGCTTGTTTTTTTTGGCGTGCACCGTTTTTTTTGGAGTAAATTAAAATCTCCAAGTTTCCCCAAAATTTCTACGCCAGGTAGGATTTTTTTAGGCTACGATTTTGTTTACCTCATTGGCGTAACCTGCCACTCACGCCAATTCTAGCCATTTAAGCAAGTTTTGCCAACTACGATTTTTTTAAAGACGCCATTTGTGACTGCTCTGAAAAACCTTCTGGGCTGTTAACAAAATCAGCGCAGATAGGAGAATCAGTGCAGAAGATCCAGTTTCACGGCCGGGACAGCAGCAGTAGAGAGGGAGAGAGATGGGGGCGGGGGGGGGGGGGCTCATTCGGTCAGGGCTAGGAGCGGCACCGGCCCTGGGGGAGGGCAGGCCTTTCGGGCCGGGCTAGAAACAGCACCGGGCACCGGCAGGGGGTGGGGGAAGGGGGCCTTTCCAATTCATACTGTTTACAGTATAAACTTTTGGCACAAAGACTCTTTAATATTTTCACGTTGGTAAGCTGCTGCCTTAAATAGCTGCAATGTGCAAGGTGCTTGTGCAGGTTGCTGTGAGCTGGCCAGAATGTCTTGTATGTTTCACTTTCCAGCCTCAGCCCGCAGTGTGTCCCTCGATACCCTGGTAACCCGACCTTTTTGCCGCACATCTTAGGCTCCACCCACAGAACTCAAGGACAATGTGTGCCGGGCCACATTCAGAAGTTAAAATGGGGAAACTTTCAATTTTCTTTTTGGTGTAGTCAGGCCCAAAAAATACGGGCGCAACTCTTCAAATACGCCAAAAATGGCATTGGGAACCCATTGTGAGGAGCATACAGAATAATTACATACCTAGGATTAGAAAGCATGGTCTAAACAAACTTGATCCTAAATCTACCAGCAAGACAATCAGCAGTGAAAGAAGTAACAACATTGGTAGATGAGTATGATAGATATCGTGAGATATGACATTTCCTAGACTGCGGGTCCAGAAGATGGAGCTCAATGGTCTTTTCAGTCCTATGTTTTGAGGTTTTATATTCAACTAGGACAAATGTGCCACACAAAGATTTGTGGAAAATAATATTAGTACTTGAACACACAGAACATCTTTGCACATTTAAATGACATTTGCCCATTGAACAGCAGAAAAAAATATTTACTGTAAAGCACCTCACCATAATATATTCAGCCACCCAGAGGGTTTCATCAAGGTCAGGCTAACAGTGCCAGCTGCAAAACTGAATACTTTGTCTTTTGAAAATAGGCATTTCTCAGGAAACCAACATGAACTTAAGATGTCCCAAAGGATTAATATCCTGCATTATAGTTCCTTTTATATTTTCTTCCATTTTTCATGTTACATTTCATGCTTCAGAATGGGCATTTGCTATAGTGCACACCTTATATTAACAAGCAAAATATGTTTCTGGAGGACATTGGACTGAATTTTCAGGGGTGGTAGTGGGTCCGATCGATGCCGGGTTGGGTGGGAAAATTTTTATTTTTGATAGCGGGTCAGGAACTCGCTGTCATTTTGTTCCTATGCGTCTTTCCCCCAGTCGTGTCTGTCATTGCAGACCCGACTGGCAGTGGTGGGGGACCCAATTCAGATGATTATCAGGCAGTTTACAGGCACATAAGAGTTTTTTTCACCGGGCGTTCATCGGGAGGCTGCGCGCTTCGGGGGCAATGCTTAAAGTCAAGGTGGCCGAGGGAGGTGAAACATGTTAAAATTGCTTTAGAAACATAGAAACATAGAAAATAGGTGCAGGAGCAGGCCATTCAGCCCTTCTAGCCTGCACCGCCATTCAATGAGTTCATGGCTGAACATGAAACTTCAGTACCCCCTTCCTGCTTTCTCGCCATAACCCTTGATCCCCCGAGTAGTAAGGACTTCATCTAACTCCCTTTTGAATATATTTAGTGAATTGGCCTCAACTACTTTCTGTGGTAGAGAATTCCACAGGTTCACCACTCTCTGGGTGAAGAAGTTTCTCCTCATCTCGGTCCTAAATGGCTTACCCCTTATCCTCAGACTGTGACCCCTGATTCTGGACTTCCCCAACATTGGGAACATTCTTCCTGCATCTAACCTGTCTAAACCCGTCAGAATTTTAAACGTTTCTATGAGGTCCCCTCTCATTCTTCTGAACTCCAGTGAATACAAGCCCAGTTGATCCAGTCTTTCTTGATAGGTCAGTCCCGCCATCCCGGGAATCAGTCTGGTGAATCTTCGCTGTACTCCCTCAATAGCATGAATGTCCTTCCTCAAGTTAGGAGACCAAAACTGTACACAATACTCCAGGTGTGGCCTCACCAAGGCCCTGTACAACTGTAGCAACACCTCCCTGCCCCTGTATTCAAATCCCCTCGCTATGAAGGCCAGCATGCCATTTGCTTTCTTAACCGCCTGCTGTACCTGCATGCTAATCTTCAATGACTGATGTACCATGACACCCAGGTCTCGTTGCACCTTCCCTTTTCCTAATCTGTCACCATTCAGATAATAGTCTGTCTCTCTGTTTTTACCACCAAAGTGGATAACCTCACATTTATCCACATTATACTTCATCTGCCATGCATTTGCCCACTCACCTAACCTATCCAAGTCACTCTGCAGCCTAATAGCATCCTCCTCGCAGCTCACACTCCCACCCAACTTTGTGTCATCCGCAAATTTGGAGATACTGCATTTAATCCCCTCGTCTAAATCATTAATGTACAATGTAAACAGCTGGGGCCCTAGCACAGAACCTTGCGGCACCCCACTAGTCACTGCCTGCCATTCTGAAAAGTACCCGTTTACTCCTACTCTTTGCTTCCTGTCTGACAACCAGTTCTCAATCCACGTCAGCACACTACCCCCAATCCCATGTGCTTTAACTTTGCACATTAATCTCTTGTGTGGGACCTTGTCGAAAGCCTTCTGAAGGTCCAAATATACCACATCAACTGGTTCTCCTTTGTCCACTTTACTGGAAACATCCTCAAAAAATTCCAGAAGATTTGTCAAGCATGATTTCCCTTTCACAAATCTATGCTGACTTGGACCTATCATGTCACCATTTTCCAGATGCACTGCTATGACATCCTTAATAATTGATTCCATCATTTTACCCACTACTGAGGTCAGGCTGACCGGTCTATAATTCCCTGTTTTCTCTCTCCCTCCTTTTTTTAAAAAGTGGGGTTACATTGGCTACCCTCCACTCCATAGGAACTGATCCAGAGTCAATGGAATGTTGGAAAATGACTGTCAATGCATCCGCTATTTCCAAGGCCACCTCCTTAAGTACTCTGGGATGCAGTCCATCAGGCCCTGGGGATTTATCGGCCTTCAATCCCATCAATTTCCCCAACACAATTTCCCGACTAATAAAGATTTCCTTCAGTTCCCCCTCCTTACTAGACCCTCTGACCCCTTTTATATCCGGAAGGTTGTTTGTATCCTCCTTAGTGAATACCGAACCAAAGTACTTGTTCAATTGGTCTGCCATTTCTTTGTTCCCCGTTATGACTTCCCCTGATTCTGACTGCAGGGGACCTACGTTTGTCTTTACTAAACTTTTTCTCTTTACATACCTATAGAAACTTTTGGAATCCACCTTAATGTTCCCTGCAAGCTTCTTCTCGTACTCCATTTTCCCTGCCCTAATCAAACCCTTTGTCCTCCTTTGCTGAGTTCTAAATTTCTCCCAGTCCCCAGGTTCGCTGCTATTTCTGGCCAATTTGTATGCCACTTCCTTGGCTTTAATACTATCCCTGATTTCCCTAGATAGCCACGGTTGAGCCACCTTCCCTTTTTTATTTTTACGCCAGACAGGAATGTACAATTGTTGTAATTCATCCATGCGGTCTCTAAATGTCTGCCATTGCCCATCCACAGTCAACCCCCTAAGTATCATTCGCCAATCTATCCTAGCCAATTCACGCCTCATACCTTCAAAGTTACCCTTCTTTAAGTTCTGGACCATGGTCTCTGAATTTACTGTTTCATTCTCCATCCTAATGCAGAATTCCACCATATTATGGTCACTCTTCCCCAAGGGGCCTCGCACAATGAGATTGCTAATTAATCCTCTCTCATTACACAACACCCAGTCTAAGATGGCCTCCCCCCTAGTTGGTTCCTCAACATATTGGTCTAGAAAACCATCCCTTATGCACTCCAGGAAATCCTCCTCCACCGTATTGCTTCCAGTTTGGCTAGCCCAATCTATGTGCATGTTAAAGTCACCCATTATAACTGCTACACCTTTATTGCATGCACCCCTAATTTCCTGTTTGATGCCCTCCCCAACATCCCTATTACTGTTTGGAGGTCTGTACACAACTCCTACTAACGTTTTTTGCCCTTTGGTGTTCTGCAGCTCTACCCATATAGATTCCACATCATCCAAGCTAATGTCTTTCCTAACTATTGCATTAATCTCCTCTTTAACCAACAATGCTACCCCACCTCCTTTTCCTTTTATTCTATCCTTCCTGAATGTTGAATACCCCTGAATGTTGAGTTCCCAGCCCTGATCATCCTGGAGCCACGTCTCCGTAATCCCAATCACATCATATTTATTAACATCTATTTGCACAATTAATTCATCCACCTTATTGCGGATACTCCTTGCATTAAGACACAAAGCCTTCAGGCTTGTTTTTTTAACACCCTTTGTCCTTTTAGAATTTTGCTGTACAGTGGCCCTTTTTGTTCTTTGCCTTGGGTTTCTCCGCCCTCCTGTGATTACTTTTTGGCATGTTCTTCCCCTACGATCAATCAGCCCACACTCTGCTGCAGTGCATCGGGCTGATCGGGCTGGATTGCGGCTGCCGTCGGGGTCCAGGTAAGTTCCTCTTTTGCAGAGCCTGCAGCGATTCCCTCCCTTTAAGGGAGGGATGGAGCTTTCCAACACAGCAGCGCTGCACGGCCCATTGTGCTGTGCTGCACACCCACCCTGCTGCCTCTTGTGTTCCAGGAAGGAAGAGGAGCGCTTGATGTAGTGCTCCACTTCCTTCCTAGAGTGCAAATGGCAATTTGTTTTAAAGTAATAAAATATTAGCGCCTGGCCGGTCCCGAATTTCTCCTTCATATCATATAAATAAATGTTTGTGTTGTTTATGGTCAGGTTTTTCTCACAGTATTCAGTGATTGTCCAGTTGCACATTAAATCAAGTCATCAACCACAACAATTTCATTCTCATCATTCATTCCATTGGTTCAATTTGCTTTCAGTCCCTGAATATGACTAATTAAAATTTTTCAGTCTGAGACTTTGGAGTGAATTTCTGCGGAGGTTCTCTCACTTGTCCATTATTAACTTCAATGGGAGATCTGTAGAAATCCCAGAAACACATTGATAGCTAACCAATTAATGTACTTTTTAAATTATGCTCCTGATCGTATTTGTGGATGCCGTCACATTACTTAATTATAATATTATTTAAATATTTCTTTGTCACTCACATATATTATAATGTTATTATATTATTGCACAGTAAAGATTCAACATCCACTTTGTTAGATTAAACTTCAAATGTAATGTGGCCATGGTCCCTTTAAAGATCCCGGCTGAAAACGCATCATGAATGACCTGCTCCATCTCATTGGCCTGGGTATCGTGCTCGGCAGGATTAAAAGGCCCCATTAAGGTAAGCTCATTTTCAGCAGCAGGCTGGAACCAGCAGTGGGGTCGCGACCCGCCATGGACACCACCCGCACCGGATCTGCCCAGGGAGAGAAAATTCCGGCCATTGTTATAATGAAGGTGGTCTGCCCTGCTGGTGGTTTAAGTGATGGATACATTGATCTAACTGAGCATGTTGCTATGCAGTCAAGAAAGCTTGTTCTGACAAAATCTAGCCAGTTCTCCTTTGATTAATGCTGGACAATAAGGTGATTATTTTGAAAAGTAAAGGACTCTTTGGGGGAGATTTTCCCTCTTTTGCAATTGGCATAGCAAAATTGTAAACATGTTTAGAAAGAACAGCTGTATGTATTCACTACATTGAGCAAGCAAAAATCTACCAGGTCATAAAAGGGCAAAGAAAGGAAGCATGGAGCCAATTAAAGGTTAAAAAGGAGATATTATTGTGGAGGCATCAACATGGCTGAGGTAATAAATTAATATTTTGCATTTGTTCACGAGAGAAGAGGATACTGCCAGTGTAGTAAAGGAAGAGATCGTCACTATATTGAATAGAAAAAAAAAATAGATAGAGGTACTTAAAACGTTGGTAGTTCTCAAAGTGGAACAGTCACTCGGTCCGGATGGGATGCATCCTCGGTTACTAAGGGACGTAAGGGTGGAAATTGTGGAGGCTCTGGCCACAATCCTCCAATCCTCCTTGGATATGGGGTGGTACCTGAGGGCTGGTGGATTACAAATCTTACACCCTGTTTAAAAAAGTTGAGGCGAAACCTGACAACTACAGGCCAGTCAGTTTAACGTTAGTGGTGGGTAAATGTTTAGAGATAATAATTTGGACAAAATTCATTGGTATTTGAAAAAGAATGGGCTAATAAATGAAAATCAGCATGGATTTGTTAAAGGAAAATCATGTTTGACTAATTTGATTGAGTTCTTTTGATGAAGTAACAGAGGGTTGATGATACGTATATGAACTTTCAAAAGGTTTTTGACAAAATACCACATAAGGACCACATGGCCTGGGAAAATAGATTCAAGTGTAAGACAGTTGATAAGAAGTGGCAGACATTTAAGGAGATATTGCATAGTCCTCAACAAAAATATATTCAAATGAGAAGGAAAGACTTTAAGAGAAGGGAGAACCATCCGTGGCTAACTAAGGAAGTAAAGGATGTTATCAAATTGAAAACAATAGCATACAATGTTGGCAAGATTAGTGGGAGGTCAGAGGATTGGGAAAGTTTTTTAAACCAGCAAAGGATGACTAAAAATAATAAAGAGAAAGAAGATGGATTATGAGAGTTATCGAGCAAGAAATATCAAAACAGATAGTAAGAGCTTCTAGAGGTATATAAAAAGGAAGAGAGGATGAGGCTGGGGAATTAATAATGGGGAACAGGGAAATGGCAGAAACTTTGAATGAATATTTTGTATCGGTTTTCACTATAGAAGATACTAAAAACATCCCAAAAATAAATAATCTAGGGGCTATAGGGCCCAAATTTGGCCCTCCAGTTTTTTCGGCGCACCTCTGAGCCCCCCCTGCTGAAGCAGTGCCAAAAAAAATCCGTGCGATCATGGCCGATTCTCGGGCCATCTGTGGAGCTGGCGTGGTGCAGAAAGAAGAGGCGGGGCAGGCAGAGCTAGGTCCCGGTGCTGAAAACAGTGCCGGGACCTCTGCACATGCGCGCTAGAGTCTGCGCGCATGTGCAGTAGCTCCTGGCAGGCTGTTTCGGCAAACGCGCTGCAGGCTGTGTGGGAGGGGTCTGAAGCACGCCATCCCTAGCCCTGGCCGAATGGACTCCCTCGTCGGCGGCCCGCTGCGTTCCCAAAGGTAGGAGTTCTATTTTTTATTTGTTATTTACTAATTGATTTTGGTGCTTTAGGTGCAGGGTTTCTTGTATTTTATTTGTTAGTTAATTGTTTATCACTTTTTGTGCTTTGTTTGGTGCTTGGTGGTGCTTTAAATGTAGTTACTTGCGCCGATTCCTTACCTGTAAGTAAGGTCTTTCTGAGTGGACACAAATGGACACATACGCTGCCCTAAGTAGGTTTAGTACAACTTCTTTCTGGCCAAATTGGCATAAATGGTGCAAGTGGCTGGGAATGCCCCCTTTTGGGAAAAAAAAACTGATCTAACAAGAATCCTAACTAACTCACTTACACTGGTGCAAATTAAATGGCCATATTTGCAGCTAAAAAGATACACCAGGAAAATCAAGTTACACAAAAAAAAAACGGTGCTACTCATGGGGAAATTTGGGCCCATAGTAAGGGGAGAACTTAAAACAATCACTGTCACTAAAGAAAAAGTACTCAGTAAAATAATGGGACTAAAGGTGAACAAGTCTGCTGGACCTGATGGCCTGCATCCTCGGGTCGTAAAAGAAGCAACTGCAGAGATAGTAGATGCAGTGGTTATAATCTACCTAAATTCCCTGGATTTTGGTGAGGTTCCAGTGGATTGGAAATCTGCAAATGCAACACCCATATTTAAAAAAGGAGGGAGACAGAAAGCAGGAAACTATAGACCAGTTAGCCTAACATCTGTTGGGAAAATGCTGGCATCCATTATTAAGGAAGCAGTAGCGGGACATTTGGAAAAGCATAATAGTCAAGCAGAGTCAGCATGGTTTTATGAAAGGGAAATCATGTTTGACAAATTTGCTGGAGTTCTTTGAAGATGTAATGAGCAGGATAAGGGGGAACCAGTGGGTGGATGTGGTGTATTTGGATTTCCAGAAGGCATTCGATAAGGTGCCACATAAAAGGTTACTACACAAGATAAGAGCTCACGGGGTTGGGGGTAATATATTAGCATGGTTAGAGGATTGGCTAACTAACAGAAAACAGTGAATGGGGATAAATGGGTACATTTTCCGGTTGGGAAATGGTAACTAATGGGGTGCCACAGGGATCGGTGCTGAGGCTTCAACTATTTACAATCTATATTAATGACTTGGATGAAGGGACCGAGTGTAATATAGCCAAGATACAAAGATGGATGGGAAAGCAAGTTGTGAGGAGGACACAAAGAATCTGCAAAGAGATACAGACAGCTAAGTGAGTGGGCAAACGTTTGGCAGCTGGAGTATAATTTGGGAAAGTGTGAGGTTATCCACTTTGACAGGAAAAATAAAAAAGCAAATTATTATTTAAATGGAGAAATTACAAAATGCTGCAGTACAGAGACCTGGGGGTCCTTGTGCATGATACACAAAAAGTTAGTATGCAGGAACAGCAAGTAATCAGGAAGGCAAATAGAATGATGGCCTTTATTGCAAGGGGGATGGAGTATAAAAGCAGTTCTGCTACAACTGTACAGCATAGTGGTGAGGCCACACCTAGAATACTGCGTAAAGTTTTGGTCTCCTTATTTAAGGAGGGATATACTTGCTTTTGGCAGCAGTTCAGAGAAGGTTCACTAGGTTGATTCCTGAGATGAAGGAGTTGATTTATGAAGAAAGGTTGAGCATGTTGGGCCTATACTCATTGTAGTTTAGAAGAATAAGAGATGATCTTCTTGAAACATATGATACTGGGGGGACTCGACAAGGTAGACGCAGAGAGGATGTTTCCACTTGTGGGGGAATCTAGAACTAGGGAGCAAAGTTTCAGAATAAGGGGTTGCCCATTTAGAACTGAGATGAGGAGGAATTTCTTCTGAGGGTTGTAAATCTGTGGAATTCTCTGCCCCAGAAAGCTGTGGAGGCTGGGTCATTGATTATATTTAAGGTGGAGATAAGACAGATTTTTGAATAATAAGGGAGTGAAGGGTTATGGGGAGTGTGCAGGGAAGTGGAATTGTGCACAAGATCAGATCAGCCATGATCTTATTAAATGGCGGAGCAGGCTCAAGGGGCCAAATGGCCTACTCCTGCTCCTATTTCTTATGTTCTTATGTTAGTAGACTTGTTAGCAAAATTACAGAACATGGGATTAAAGGGACAGTGGCAGTGATAATACAAAATTAGCTAAGGGACAGAAAGTAGAGAGTAGTGGTGAACGGTTGTTTTCAGACTTGGGGGAAGTATGCAGTGGTGCATCCCAGGGGTCAGTACCACTGACCTTTTTGATATATATTAATCACCTGGACTTGGTATCCGGAGTATAATTTCAAAGTTTGCAGATAACACAAAACTCGGAAACAATGAGGTGCACATAGACAACCTGGTGAAATGGGCAGACACATGGCAGATTAAATTTAATGTGGAGAATTGTGAAATGATACATTTTGGTAGGAAGAATGAGGAGAGACAGTATAAACTAAAGGGTACAGTTTTAAAGGGGTGTGCAGAAAGAGAGACCGGGGGGTAGATGTAGACAAATCTTTGAAAGTGACAGGACAAGTTGAGAAGGCTGTTTAAAAAAAAAAAGTATGTGGGAACCTTGACTTTATTAATGTGGTTTGATAGAGTAAATAAGGAGAAGCTATTTCCAGTGATGGAGGAGTCATTAACCAGAGAACACAGATTTGAGATGATTGGTTTAAAAAAAAAACAGGGATAGATGAGGGAACAGTTATTTACACAGCGAATTATGATCTGAAAGTGCGGTGCAAGCAGATTCAATAATAACTTTCAAAATGAAATTGGATAAATACTTGGAGGTAAATCTTTTTACAGGGCTTTGAGGAAAGAGCAGAGGAGTGGGATTAATTGAATAGCTCTACCAAAGAGCCAGCACAGGCACGATGTGCTGAATGGCCTACTTCAAGTAGCTGTTTCCAGTCCACTTTGGCTAAATCACATCTCGGCTTAATAAAATTGGTTTTTCCCCCAATTGAGAACTTTTATTCCTGGTCTTTGTCCTTTTCCATAACTAGCCTAAATCTAACTGATTTATGATCACTAGCACCAAAATGCTCTCCCACTATTACCACTTTCTCCTGCCCAGCTTCATTCCCTAAAACGAAGTCCAGAATTGTCCCCTCCCTTGTTGGGCTTGCTACATACTGATGAAAAAAGTTCTCCTGAATGCATTTTAAGAATTCTGCACCCTCTATACCTTTCTCTCTAATTCTATCTCAGTTAATATTCGGGTAGTTGAAATCCCCTACTATTACTGCCTGATAGTTTTTGCACTTCTCAGAAATTTGCCTACATATTTGCTCTTCTTTCTCCCTCTGACTGTTTGGGGGTCTATAGTACACACCCAGCAGTGTGATCACCCCTTTTTTGTTCTTCAATTCAACCCATATGGCCTCGTTTGATCATCCTTCCAACATATCATCCCTCCTCACAGCTGTAATTGTTTCTTCAATCAATACTGTTTTTTTCCCCTTTATAATCAATACTGCGACCCCCTGTCCTTTTTTATGCCCCTCTCTATCCCGTCTGAAAACCCGGTAACCAGGAATGTTGAGATACTATCCCTTCCCTTCTTTCAGCCATATCTCAGTAATAGCAAAAATATCATACTCCCAAGTGTTTATCTGTGCTCTCAGCTCATCTGCCTTATTCCCTACACTCCTTGCATTGAAGTATATACCATTTAGCACTGCCAAACTCCCTTGTTGTCTATTTTCTAGCCTTTGTTTCCTCTGCCTTCCAAATTCACTTTCTCATTTTCTGCTTTCCAATTACAGCTTTGCTTCTCTCCCTTCTGAATCTACTATCAAGTTCCCATTCCCCTGCCAAGCTAGTTTAAATCCTCCCCAACAGCACTAGCAAACACCCCCTCATGAGGATATTGGTCCCGGCTCTGTTGAGGTGCAACCCGTCCGGCTTGTACAGGTTCCACCACCCCCAGAAGCAGTCCCAATGCCTCAGGAATCTAAAGCCCTCCCTCCTGCACCATCTGTGCAGCCATGCATTCATCTGGTTTATCCTTCTATTTCTGTACTCATGAGCACGTGGCACCGGAAGTGTTCTGGAGATTACTACCTTTTGAGGTTCTGCTTTTTAATCTCTCTCCCAGCTCCCTAAAATCTGCCTGCAGTACCTCATCCCTCTTTCTACCTATGTCATTGGTACCGATATGGACCACAACCTCTGGCTGTTCACCCTCCTCCCTCAGAATGTCCTGCAGCCACTCGGTGAAATCCTTGACCCTCGCACAGGCAACATACCATCCTGGAGTCACGTCTGCGGCTGCAGAAACACCTGTCTGCTCCCCTAACTATCGAAACCCCTACCACTATTGTTCTTCAATTCTTCTTCCTCAGCCCCCCTAGTGCAGCTGAGCCACCCGTGGTGCTGTGGACTTGGCTCTCCTGTACTCCCCAGATGAACCATCAGAATACTGGTTGGAGACCGAGGTGCACTCAGTGGACTCCTGTTCTACCTGCTTGGTCCTCCTTGTCTGTCTGGCGATGACCCATTCCCTCTCTGCCTGCACACTCTTAAGCTGCGTGGTGACCACCTCCAGAAACGGCTATCCACGAAGTTCTCAGCCTCGCAGATGCACTGCAGTGACTCCAGCTGCTGCTCAATCTTCCTTAAATGTAAAATACAGCCCAAAGCCCAATGTGAAAATAGAGAATGCCACCAGACTATAGAGACAAGAGGAGGAGTGGGGGTAGGATGACAGAAAGCTTAGTTGAAAAGATGGATTTTCAGAGTCTTTTAATGAAAGAGAGAACTGGAGAGTTGGAGGAGTTTAAGAACATAAGAACTTAAGAAATGGGAACAAGAGTAGGCCATACGGCCCCTCGCGCCTGCTCCGCCATTCAATAAGATCATGGACTCAGGTCCACTTCCCCGCATGCACCCCATAACCCCTTATTCCCTTATCGTTTAAGAAACTGTCTATTTATGTCTTAAATTTATTCAATTTCCCAGCTTCCACAGCTCTGAGGCAGCAAATTCCACAGATTTACAACCCTCAGAAGAAATTCCTCCGAATCTCAGTTTTTAATGGGCGGCCCCTTATTCTAAGATCATGCCCACTAGTTCTAGTCTCCCCCATCAGTGGAAACATCCTCTCTGAGTAGAGGCCTAACCTACTCAACCTTTCCTCATAAGTCAACCCCCTCATCCCCAGAATCAACCTAGTGAACCTTCTCTGAACTGCCTCCAAAGCAAGTACATCCTTTCGTAAATATGGAAACCAAAACTGCATGCAGTATTCCAGGTGTGGCCTCACAAATATCTTGTACAGCTGTAGAAGACTTCCCTGCTTTTATATTCCATCCCCTTTGCAATAAAGGCCAAGATTCCATTGGCCTTCCTGATCACTTGCTATACCTGCATACTATCCTTTTGTGTTTCATGCACAAGTACCCCCAGGTCACGCTGCACTTTGCAATCTTTCTCCATTTAAATAATAACTTGCTCTTTAATTTCTTTCTGCCAAAGTTTTGCCCATTCACTTTAGGGAGCAAGTTGCAGAAAGTGAGACCAAAGCTCTGTCACCAATGATGGTGCAGGGAGGAGGGAGACATACTAAAGAGCAGAGTCACAGGGGCAAAGTGTGCAGAGAAGGAGAGATATAATGCTGGAGGAGTTTGCAGAGATGGAGATAGTGGACAAGGCTGTGAAGAGATTTGAAGACCATCAACATCCTGGAAGTCACCATTGACCAGAAACTTAACTGGATCAGACACATAAATACTGTGGCTAGAAGAGCAAGTCAGAAGCTGGGTATTCTGCGGGAAGTGTCTCGCCTCCTAACTCCCCAAAGCCTTTCCACCATCTACAAGGTACAAGTCAGGAGTGTGATGGAATACTCTCCACTTGCCTGGATGAGTGCAGCTCCAACAGCACTCAAGAAGTCGATGCCATCCAGGACAAAGCAGCCTGCTTGATTGGCACCCCATACACCACCTTCAACATTCAGCCCCTCCACACCGGCGCACCGAGGCGGCAGTGTGTACCATCTACAAGATGTACTGCAGCAACTAGCAAAGGCTTCTTTGACAGCACCTCCCAAACCGGCAACTTTTACCATCTAGAAGGACAAGGGCAGCAGGCATATGGGAACGCTTCACTTCCAAGTTCGCCATTTCGAGTTACACACAATCCTAACTTGGAAATATATCACCGCTCCTTCATCGTTGCTGGGTCAAAATCCTGGAACTCCCTCCCTAACAGCAATATGGGAGTACCTTTACCACATGGACTGCAGCGATTCAAGAAGATGGCTCATTCAGGATGGCCAATAAATGCTCCCCTTGCCAGCGATGTCCACAACCCAGGAACGAATAAGAGATTTGAAGATTAGGACGAGGATTGTAAATTGACAGGAGCCACAGTAAGAATGATAGTGTTGGGCAAGGGGGAGTGAGTTTCGGACAGGATAAGGGAGGCTGAATTTTGAAAAGTTGGATTTTGCACAGAATCGAGGTTGCCATACCCATCACTAGGCAGTATCTCGGAATGAAACAGAATGATTGCAACCTTGCATCCTATTCAACCCTAAGCTGAGCTTGCAACCCCATATTCTTAAAGTCTGACCACCTCTGTAATGTTGCCCTACCTCAGCCTACAGAAACATGAGAACATAGGACCTGCAGTAGTCCAATCATCCCTGGGAGCCGATTGTACCATTCAGTTAGGTCATGGGTGATCTGTATCTCAATTCCATTCACCTGCCATCTTCCACTGAAGCGCTCATATGCCTTTTTTATCTCCAGACTTGTCTATTTCAATGCTCTCCTGGCTAGCTTCCCAACCTCCACCCTCTTAAAACACCAGCGAATCTAAAACTCTGCTGTCTGAATTCTATCCTGCATTAAATCCTGGTTGCCCATTGCCCCTGTGCCCAGGTCCTCTAACATCTCAAATTTATCATTCTCAATCTCTTCCTCCCCCCCGCCGCCATCCCCCACCCCCCCCCCCCCCACCTCCCCCGTAGCTGTGTAACCTCTCTAGTGCTTCAATCTTTCCCACCTCCAAACTTTCTGTTCCTCTGGCCTTTTGTGCACCCCACTTTTGTCCCCGCATTGACAGCCACGACTTCAGCGGCCCAAACCCTTAATCTCTCCCTTAATCTCTTCACTGCCTACACTGTTAAGACGCTCCTTAAAACAAACTTTTAGTTACCCTTCCTAATATCTCTATGTTTGTTTATTTCCTTTCTTACATCACTGTCAAATGGTTTGGGACATTATTCTACATTAAAGATGCTATACAAATGTGAATTATTGTTGTTGTTGTTGTATCTAGAATTCATGTAGGGCTTTTGCTTATTTATATAGTTTTACCAACAGCTTGAATATATTCAATCAGTGTTACCAGCCACAATAAATGTAAAATATGATTCTCAATTCCCACAGTTATCAGAATTGCTAGCATCATCTTGATATCTTTCTTAACAGTCAAGCCTGAATTTCTAACTCTGACAGTAAATAAGATTTTGTGGGAGAAAAAAACCAGGCTAAATCCTAATAGTTTTATTTGCATAAATGCATAAAAATATTAATTATATATGAAACATGTCTAACAGGAGTATATAATATGAACTGTATCAGAATATAGTCCACAATCCAAAATATATCAACCCCCTTGATCTTTACCATACTTAAACACAGAAATTTTTTTTTTTTTAATAGGATTCTTCATTCACTAGGAAACTAAAAAATACAGTTGGGACGATTTTAATTCTGCCTGCCTGGCGGAAACTGCATGGACAGCAGTTGAAATCGGCCGGGAGACTTACCCGCTGACCTCTCCCTCCCTTCCCATAGTCTTCAAATTTAACCTGTTCTTCTGAGCCGGCAGCAACTGACCAGGGGACATGCAAATGGGGAGTTAAAACTGGCAGGGCCTCACACTGCCAAGGTCACGGTGGTTTGCCACTCGCTTTGGCCCCCACCTGCCCGATTCCTGTCCAGAATTAAAAGGGGCTACAGTCTGGAAGAGTTTGACAAATTTTAAGATTTGACAATTTAAAAAAAAAAATGATCTAAACAACATAAATCAACAAGTGTGGACCTGTCTGAAAAATAACATACAAGAGGGCAATATAAGGACAGAGGGCTAGATTTTACACTTTTGTGCATATCGCCCAAAAATAGGCGTTATTTCTGGCACGGGTGGTAAAAATGGATTTTGAGATCGCCGGCTTCTCGACCATTCTCAAAGCATCTAGTCTCCATTTTTGAAATTGGGCGTTAGCGCGAGTGATATGAAATGGGCGGTAGTGTTAAATCTCGCTGATCTTCTGCCATAAAGTGTCACCATCCTTAGCAGCAGCATAGCAATGCTCAATTCCTGTGATTCAGGAGGTCAAGGGTCATCATGACATGCGCAGAAGAGGAGACCGAGGGAGAGGGAGCTCAGAGGGACTGAAGGCATGGGTGGATGTGGTGTGTGCTTGTTTGGCTGTTGTGGGAGGCACAAGGGAGATTCACCAGCAGCAAAAAGCCTACTAAGTACCAAGAACATAGTTGGCACCGAGTTTTTGTCCAACAAGTAAGATATAACATGGAAGGGATGGTGGAGGCCCCTGGAGCTGGTAGCCAGGAACACTGATGGCAGAGGGCTCCCAATGGTCCCGGAGCACGTCGCAGCACCCCAAGGTTCCGCACTCCCATTGTCAACCACATCTGAGAGCCAGGAGTAACATCTTGCTTCTGGCTCAGAGCACGTTCCCACCTCAGGACCATCCTCTCCCGTATCCGTCCAAGCAGCGCTTCGGCTGTCATCACCCCCCCACCCCTGCCCGCAATGAAGCATTGCCTGTGGAGCTCCTCGGCCAGACGGCTTGGAGTCAGGAGGGGAAGGGGTAGAGGTGGGAAGGAGAAGTGGGGCGGGGGGGGGGGGGGGGAGAAAGGGTTGGTTTTTACAGAAATACTGATGATTTCAGACAACTGTTCGTTTTAAATGTTTTTTATTTAACAAAGCCTTGTTGCGCATTGGCTCAGGTAGCTGCACCATTGCACACTGGTGATTCCTTAATATCAAAGGGTATAATTACACTTAACTTCAATCAACAAACTTTAACTGTCACCAACTTTACCTGTCACCAAGGTGATGCCCACCATTGATGTATAACATGCACACCCAGCAGTGTGTCAGACTTGTAAATAACACCAATGTTCTTTCAGGCAAAGCGCACATTGATGAGTTCCTGGCGTAAGGCTCTTACCGCTATCATGCTACCATGGGCCCTTTCATGCGGTCTACAGGGGAGCGGGGGCATGGCTTCAGCGTCAGCTTGATTGTCTGGGCCGATGTCAGCATCCGCCTCCTCGTCCTCCTCTTCCTCTCTCTGGTGAGGTGGACTGTCAGACTCATTCGACAATTCCTGTCCCCTCCGATAGCCAAGTTGTTCAGCATGAAGCACACCACCACAAATTGAGCTGCTTGCTCAGGGTGGTATTAGAGCTCGCCTCCTGAATGTTCCAGGCATCTAAAACGCTGCTTAAGCACGCCAATGATTTTCTCCACGATATTGCGAGTGGCTCTGTGGCTCTCGTTGTATCGCCTCTCGGCTTTGGTGTGGGTGTCACGCAGAGGGGTCATCAGCCAGATAGCGAGGCCATATCCTTTGTCACCAAGCATCCAACATTGACCTTGTGGCTGATTGTTAAACATGTCAGATACAGTGCTCTCACGCAGGATGTGAGCATCATTGATGCTGCCCGGAAATTTAGCATTCGCTGCATTATAATTTGCTGGTGGTCGACAATGATTTGGATATTCAGGGAGTGGAATCCCTTGCAGTTCCTGAAAACCTCTGCATCCTGAAAAAGTACCTGCATCGGGATGTGTGTACAATCTATTGCTCCCTGCACCTTGGGGAAGTTTGCACTTCTGAAGAATCCTAGAGCCCTCTCGCTCTGTGCCTCCCTGGTTATAGAGAAGCTGATCAAGTCCCTCCTGCATGCATACAGGGCTTCAGTTATCTGTCTAATGCAGCGATGTGTGGCATGCCAAGGTAGACCGTAAATGTCACCAGCTGAGGCCTGAAAAGAACATGAGGCATAGAACGACAGTGCTGCAGTGACTTTGACCTCGATGGACAGTGCAGTACTGATGGTGCTGGCAGGCTGCAGATTTCTCCTTATCAGCTGGCATACCTCAGTGATAACCCCTTTGTGGAAGCACAGTTTCCGAAGGCAGGTGGTGTCGGGCAAGTCGAAGTAAGACTGCTTCTCCCTGTACTTGCGGGGGGTTGTAACATCTGGTCCTCCTCATCAGTCTGGCATGTCTTACATTGGGCACATAATGCTGTGGAACATACCTTTGGCCATCTTGGGTCTGCAGCATGTAATTGGTCATCAAGACAGCATGAGAAAGGACAGAATCCATTGCAATAGCTCTCTGTTTTCCACTGATTGGTCACAAACAATGAATGTCCTGAAGAAGACAGCTATTAAATTCCAATCGGTCACAGTATGGTCAAGATGTATGTACAGATGTTCACATCAACTCCAACGGCCTCCAGAGTACATCCGAATTCTCCCGAGGTTGAAGCACAGCAGCCTTTTGAATGAAGCGACCTGCGATTTAAAAAAAATGGCAGCCACACCGCTGGCTTTAGTTCAGTACAGTTTAGCTTTTTACGGGCGGTCTTTGGGCGAGTGATATTGTGGCCGATATGTGTGCGAGGTGGTGAAAGTGACGCTGGGCAATCTTATGGCCGCTAGTTTCGGCAAACGTGCTCTTTATGACAAAAAAAATGGGCGGGCGGTATTATTGAATCTCGGCGTTAATTCCGTGTGGATAGTACCGCTGGGTGATATTATGGCATTGATTTTGCCCATTCTGATGATTCCGTCCAAAAAAAGTGGGCGGGTGGTATTATTTTTTTCCCAGCGTTATGCACATGGGGAAAGTAATGCTCGCCGAAAAATGCCCGTCAGTTTCCATTTTGTGGCTAAATGGGTGACATATGGGCGTTATGTCATTTCAGCGGTAAAATGGATATCATTTTTGCATGCAAAAAACGAGTAAACTCTAGCCCATAGGATTTTTGGAGTGTTGAAGTATTCACAAACATGGAGTCATAGTGAGAATGAACACTGATTTTGGGAGATTTTCCATGTAAAGACATTTCATGCTTTTCACTTTAGTTCCCCTCTAAACGGATAATGCATACTAAACCCGATTTAGAAGTCGTTCAGATTTTCAGCAATGTAATTTAACCTGAATGTTATAAAGAGCAGCACTGTAATAGTGGCCTGCCTTTTCATATATATAGCCTATTTATAGGTAGAGGAAGTAAGAGAAGAAAATAAAACCAGAAGCATAGAAATTACCAGAGGTGATATTAATGAATGAGTATTTGATATGCTGACATGATATTCCTCGATTGGCGTCAACTCATTTAAAATAATAAAACAACAAGAAAAGGGATATCACAAGAATGTGCTCGTTGTTTATACAGTCACATGGCAAAGAGCTAATCTGGACAGGGTGTAAAATGGACAGCCGATTCTCTATCGTCCACTTTGTGCTACCGCTCAAGGTCAAAATCACCCTTATTGTTCCTGTTGGTTCCAGAAATTGATCCCTCGCTTAAAAAAAGTCAATGAATCTGGCAAATCCATTTCAGAACCAATCAATGGATGAATTATTTTGTGTCCATTATAGCATTCCAGGGCACCTTCATCATTCTACTGTTACCTATCTCTGCACAAGAAAAAAAACACTGACACAGATTTCAAATATTGAAACAAATTACTGAAAAAAAAGAAAATATAACTGCATCTATGTTTTGACAAGCTGAACAAATCCATGGCCCAACAAAGTTATAGATGTTTAACGTACAGCATTAGGCTTCAGAGCCAAAGACCTTTAAGTTTCAAATTACTGAGTGAAGTATATTGCCGTACAAATGCTAATGGCCTAGAAATTAGAGGAACAATTCCTGCGCCTGAATAGATAGGCTCAAGGTACTCCCAATATTGGGCCTCGGGCTTCATTATTGTTGAGCCAGCAAGCTGCAGACACATCGGGGCGAAATTCAGGGTCTCAAAGACTCGTTACATCAATGATTTGGATGAAGGAATTGAGTGTAATATCTCCAAGTTTGCAGAATGACACTAAACTGGGTGGCGGTGTGAGCTGTGAGGAGTACGCTAAGAGGCTGCAGGGTGTCTTAGACAGGCTAGGTGAGTGAGCAAATGCATGGCAGATGCAGTATAATGTGGATAAATGTGAGGTTATCCACTTTGGGCGCAAAAACGCGAAGACAGAATATTATCTGAATAATGGCAGATTAGGAAAAGGGGAGGTGCAACGAGACCTGGGTGTCATGGTTCATCAGTCATTGAAAGTTGGCATGCAGGTACAGCAGGCGGTAAAGAAGACAAATGGTATGTTGGCCTTCATAGCTAGGGGATTTAAGTATAGGAGCAGGGAGGGCTTACTGCAGTTGTACAGGGCCTTCGTGAGGCCTCACCTGGAATATTGTGTTCAGTTTTGGTCTCCTAATCTTGCTATTGCGGGAGTGCAGCGAAGGTTCACCAGACTGATTCCAGGGATGGCCGGACTGACATATGAGGAGAGACTGGATCAACTGGGCCTTTATATATTGGAGTTTATAAGGATGAGGTGGGATCTCATTGAAACATACAAGATTCTGATGGGACAGGACAGGTTAGATGCGGGTAGAATGTTCCCGATGTTGGGGAAGTCCAGAACCAGGGGACACAGTCTTTGGATAGGGGTAGGCCATTTAGGACTGAGATGAGGAGAAACTTCTTCACTCAGAGTTGTTAACCTGGGGAATTCCCTGCAGTTCATTGGCTATATTCAAGAGGGAGTTAGATATGGCCCTTACGCCTAAGGGGATCAAGGGGTATGGAGACAAAGCAGGAAAGGGCTACTGAGGGAATGATCAGCCATGGCATGTTGGCCTTCATAGCGAGGGGATTTGAATACAGGGGCAGGGAGGTGTTGCTACAGTTGTACAGGGCCTTGGTGAGGCCACACCTGGAGTATTGTGTACAGTTTTGGTCTCCTAACTTGAGGAAGGACATTCTTGCTATTGAGGGAGTGCAGCGAAGGTTCACCAGACTGATTCCCGGGATGGCGGGACTGACCTATCAAGAAAGATTGGATCAACTGGGCTTGTATTCACTGGAGTTCAGAAGAATGAGAGGGGACCTCATAGAAACGTTTAAAATTCTGACGGGTTTAGACAGGTTAGATGCAGAAAGAATGTTCCCAATGTTGGGGAAGTCCAGAACCAGGGGTCACAGTCTGAGGATAAGGGGTAAGCCATTTAGGACCGAGATGAGGAGAAACTTCTTCACCCAGAGAGTGGTGAACCTGTGGAATTCTCTACCACAGAGTAGTTGAGGCCAATTCACTAAATATATTCAAAAGGGAGTTAGATGAAGTCCTTACTACTCGGGGGATCAAGGGTTATGGCGAGAAAGCAGGAAGGGGGTACTGAAGTTTCTTGTTCAGCCATGAACTCATTGAATGGCGGTGAAGGCTAGAAGGGCTGAATGGCCTACTCCTGCACCTATTTTCTATGTTTCTATGTTAATGCCCATTTGCGGCGGCCATGTGGTGGGATTCCGTGGCTGTCGCTTTGCCATCAAATGGCCGCCCTGACTCAAACTCAGGTCGGAGATTTTTCGGCCTGGGCCCGATTCTGCCCCAATGCTGATGACTACTGCAATCGTGTCGTCAGAATGCGCACTGCCACTCTCCCTCACCTGAAAATTAAACCGTGTGAAATTCACCTTAAAAAAAAATCGATGCCCCGCGGCGCGGTTCCCCCGACAGCTTTTTCTGTCAGTGCACCTTATCCGGTGTGTGTGCGCCCGGCAACGTGGCAGCCCTTCAAGGGGAGGGACCACTACCATGGCCGGCATGTATTTATTTTTGCCGGCCGACTTCCCGATCGGCCGGCAAGATAGGCAGCCTGGCATCCCCTCTTGGGTGCCAGACCACTGGCCCGGCCGAAACCCTCCCTGGTGGACCAGCGGCCAAAGATAAAAAAATGACTGATTCTCTCCCCTTTAACGGAGAGGAGAGAGCGTGATGATGCACATGTACTGTGACATCACCACAACTCCACCACTGACTGACAGCGGTGGAGTCCTGATCCCAATCCAAGTTCAGCCCCTCAGCCTGCCTTCCTGTCGATCTCCCGCCCCCACTATGACCGACTTCCGGTGGGTCTTTGAAAAAATTTCAAAGTCCTGACAACCGATCATGCAGCCGCCTCATGGATCCCAGTGGTAAAACCAGGTAAAAACTCATAGGTGTGCCAGCTTTCTGGTGTACATGAATTTTGGCCCCATCATAGGCATCCCCAGGCAGCTCGCCGGCAAATTGGAATGCCTGCCACGGCCCTCGGGTAAGTGGTTAAAGGGGACCAGCAAGCCAGGAGGTAGGGTAGCAGTTGGCGGCGATTGGGGAGGGCAGAGACCAGAATGGGCGTGGGTAACAGCAATGATCGGGAGGGGTGGGGTTGTGGCAGTAGCGATCGAGGAAGAGCTCCTGCTCCTCCCTGCTCTATAATAAGGTAAGTATATTTGATCTTATTGGTTGTGCCTTTTAAGCACCGCCTGCTAGGTTGCAGCTAGAGCTGGTTTTCCAGCTGCCTCAGGCTGTAACCTGACTTGCAAAGAGGGCTTCAAACAAACGTTGGGTGCCTAAGTTGCATATGGAGAGGGAATAATACCTGTTTCAGATATGTCCTGGACAGTGATTTCTTTGCATACCCCAATATGGTGGGTGGCAAACTTCTGGTTCGTAATTAGTGTGTGTTTCCCACCTGTAATATAACAGACTATTATAGCGCCCGGAAAAAGGATGCTGTGCCAATGCCAATGTGCCACATTAAATTCAATCACTATTTTAAAACAGGTATTGATTTATTTATGCAAGTTCATGCCAGGAATTTGGATATACAGCCCCAAGAGACAGGCATCAGAATTTCTCATTTACATTCCCAGCATGCAAAACTCTGCAGTGAAAATATTGCAGATGAAAATTTACCCTCTGATATGTAGAAAACATCACACTAAATAGTTTTAAGACTTCAATGCACAAAACCTGAAGGCGACTCTCCCAATCATCTGCTGTACCTTTGGCAGAAGATCCACGGAAAGCCTATGGAAATGGCCTAAATGCTCAGATTTCTCAGGTATTCCGCAGATCTTCCAGCAAAGTTACAGTGGACAATTGGGAAAACTCCTATTGAAATTCAACCCTTTTCAGTGAAAGTTTACAGTAGTGTTTGGGTGAAAGAAGTTTGTAAGAGGTCTCCCCAGAGACAGTGAACTAGGTGTTTTTCTATTGGTTCCTGGAAAATAAATAGCGGGCCAAGTGTGACGCATCTTATGGTGCTTGTTAGACTTTTCCTGCACCTGCAACTCTCAAATGTTTTGTGCAGTAATTTGCTGGAAGTGCAAATTGATAAAGGCATGGCGAGGGCAACGTGGCATCTGGGACCTCAGTGAATGGCAGGACCAAGAGAGTATCTCCTTAACCAATGAATTTAAGGATTGAGAACGAACCAGAGGAAAGACGAAGAAGGAAGTAGGATGAATTATAGTCAAATCAGGTACAGAAAGAGAAATAAAGAGACGGAAAGAAAGATTGGATTGAGAGAGAAAAAGAGACAAAGGAAAAGTAAGAAAAACAGTCCACTTGATTCCAGGGGCGCTTACGAACTGCATGCGCCCCTGGGATACGTGGGCCTCTGACCACGCATACCCAGAGGGACCCAGGAGCACGAATCTACGAACCAGGTAATTTATAATTATAGATTTTTAGCAGGTCTGAGGCAATCATCCGTGGGAAGCCTCCGACTGCAATTTCTACTCCAATGTTTTTGATGTTTTATAAAAATAAATCAAGTTATCTTAACTGCTTTGAATAATGGCTTTCCTATTTTTTTCTGCAGCTTTAATCTGAGGAGAATGTAAAGAAAGAAAGACTTGCATTTACATAGCGCCTTTCATGTCCACCAAATGTCCCAAAGAACTTTGCAACCAATTAAGTCATTTTTTGAAGTGTAGTCACTGTCAGAGATGCAGCAGCCAATTTGCGCACAGCAAGCTCCCACAAATAGCAATGCGATAACGACCAGATAATCTGTTTTAGTGATGTTGATTGAGGGATAAATATTAACCAGGACATCGGGAATAATTCCCATGCTCTTCTTTGAAATAGCACCATGGGATCCTTTACATCTGACTGAGAGCAGACGGACCCTCAGTTTAACATCTCATCCGAAAGACAGCACCTACACCAGTGCAGCACTCCCTCAGCACTGCAATGGTGTGTCAGTATTACTAATGTATTACTAATTACTCATAATCTGCCTAAAAATTTCCTTGGCAGCTGACAGGGAAGACCCCTCCAAATCATGATCCTCATGAAGTCGAGTTCCAGGCTCTTCAGCCGCCACAGAAGCTGATGCTCACCTCCTCCTGGAAGTCTCTTTCTATGTTCTTTCTGAATAGTGAAGTTTTAAGGGCACAGCAAGCAACCATGATGTGAGAGACACACTCGAGTGTACTGCCATGATTCTCCAGATCTATCATAACAACAAAACCTCATATTCAGAACCCCAGTAGTCTTCTTAATAACCGCTCACTCTAATTGATGAATGTGCTTCAGTTGAACCAATGCTCAGCAGGTGAGTACGGCAATTGAATCCAGTTCATGAGCCATGGAAGCAAGCTTTGTGCCCTGGGGGCTAATCTGACACTTGACTGTCATTTCTGAATAGAAATGGGTGGCTGGAATTCCTCATGATGTAATTGGCACAAGAACTCCCAGCAAATTTAGCACTGACAGGCAGGCATTGTTGTAGCTGCTGTAACAGACAGCATTGACAGAATGAAATCCCTTTCGATTCATGCAGTTCAACAGATCCACAGCAAAAGCTCATCGTGCAACATGGGTGCCATCTATCACCTCTTGAATTTTGGAGAAATTAGCAATATGAAACAATTGAATGGCCCTGGCATGCTGTTGTCAGAGTTATCCTAAAATGAATGAATTCCCTACTCTGCTGAAGCTGGTATTGGTGCCCTGGCGAATGGAGGCCCAGGCAGCACCCTGGGTGATGTGGCAGCTTGGAAGGAGCCAATGGCATAAAAGTTGACAGCTGGTACTGATTTTGACAATCACTGATAGAGCTGATTGGTCAATTGATCTGGGCTTCCAACTGGTATCTGGTAGTGTTGTACAGACACATTTTGGCAGCTTTCTTAATGTCTACCATCTTCTTATGTAGCTTTTCACAGGTCCTGGATTACTACATAATGTGTTGACTCTGGCTGCCACTCATGCTGCACTGTTCTCCTGTGGGGAGGTTGTCTTGGAGTGCTAAACAGGGCAACCCTTATTGCAACCATCAAATACAGCAGCATCTTCACTTCACCAACCACCAAACATGGGGTTCAAAAGCTGTGCCAATTCATCACTTGCCTTCAGACTTCACATTTGTTTTGCCCTCTATTGGTTTTTGTTAGGTACTTTACTAACCACATAATTTGAAAAGGCTATTAACAATTTTCAGCGTCGTACAGATTTTAGAAAAACACAAGTTTGTATACACATGTAGTCACTTATCTTTAAGTGGCTGCATCCCTTTAAATCCAGCTGCAGACTCTCATGAGCTGTTGTCATGTTGTATATTCTACCCCTCCCTTTTTTGTAAGCTCCTAAGAAAAGGCCCATTCGTATTTAGAGCTCAGCTTCAAGATTAAATGAGGACCAACCAATTTTCCAACTTGTGAAATTGCAAAGCTTACAGTGCACCAAGCCCCATCGTCTCAAAGCTGGGGCTGGGAAATTTACCCTTTTGTTTTTATGTGTTATCTAGATAAAAGGATAACAAGAACAAATAAGGTATGACTTTATGTGGGAGTAAATCTTTTGTGCTTCTGTGGCAGAGCATCATGTGTTGAGCACATACTGGAAAATTGATACAGCAGTCCATGATTTTCCATCCATTAAAAGTTTTCTGATATACGATCCTGGTGCACAAAGCTCTGGAAGGTGACACTGTAGCCCCTCACATCAGACTGTGTCCTGGATCCCCATATGGCACATGTGTTAGAATCACAGAATGGTTATAGTACAGAAGGAGGCCATTTGGCCTGTCGAGCCCGTGTCGGCTCTCTGCAAGAGCACTTCAACTAGTTCCACTTCTCCACCCTTTCCATGTAGCTCTGCAATTTTTATTCCTTCTGGTATTTATTCAATTCCCTTTTGAAAGCCATGATTGAATCTGCCTTCACCACCCTTTCAGTCATAGCATTCCACATCATCAACATTCACTGTGTAAAAAATGTTTTTCTTCAATGACGTTTCCCACAGAGAATGCAAATATTTTGTCATAATCAAAATCCTTTCTGAACATTCAGGTAATTTGGAATGCAAAAATTATCACCAACTATGTGACAGGATTCCAGGAAATTAGCAATCATGATTCCTAACCTAGCTTTCAGTCAGCTCTTCCCTAATATATTGAGAAAGAAAGAAGTATGTGTACAGACCAAGGGTGGCATTGGATACGACTTAAGAATTGTTTAATATTTTCTTCCTCATGAGCCTAAGGAAGTGAAATGTGTTTGCATTATCATCACTGTATGTGGAAAAACATTACTTCATGTACTACTAAAAATCTACCTCAGAGGTAGACATCCCGAGATGCGCTCTGGCAGATGAGGTTCGACATCGGGAGGACACTTTCAGAATTTAGCCCTCAAATGTTTGGACAACACAAGAGATGCACTAAAACACACCCTTTAAGAACATAAGAACATAAGAATTAGGAGCAGAAGTAGGCCATTCGGCACCTAAAGCCTGCTCTGCCATTCAATATCATGGCTGATCTTCAACCTCAACTCCACTTTCCTGCACTGTCCCCAAATTGCTTGATTCCCTTAATATCCAAAAATCTATCGATCTCTGTCTTGAATATACTCAGATTGAGCCTCCAGAGCCCTCTGGGGTAGAGAATTCAAAAGATTCCCCACCTGCGGAGTCAAGAAGTTTTTCCTCATCTCAGTGCTAAATGGCCGACCCTTATTCCGAGATTGTGACCCCTGGTTCCAGACTGCCCAGTCAGAGGAAACATCCTCCCTGCATCTACCCTGTCAAGCTCTGTACGAATGTTGTATGTTTCAATGAGATCACCTCTCAGTCTTCTAAACCCGAGAGAACATAGGCCTAGTTTGCTCATCTCTCATAAGACAACCCCCCATCCCAGGAATCAGTCTAGTGAATCTTCATTGCACTCTCTCTATGGCAACTATAGCCCTCCTTAGGTAAGGAGACCAAAACTGTACACAATACTCCAGGTGCGGTCTCAACAGGGCCCTATATAATTGCAGTAAGATGTCTTTACTCTTTTACTCAAATCCTCTTGTAATAAAGGCCAACATACCATTTGCTTTGATAATTGCTTGCTGTACCTGCATGTTAACTTTCAGTGATTCGTATACAAGATCACCCAGATCCCTCTGAACACCAACATTTCCCAATCTCGCACCATTTAAAAAATACTCTGCTTTTCTATTTTTCCGACCAAAGTGGATAACTTCACATTTCTCCGCATTATATTCCATTTGCCATGTTCTTACCTACTCACTTAGTCTGTCTATATCCCCTTGAAGCCTCTTTGCATCCTCCTCACAATTTGCATTCCCATCTAGCTTTGTATCATCAGCAAACTTGGATATATTACATTTGGTCCCTTCATCCAAATCATTGATATAGATTGTAAATATCTGGGGCCCAAGCACTGATCCTTAGAAAATCTTCCAGTTTTTAACTGCATGTTGTGGCCTCCATGCAGATTAGTACATGCATATAATTTCTGGTAATCTTTTCCAATGAGGGAATAAGCTTCCTTCAGACAGCTGACAATAGTAACATTTCTCTGCTCCTGTAAAGGGTATATATATAACAGCAAGGAATACACATCAAGATTCCAATCAACAATATTTAAGCAGATAATAGCCTACAAAAAGGCATGACACTGTGTCCTGTTGGTTGACAAAGATGCGACTCAAGTGAAACCCTGAATTGGCTCTATGGACTGAATTCTGTACCAATGCTGTTATATTTTATTCTTTTGCTATTTATGATTAATATCTTTGGGATGCTATCTGTTATGTCCAATCCTTATCAGAAGTTATTTTTCACAGGTGTTTTCCTGAAGCTATTCCCCATGTAAGTTCTTCAGTCATCATGGATAAGGTATATCTTGTATTTTGTATGTAAATTGGCTGAACAGTTTTTTAAAATGATGGCTGTTGCAGTGATTGACTAATTTAACACTAAAGTTATATTGCCTGTAATTAAACATTGTTTGGATTCTGCAAGGACCTAAATTTGTTCAGGTCACACTCCACTGTTGTGGCATGGTGAGGAGGTCATGAGCATTTGCATAAATTGGACGGGCACTTGTACTGCTTGAGCTGTAGCTGGACACCTGCCTGTCAGTGTTAGAGAGCTGGCTGTGCTGGCCATTTCAAAATAGGCCTTATCCTTACTACACACAATCTTTCCGTGATCGATTGCCATAGGAAAGGTGGCTGCATAAATTACTGGATGGCCCCACTTCCACCAGGACAAGGTTTCAGCAAGCAAGTTAACTTGATTTGTGCAGACGTACATTGCATTTGAAACAAATAACGAGTGACTGATGGGTGTTTTGGGTGGATTGTGTAATACCACCAGTCCTGCCTCTTTCACTGAGGCTTGCACAGAAATGGCTGGATGCCAGAAGTGCTCACCTGCACTTCCAGTGGAAATTACAGCAGGCAGAGGAAAGGGCAGAGAGCCAGCGTTACCAGGTCCCTCTCTAAATCCACTGCCTATCCTCAACATGGGAGCTTTATGCTGGTAAAAACAAATAAATTCAGGGCTTATGTTTATGTTTGTAGCTGGTTTTGAACTTTAATGATGCGATTAAAAATAGTAAATGCTGGAAATATTCAGCAGGTCAGGCAGCATCGGTGGAGAGATGAGCTTTCGACACAAAGGATGGGACTAACCATGTCACAGGATTTGACATGGAACACCATTTACAAATTATTTTGATGCTTTGCATCTTCACCTTCAATCACTGGGGAAACCAAACAGTATAAAATTTAAATTCAAGACAAATTTTAACAAAGATAAATTCAATTTATTCTAGGTCTTGCAGAAAATCAGATACAACTAATGATTGTGTTGAATGAACTTCTTTGTGTTGATCTTGTGTGACTGCTTCCTAATTTCTTACTGAGCCCTAGTTTAACAGTAACAAATAACAGACCATTAAAATAGACACCCATTTAGTTTTAGCAGTCTGAAGCAGCAATCTACAGTATGTGACTGATGTTCACAGAATTGTACGACATAGAAGGAGGTAATTTGGCCCATTGTGTCTGTGCCGGGAATTAACAGAGGTAGTTTTCACCTTCACTGCTTGGGTGATGTGGACTCCTGACAGGTGAGGCTCCACATTGGGAGGGCATTTTTGGAAATTGACCCAAAAGAACCAGAGGTGAGATGACAAGATTTGTTTTTTAATGCAGTGAGTTATTATAATCTGTAATACACTGCCTGAAAGGATAATGGAAGCAAATTCAATGGTAACTTTCAAAAAGGAATTGGATAAATACTTCAAGTGGAGAAAGTTGTCGGGCTATGAGAACTAATTGGCTAGCTCTTTCAAAAAGTTGGCACAGGCACGATGGACCGAATGGCCTCCTATGGTTATAATTCTATGGTTATAATTATTTGGACAGTTCAAGAGATTCACTAAAACACACCCTTTAGAATGTCTGCCAGTTCAGTTCTGAGCTGCAAGTCGTGGTCGCCATGACATTAGTACATGTGGTATATCCCGTAATCTTTCCTGAAGAAGAAAACCAATGGAAGTGAAAATCAGATGGGTGCTATAACAGGCAAGCAATGGAAAAGAAAATCAGGCGGGGTATAAAATGGGGCTGCCTTTTTGCCCATTTTGTGTTACCGCCCAGGACCAATTGCAGCCCATGTCTATGGAGCTGCAGCAAGTCACTTGTATGGAAGTAATCTGAAAAAACATTCCATCAAATGGATCTTACACAAAAGATGTGGCACAACCGGAGATTCTCCGCGTCAGGCTTTAGGACTGAAGAAAGGTTAATGGTGCTTCTGATCAAAAAGAAATGTTATTCTAGGGATAGACAGTCAAAGAAGTACATTACATAATAATTATTTACGCCATAATGCTGCTCCATATGATAATTTTTTTATCACAGCACAGAAATATGTGCATCATAAACAATTATGCATTTACTTAGCCTGCATTTAAATGTTTTATACAAATCAAAACTGCATTAAAATGAGGAAATTTGAAATATTTTACAAATATTCTTTTATTGTCAGTTGACGTGGTAGAAAATTGAAAACATTAGTACTAAAGAGAGAAGTCAATTATTTTTAAAACTAATAATGACCAGATTTTGGGTTCAGTGTCCAAAGGTGATCAGATGTAGTAATATATCTACAAATCTTTCCCTTTCCTTACAGTTTGGAGGTCATAAGCTGCATGTTTAAACTGGCCAGTGTACTTGAAACCAGTGGTCCCCAAACATCTGCAACCTTGAGTAGAATCCATTAAAATCTTGCAGATCAGTGATTACAGAGTCAGTGAGTTTAAACATGCCGGGAGCTGATGGTACAGCAAATCACTTTTCAGATATAGCTTTCACAGGTCTAACTCTTGATCAACATTCTCCAGCCATCAACAGCTTGCATATATTGCTGAATTGACACTGCTGCAGAATTGAAATATTATAAAAATTATAAGTACATGTTATATACATGGCTAAATAGTTGGGTTTTACAGCAATCTGGCACCTATCATGGTCATTTTCTGGTGACAGTCTGCAAATAACAGATTTAATGAATTCAATTTCACAACCTGTTTTGGTGGAATGGTAAACTTACAATCTCTGGGTTATTTGTGTAGTACCTTAACCACATGGTTACCACACTTCTCACACCCCTTCAAGATGCAAACATTACCTTTTACAATTGGCTTAAAACGGTTCACTCATTTCCAACTGAGAAACCAATTCATTGGTAACTAACATAGACTTAAGGAATCTGAACTTAAGGAAAGGTAACTTTGATGGTATGAGGCGCGAATTGGCTAAATTAGACTGGCAAATGATACTTAAGGGGTTGACGGTGGATAGGCAATGGCAAACCTTTAAAGATCATATGGACGAACTTTAACAATTGTACATCCCTGTCTGGAGTAAAAATAAAACAGGGAAGGTGGCTCAACCGTGGCTAACAAGGGAAATTAAGGATAGTGTTATATCCAAGGAAGAGGCATACAAATTAACCAGAAAAAGCAGCAAACCGGAGGACTGGGAGAAATTTAGGATTCAGCAGAGGAAGACAAAGGGTTTAATTAAGAAGGGGAAAATACAGTACGAGAGGAAGCTTGCCGGAAGCATAAAAAATGACTGCAAAAGCTTCTATAGATATGTGAAGAAAAAAATATTAGTGAAAACAAACATAGGTCCCTTGCAGTTGGATTCGGGTGAATTTATAATGGGGAACAAAGAAATGGCAGACCAATTGAACAAGTACTTTGGTTCTGTCTTCACAAAGGAAGGCACAAATAACCTTCCGGGTGTACTAGGGGACCGAAGGTCTAGTGAGCAGGAGGAACTGAAGGATATCCTTATTAGGCGGGAAATAGTGTTAGAGAAATTGGCGGGATTGAAGGCCGATAAATCCCCAGGGCCTGATAGTCTACATCCCAGAGTACTTAAGGAAGTGGCCCTAGAAATAGTGGATGCATTGGTAATAATTTTCCAGCAGTCTATCGACTCTGGATCAGTTCCTATGGACTGGAGGGTAGCTAATGTAACATGACTTTTTAAAAAAGGAGGGAGAGAGAGAAAACGGGTAATTATAGACCGGTTAGCCTGACATCAGTAGTGGGGAAAATGTTGGAATCAATCATTAAGGATGAAATCGCAGCGCATTTGGAAAGCAGTGATAGGATTGGTCCAAGTCAGCATGGATTTATGAACGGGAAATCATGCTTGACAAATCTTCTGGAATTTTTTGAGGATGTAACTAGTAGAGTGGACAAGGGAGAACCAGTGGATGTGGTGTATTTGGACTTTCAAAAGGTTTTTGACAAGGTCCCACACAAGAGATTGGTGTGCAAAATCAAAGCACATGGTATTGGGGGTAATGTACTGATGTGGATAGAGAACTGGCTGGCAGACTGGAAGCAGACAGTCGGGATAAACGTGTCCTTTTCAGAATGGCAGGCAGTGACTAGTGGGGTGCCGCAGGGCTCGGTGCTGGGACCCCAGCTCTTTACAATATATATTAATGATTTAGATGATGGAATTGATTGTAATATCTCCAAGTTTGCAGATGACAGTAAACTTGGTGGTGGTGTGAGCTGTGAGGAGGACGCTAAGAGGCTGCAGGGTGACTTGGACAGGTTAGGCGAATGGACAAATACATGGCCGATGCAGTATAATGTGGATAAATGTGAGGTTATCCACTTTGGGGACAAAAACACGAAGGCAGAATATTATCTGAATGGCGGCAGATTAGGAAAAGGGGAGGTGCAGCGGGACCTGGGTGTCATGGTTCATCAGTCCTTGAAAATTGGCATACAGGTACAGCAGGCGGTGAAGAACGCAAATGGTATGTTGGCCTTCATAGCAAGGGGATTTGAGTAAAGGAGCAGGAAGTCTTACTGCAGTTGTACAGGGCCTTGATGAGGCCCAACCTGGAATATTGTGTTCAGTTTTGGTCTCCTAATCTGAGGAAGGACGTTCTTGCTATTGAGGGAGTGCAGCAAAGGTTCACCAGACTGATTCCAGGGATGGCTGGACTGACATATGAGGAGAGACTGGATCAACTGGGCCTTTATACTCTGGAGTTTAGAAGGATGAGAGGGGATCTTATAGAAACGTATAAGATTCTGACGGGACTGGACAGGTTAGATGCGGGAAGAATGTTCCCGATGTTAGAAACATAGAAACATAGAAAATAGGTGCAGGAGTAGGCCATTCGGCCCTTCTAGCCTGCACCGCCATTCAATGAGTTCATGGCTGAACATGCAACTTCAGTACCCCATTCCTGCTTTCTCACCATACCCCTTGATTCCCCTAGTAGTAAGGACTTCATCTATCTCCTTTTTGAATATATTTAGTGAATTGGCCTCAACAACTTTCTGTGGTAGAGAATTTCACAGGTTCACCACTCTCTGGGTGAAGAAATTCCTCCTCATCTCGGTCCTAAATGGCTTCCCCCTTATCCTTAGACTGTGTCCCCTGGTTCTGGACTTCCCCAACATTGGGAACATTCTTCCTGCATCTAACCTGTCTAACCCCGTCAGAATTTTAAACGTTTCTATGAGGTCCCCTCTCATTCTTCTGAACTCCAGTGAATACAAGCCCAGTTGATCCAGTCTTTCTTGATAGGTCAGTCCCGCCATCCCGGGAATCAGTCTGGTGAACCTTCGCTGCACTCCCTCAATAGCAAGAATGTCCTTCCTCAGGTTAGGAGACCAAAACTGTACACAATACTCCAGGTGTGGCCTCACCAAGGCCCTGTACAATTGTAGCAACACGTCCCTGCCCTTGTACTCAAATCCCCTCGCTATGAAGGCCAACATGCCATTTGCTTTCTTAACCGCCTGCTGTACCTGCATGCCAACCTTCAATGACTGATGTACCATGACACCCAGGTCTCTTTGCACCTGCCCTTTTCCTAATCTGTCACCATTCAGATAATAGTCTGTCTCTCTGTTTTTACCACCAAAGTGGATAACCTCACATTTATCCACATTATACTTCATCTGCCATGCATTTTCCCACTCACCTAACCTATCCAAGTCGCTCTGCAGCCTCATAGAATCCTCCTTGCAGCTCACACTGCCACCCAACTTAGTGTCATCCGCAAATTTGGAGATACTACATTTAATCCCCTCGTCTAAATCATTAATGTACAGTGTAAACAGCTGGGGCCCCAGCACAGAACCTTGCGGTACCCCACTAGTCACTGCCTGCCATTCTGACAAGTCCCCATTTACTCCTACTCTTTGCTTCCTGTCTGACAACCAGTTCTCAATCCATGTCAGCACACTACCCCCAATCCCATGTGCTTTAACTTTGCACATTAATCTCTTGTGTGGGACCTTGTCGAAAGCCTTCTGAAAGTCCAAATATACCACATCAACTGGTTCTCCCTTGTCCACTCTACTGGAAACATCCTCAAAAAATTCCAGAAGATTTGTCAAGCATGATTTCCCTTTCACAAATCCATGCTGACTTGGACCTATCATATTACCTCTTTCCAAATGCACTGCTATGACATCCTTAATAATTGATTCCATCATTTTACCCACTACCGAATGTCCAGAACCAGGGGACACAGTCTTAGGATAAGGGGCATTTAGGACTGAGATGAGGAGAAACTGCTTCACTCAGAGAGTTGTTAACCTGTGGAATTCCCTGCCGCAGAGAGTTGTTGATGCCAGTTCATTGGATATATTCAAGAGGGAGTTAGATATGGCCCTTAAGGCCAAAGGGATCAAGGGGTATGGAGAGAAAGCAGTAAAGGAGTACTGAAGGAATGATCAGCCATGATCTTATTGAATGGTGGTGCAGGCTCGAAGGGCCGAATGGCCTACTCCTGCACCTATTTTCTATGTTTCTATGCCTCAGCAAAATTATCATATATTCCAAAATTTCTCCTCCACTCCCTCACAATGTTAAGGAAATTCTAAAACAGATTAATGATCCTAAATCCCAGATTTATTTTTAATTCTGTGGCGCTTTCTTGATCTTGGATTCCATCACTACAGCTTAGCATCAAATGTATGTATTCTTTGGATCTTGGATGCGTATAGGAGAAATGTCAGCTCAGCGTCAATGTAACAAAATCACCAAATTTTGCTTGCAGTTTTTTTGCTCCTCCCTCACCACAACACCTCTCTAAGTGGCGCTACTCGCTTAATATATCACCTGCCACTATCTATTCTTCAGTAAATGCTGGTTCCGGCTCTTGTAGTCCCATTCCCACTTCTGAAGTCCTGGTCCTGCTTTTAGACCAAATGCTAATCTCACTGATTTCCCGCTCAGAGAAAATGCCATTCCCGACTCACGAAGCACAGCATACGTGTCTGTAGCCATTCAGAAAGCCACACCACTGAAATCATAGGCAAACTGTTTCTCTACACTTCTCAGTAACCTACCATTTATTATGTATTCCCTTGCCTTTTTTCCCCTCCCCAAATGCATTACCTCACACTTCTCTGGATTGAATTCCATTTGCCACTGTTCTGCGTTCCTGACCAGTCCATTGATATCTTCCTGCAGTCTACAGCATTTTTCCTCACAATCAACCACATGGCCAATTTTTGTATCACCTGCAAACTTCTTACTCATGGCCCCTATATTGAAGTCTAAATAATTGACATATAGCACAAAAAGCAAGGGACCTAGTAGCGAGCCGTGTGGAACCCCCTTCCAGTCTCAGAAACACCCGTCGACCATTATCCTTTGCTTCCTACCACTGAGCCAATTTTGGATCCAATTTGTCATCTCCCTTGGATCCCATGGGCTTTACTTTTTTGATCAGCCTGCCATGTGGGACTTATCAAAAGCCTTGCTAAAATCCATGTTGACGGCATCAAAAGCACTGCCCTCATCGACCCTCCTTGTTATCTCCTCAAAAAATTCAATCAAGTTAATCAGAGATTACCTTTTCTTAACAAATCCATGCTGATTGTCCTTGATTAATCTGTTTCTTCCAAAACGAAGGCTTATACTGCCCCTCAGAATTGATCTCAATAATTTACCCACCACCGAGGTTCAGCTGACAGGCCTGTAGTTACTTGGGGCTAGACTTTCGGCACATCATTGCCCATTTATCGCCCATTTAGCGCACATATAAGCGCTGAGATGCAAGCTATCACCCATATTTGTTGAAAAGTGAAAACTAGCACCTGATTATAGCCCATTTATCGCCGGCCCAACTTTCGGCATACAGGAATGAGCTGCATCGCCCGGCCTACTTAAAAAAAAATATGACGTCATCCTCGTGCAAGGCTGAGAATAGTGCTTATAATGGAAACTGGCGCCCGATAATAATCCAGATTGTTGCCAAATGCTACTTTCGGCATTTTGCTGACAATTCGCCCAAATGATCGCCGGCCCAAAAATACGCTGAAGAAAAGCTGCAATAACTTGACACTACTCGGCACTACGGGAAGGATCTAGAGTAAAAGGCTGTCAGGAGAATCAATTTCTGAGTGGTTTTAAGGGCTTTTTTGACTCTTGCCAATCATCCAATCACATTTGTATTTGTTGAGGAAAAATTAAGGGCATTTATAGCGATCTATAATGATGGTGCCTGATACACTCATAATAAAGGATGAAACTGAGTACTGTGTATAATGAGCAAGCGTGACCTTACCTCCTTTAATAAGACTCCAGAGTATAGGTACCTCGTGGGTGGCCTGCTTATATACAGTGCTCCCAAGGGATGCTGGGATCCCTTGGGACTCCAACAGGTAGACCCTCTGATGGGAGTGTGAAACAGGTTGCAAGGGGTTAAATACATAACATCACTCCCTCGTAAAGTTAATAGTACACTTATTTACAAGGTGAGACGATCTGGGGCTTTTCGCTCCCTTGTCGATCGTCTCGGTACAAATGTGGGTCTGGGTGAGTTGGTTAGTTCTTCACTGGGCTGTTGGGCAGCCGACCTTGCTGGGCTGCTGGGGATGGTGAGTTCGGCTTCGTGGTCAACCATGATGTCGGTTGCCACTTGTGTGTGTGTTGGAGGGTCAAAGTTGGTGGTGTTTTCTTCATGTTGTTCGTAGCTGTTGGTGAATCGCAATTTGATTTGGTCCAAATGTTTTCTGCACGTTAGTCCATTGGCCAATTTGACCTGAAACACCCTACTCCCCTCTGGCTATGACCGGGCCAGCGAGCCATTTGGGACCATGTTCATAATTGAATACAAACACAGGGTCATTGACCTCAATATCATAGAAACATAGAAAATAGGTGCAGGATTAGGCCATTCGGCCCTTCTAGCCTGCACCGCCATTCAATGAATTCATGGCTGAACATGCAACTTCAGTACACCATTCCTGCTTTCTCGCCATACCCCTTGATCCCCCTAGTAGTAAGGACTTCATCAAACTCCTTTTTGAATATATTTAGTGAATTGGCCTCAACAACTTTCTGTGGTAGAGAATTCCACAGGTTCACCACTCTCTGGGTGAAGAAGTTTCTCCTCATCTCGGTCCTAAATGGCTTACCCCTTATCCTTAGACTGTGACCCCTGGTTCGGGACTTCCCCAACATTGGGAACATTCTTCCTGCATCTAACCTGTCTAAACCCATCAGAATTTTAAACGTTTCTATGAGGTCCCCTCTCATTCTTCTGAACTCCAGTGAATACAAGCCCAGTTGATCCAGTCTTTCTTGATAGGTCAGTCCCGCCATCCCGGGAATCAGTCTGGTGATTGCACTCGCTCAATAGCAAGAATGTCCTTCCTCAGGTTAGGAGACCAAAACTGTACACAATACTCCAGGTGTGGCCTCACCAAGGCCCTGTACAACTGTA
This sequence comes from Pristiophorus japonicus, assembly GCF_044704955.1. Classification (NCBI taxonomy): domain Eukaryota; kingdom Metazoa; phylum Chordata; class Chondrichthyes; family Pristiophoridae; genus Pristiophorus; species Pristiophorus japonicus. The sequence goes on from NC_091978.1 coordinate 161,654,825, forward strand.
GTAACACCTCCCTGCCCCTGTACTCAAATCCCCTCGCTATGAAGGCCAACATGCCATTTGCTTTCTTAACCGCCTGCTGTACCTGCATGCCAACCTTCAATGACTGATGTACCATGACACCCAGGTCTCGTTGCACCTCCCCTTTTCCTAATCTGTCACCATTCAGATAATAGTCTGTCTCTCTGTTTTTACCACCAAAGTGGATAACCTCACATTTATCCACATTATACTTCATATGCCATGCATTTGCCCACTCGCCTAACCTATCCAAGTCGCTCTGCAGCCTCATAGCATTCTCCTCGCAGCTCACACTGCCACCCAACTTAGTGTCATCCGCAAATTTGGAGATACTACTGTCATCCGCTCGTCTAAATCATTAATGTACACTGTAAACAGCTGGGGCTCCAGCACAGAACCTTGCGGTTCTCTACCAGTCACTGCCTGCCATTCTGAAAAGTCCCCATTTACTCCTACTCTTTGCTTCCTGTCTGATAACCAGTTCTCAATCCATGTCAGCACACTACCCCCAATCCCATGTGCTTTAACTTTGCACATTAATCTCTTGTGTGGGATCTTGTCGAAAGCCTTCTGAAAGTCCAAATATACCACATCAACTGGTTCTCCCTTGTCCACTCCACTGGAAACATCCTCAAAAAATTCCAGAAGATTTGTCAAGCATGATTTCCCTTTCACAAATCCATGCTGACTTGGACCTATCATGTCACCTCTTTCCAAAGGCGCTGCTATGACATCCTTAATAATTGATTCCATCATTTTACCCACTACTGATGTCAGGCTGACCGGTCTATAATTCCCTGTTTTCTCTCTCCCTCCTTTTTTAAAAAGTGGGGTTACATTGGCTACCCTCCACTCGATAGGAACTGATCCAGAGTCAATGGAATGTTGGAAAATGACTGTCAATGCATCCGCTATTTCCAAGGCCACCTCCTTAAGTACTCTGGGATGCAGTCCATCAGGCCCTGGGGATTTATCGGCCTTCAATCCCATCAATTTCCCAACACAATTTCCCGACTAATAATGATTTCCCTCAGTTCCTCCTCCTTACTAGACCCTCCGACCCCTTTTATATCCGGAAGGTTGTTTGTGTCCTCCTTAGTGAATACCAAACCAAAATACTTGTTCAATTGGTCCGCCATTTCTTTGTTCCCCGTTATGACTTCCCCTGATTCTGACTGCACGGGACCTACATTTGTCTTTACTAACCTTTTTCTCTTTACATATCTATAGAAGCTTTTGCAGTGCATCTTAATGTTCCCTGCAAGCTTCTTCTCGTACTCCATTTTCCCTGCCCTAATCAAACCCTTTGTCCTCCTCTGCTGAGTTCTAAATTTCTTCCAGTCCCCGGGTTCGCTGCTATTTCTGGCCAATTTGTATGCCACTTCTTTGGCTTTAATATTATCCCTGATTTCCCTTGATAGCCACGGTTGAGCCACCTTCCCTTTTTTATTTTTACGCCAGACAGGAATGTACAATTGTTGTAGTTCATCCATGCGGTCTCTAAATGTCTGCCATTGCCCATCCACAGTCAACCCCTTAAGTATCATTTGCCAATCTATCCTAGCCTATTCATGCCTCATACCTTCAAAGTTACCCTTCTTTAAGTTCTGGACCATGGTCTCTGAATTAACTGTTTCATTCTCCATCCCAATGCAGAATTCCACCATATTATGGTCACTCTTCCCCAAGGGGCCTCGCACAACGAGATTGCTAATTAATCCTCTCTCATTACACAAGATGGCCTCCCCCCTAGTTGGTTCCTCGACATATTGGTCTAGAAAACCATCCCTTATGCACTCCAGGAAATCCTCCTCCACCGTATTGCTTCCAGTTTGGTTAGCCCAATCTACGTGCATATTAAAGTCACCCATTATAACTGCTGCACCTTTATTGCATGCACCCCTAATTTCCTGTTTGATGCCCTCCCCAACATCACTACTACTGTTTGGAGGTCTGTACACAATTCCCACTCATGTTTTATGCCCTTTGGCGTTCTGCAGCTCTACCCATATAGATTCCACATCATCCAAGCTAATGTCCTTCCTAACGATTGCATTAATCTCCTCCTCAACCAGCAATGCTACCCCACCTCCTTTTCCTTTTATTCTATCCTTCCTGAATGTTGAATACCCCTGGATGTTGAGTTCCCAGCCCTGATCATCCTGGAGCCACGTCTCTGTAATCCCAACCACATCATATTTTTTAACATCTATTTGCACAGTTAATTCATCCACCTTATTACGGATACTTCTTGCATTAAGACACAAAGCCTTCAGGCTTGTTTTTTTAACACCCTTTGTCCTTTTAGAATTTTGCTGTACAGTGGCCCTTTTTGTTCTTTGCCTTGGGTTTCTCTGCCCTCCACTTTTCCTCATCTCCTTTCTGTCTTTTGCTTTTGTCTCCTTTTTGTTTCCCTCTGTCTCCCTGCATTGGTTCCCATCCCCCTGCCATATTAGTTTAACTGCTCCCCAACAGCACTAGCAAACACTCCCCCTAGGACATTGGTTTCGGTCCTGCCCAGGTGCAGACCGTCCGGTTTGTACTGGTCCCACCTCTCCCAGAACCGGTTCCAATGCCACAGGAATTTGAATCCCTCCCTGCTGCACCACTGCTCAAGCCACGTATTCATCTGCGCTATCCTGCGATTCCTACTCTGACTAGCACATGGCATTGGTAGCAATCCCGAGATTACTACTTTTGAGGTCCTACTTTTTAATTTAGCTCCTAGCTCCTTAAATTCGTTTCGTAGGACCTCATCCCTTTTTTTACCTATGTCGTTGGTACCAATGTGCACCACGACAACTGGCTGTTCTCCCTCCCTTTTTAGAATGGCCCGCACCCGCTCCGAGACATCCTTCACCCTTGCACCAGGGAGTCTCGGTTGCCTCCGCAGAAACGCCTATCTATTCCCCTTACAATTGAATCCCCTATCACTATCGCTCTCCCACTCTTTTTCCTGCCCTCCTGTGCAACAGAGCCAGCCACGGTGCCATGAACTTGGCTGCTGCTGCCCTCCCCTGATGAGTCGTCCCCCCCAACAGTACCCAAAGCAGTGTATCTGTTTTGCAGGGGGATGACCACAGTGGACCCCTGCACTACCTTCCTTGAACTGCTCTTCCTGCTGGTCTTCCATTCCCTATCTGGCTGTGGACCCTTCACCTGCGATAAGACCAACTTGCTACACGTGCTACTCACGTCATTCTCAGCATCGTGGATGCTCCAGAGTAAATCCACCCTCAGCTCCAACTCCGCAACGCGATCCGTCAGGAGCTGGAGGTGGATACACTTCCCACACACATAGTCGTCAGGAACACTGGTGTCGTCCCTGAGTTCCCACATGGTACAGGAGGAGCATAACACGTGACCGAGCTGTCCTCCCATGACTTAACCCTTTGATAAGCAATAACAATGCTAAAGTTTACTCACTGTTATAGAAGAGAAAAAAGAAAAACTACTCACCAATCACCAGCCAATCACTTACCCCCTTGGCTGTGATTTCACCTTTCTGTTTCTTTCTACTTCTTTTTTGCCTTCTCCCTGTAGCTGCACTGGTACGCCTCTTGCCGACCCCGGAACTCATGCCTCTGCACGCACCTCCTCGATGCTGCTCCCGACTGCCGCCGTGTTGGGCCTTTATCGGCCTCTCGCCGACCCCGGAACTCACGCCTCTCCACGCACCTCCTCGACGCTGCTCCCGACTGCCGCTGCGTTGGGCCTTTATAGGCCTCTCACCGACCCCGGAACTCACGCCTCTCCACGCACCTCCTCGACACTGCTCCTGACTGCTGCCGCGTCATATCGCATGACAAATTTGCGTGGTCATGGTACACACTTTGTTGATGGCGCCTACTCTCCACGTGATCATGGAGATCAGGGTGGACAAGAGAGAGCCTTGTTTTGAGTGCCCTTTTCATGAGCAGCTTGGCTGGGGGAACCCCGGTGCGTGAGTGGGGTCTGGTGCGGTAGCTGAGCAGCACTCGGGTCAGTCGGGTCTGCAGGGAGCCTTCCGACATGCGTTTCAAGCTTTGCTTGATGGTCTGAACTGCCCATTCTACCTGGCCATTGGATGCGGGCTTGAAAGGGGCAGATGTGACGTGCTTGATCCAATTGCGGGTCATGAATTCCTTGAATTCAGCACTGGTGAAACACGGCCCATTGTCGCTGACTCGGACATCAGGCAGGCCATGCGTGGCAAACATGGCTCGTAGGCTTTCAATGGTGGCTGTGGACCTGCTTACAGACATTATTGCACATTCAATCCATTTTGAGTAAGCATCCACGACAACCAAGAACATTTTGCCTAGAAATGGGCGCACATTGCCACGTGAATTCTCGACCACGGTTTGGAGGGCCACGACCACAAACTTAGCTGTGCCTCTCTGGGTGCATTACTCATCTGAGAGCAAGTGTTGTACTGGCGCACGCATGACTCTTGTGATATATTCATAGAGCACAAGCACACACAGCTTCCAACATGGCAGGCAGCTCTCTCGGAAGTCTCTGGAAATCTGCTTGGTTCTGTTTCTTATTCACCCTGCACTTGCAGTACACAATACGTCCACATCCACAGTGTGGAGCTACAAACATTACAAGCTTACAGACATTACATTTCTCCCTCCTTAATGAAGAAGTTATTATAACAAACATCATACATAACTTTCATGTTTATACATAACACAGGATATAAACTTATTTTTTTCCATATTTACAAATTTAACTTGACCACTTGTTTTCTGTTTCGAAGAGGATACCTTCGCTCTCGAACAGAACCTTCCAAACATGGTGTCGATTTCACACTCATTCGGGGCTCATCCTGAGGAATGTTTTCCTCCACGGAATTTCCTTGACTTTCATTTGAACTCACTCTAACTTCAGGCTTTTGTTTTCCTGACTTGGACTCAGACTTTCATTCTGATTCTCTCCTGGATTTGTTTCCAGTACATTGGTTTTATGATTTGCTGCTGGTATATCAAAACTATCTGATGAGTCAGAAATAATTGAATCATTCCCACCTTCAACTTCTTCGATGTCTGGAGGTAAAATATGATCAAATGAACAAAGCTAACCTGTCCATTATCAAACATCTTTGCCAAATATGTGCGAGGACCACATATCTTCACCACTCTTCCTGGTAACCACTTTAACCATTTATGGTGATGGTCCTTCACTCTCACCTTCTGGTTTAATTTCACACTTCTCTCTTTTACTCTACCTCTATCATGATTCTCTTTCTGTCTTAATTGTGTCTCTTCTACAGACTGTGCCAAATTTGGCTTTAACAACGAGAATCTGGTTCGTGGCTGTCGTTTGAGAAACAACTCTGCTGTTGTTCTACCAGTAGTTGTATGAGGAGTATTTTGATATGTAATCAAAAAATTAGCCAATTTGTAATCCAATGACAACTGTCGGTTCCTTGATTTTGAATCTAACATTTGTTCTATGAGGCCACGTTTTACAATTTGTACAGTGTGCTCTGCTGCACCATTCGAAGCAGGATGGTATGGTGGAACCTTGGTATGTTTCACATCATTTTTGCTCGTGAATTGTGCAAATTCTTCTGAACAAAATTGTGGTCCATTATCCGAAACCATCTCTTCAGGGAGACCAAATGAAGAAAATAACTTTTGTAAAATGTCCAATGTTTTTCTTGTTGTTATTTTCCACATTGGAAACACCTCAACCCACTTCGAATGGCTATCAATCACAATGAACAATTGTTGACCTTTTAACTCAGCAAAATCAATATGTAGCCTTTGCCACACCCTGGAAGGCCATTTCCATGGCTGTAATGATATTGATGGTGGTTGCTTGCTTACCGATTGACATGTTGTACACTGACTCACGATATACTCTATATCTTTAACAAGACCTGGCCACCATACGTAACTGCGTGCAAAACTCTTGGTCAAGCACATTCCCAGGAGCTGGTCATGGAGGTCTCCTAATAATTTGGACCTGAATTTATTTGGTATAACCACTCTTGCACCCCACATGATACAATCTTTATCGATTGATAATTCATTCCTATGAATAAGAATGGATGTGTATCTTTATCTGTTACCTGGTTTGGCCATCCATTTGTAATATACTCATACACCTTTGACATCACTGGGTCACGTTTGGTTGCTCTACCAATCTCTTCAGCTGTGACTGGCAGTTCATCAATGTATGAAAAATAAAACACTTCATCCTTATCAGGTGTAACTTATGATGGGGAAGGCAATCTAGACATTGCATCAGCATTACTGTGATCAGCTAATCGTCTGTATTCAATATCATATGTATATGCTGACAAAATCAAGGCCATCTCTGCATTCGGGCTGCAGCTAATGTTGGAACTGGGGACTTTGGATGGAGGATTGCTGTTAGCAGTTTATGGTCCGTAACGATGGTAAATTTATGACCATACAAGTATTTGTGAAACTTCTTGACCCCAAAAATGAATGCCAAAGCTTCCCTTTCAATTTGCGCATAATTACTCTCACTGGCACTGTGAGTGCGTGAAGCAAAAGCAATTGGTCTCTCCTCCCCACTACGTGATACATGAGAGATCACTGCCCCAACTCCATACGGAGAGGCATCACATGCTAGCTTAATCTCCTTAGAACTAACATGGTGCTCTCTACCAATTTGCTTTTATACTCCTTGAATGCTGTATCGCATTCTTTTGACCACTTCCAATGGACCTGTTTTTTCAATAGTTCATTCAGTGGATGTAATACTGTAGCCAAATTTGGGAGGAACTTCCCATAATAGTTCAAAAGATCCAAGAATGCATGAATTTCAGTGACATTCCTGGGAGTGGGTGCATTTCTAATTGCATCCAAATTTCCATGGTTGGATGTAAACCATCTTTGTCTACTCTGTACCCTAAGTACTCCACTGAGTTTTTAAATAACTCACACTTACGAGCAGACACTCATACTCTGTGCTTCTCAAGCCATTTGAGGACTTCGTTCAAAATGTTATTATGAATTTGCCTATTTGGTGCTGAAATTAGTATGTCATCCAAATAACATACTACCCCTTCAATACCTTGCAAAATCTGGTTCATCACCCCTTGGAATATGGCAGGGGCGGAAGACACTCCAAACGGTAGCCTATTAAATTGATGTAGGCCTAGATGAGTATTTATAGTCAAACATGACGAGGACTCCTCATCTGGTTCAAGCTGTAAGTAGGCATTCGTAAGATCCAGTTTTGAGAAGATCTGACCACCTGTCAGTGTTGTGAACAAATCTTCTACACTTGGTAATGTATTGGGGACATTACCCTCTAGAACCTGGTTTCCAGTTACTTTATAATCAGCACACAATCTTACCTTACCATCGGACTTAGGTACAACAACAATGGGTGTAGCCCAATTACATCGATCTATCTTACAAATAATGTTCTCAGTCTCTAGTCTTTTGAGTTCTTGCTCAACTTTCTCCTTGAGTGCATATGGTATGGAACGTGGCTTGTAGTAAACCGATCTAGCATCCTTCTGTATCCTGACACTTGCCTTGAAGCCTTGGATCGGACTGCCCGTTTTGCAGAACACCTTCGGATACTTCTTGATAACCTCATCCGTTGATGATAATCTCGCTTAACACAGAAAATCTTACTCCAATCCAGCTTCAGTGAGCTCAACCGATTTCTTCCGAGTAAGGCAGACTTGTCTCCTTTCACTACAATTAGAGGCAAGTTCTGAACTTGATCTTTATATTTCACCGGTACGGTGATATGACCTACCAGAGGAATTTTCTCTCCCGAGTAGCCTCGTAGCTCTATCTTGGATTTCTCCAGTTGGAAATCACGCAATTTGTTGAGGTACAGTGGCTCCGGTACTACAACTCACGGATGCACCCGTGTCAATTTTCATTGGGTATCTTGAATCCCGCAACTTCTATGTGGATTTTGATGCTTTCCGAATCGCTGTCCGTTAACTTCGTGCTCCTGATGACTTGTAGCTCTAACATCTCCTCGTCCTGTTGTTGTTCTTCCATGCTATTTTGTCTCTTGGGATTTCTACTCATAGCTTTGAACGCTGGACTCATAGCTTTAAAAGCTGGCTTACCCTTCAGTTGGCATGCCTTCGCAAGATGCCCAGTCTTTCTGCAGAAGAAACATTCTGCCTTCACGTATGGACAACTTTGAGCAATGTGTTGTCCCAGGCACCTATACCACGACTTCGACGCTCTGTTGAAATTTCCAGTTTCTGAGACTTTGGGCTCCCACCATCTTTTACCTTGAACCTGCAGGTGATTTACCTCAGTTGACTGACGACCGTAATTATTATTTAATTCTCAGGAATATTGTTCGGCCATGCCCATCGACCTCGCTGTCTGACAAGCAATCTCAAACGTTAAGTCATCCGTCATCAATAACTTCCTTCTGATCGCATAATTTTTCACCCCACAATCAAAACGATCCCGTAATGCTCGGTTTTGAAAGTTTCCAAAATTACAGTGCATCGATAGCTTTTTTAATGCTACGATTAATCACTGATACTTCATCAGCCTTTTGATTCCGAATCCCAAAACGATAGCTTTCAGCAATTTCTAACGGTTTGGGGTTATAGTGCTGCTCCAGCTTCGTTAAAATCTCTTTAAGCTTTGTGTCCTTTGGCTCGTCAGGCTCAAGCAGATTTACAAGGGTTTCGTATAATGTCGGACCCGCCTCCGATAAGAAGATCACTTTCTTACATTCCAACACAGCCCAGTTCTGGACTGCATTGTCTGGAACTTCGATTATGTTATTTGCAGTGAAATACATTTCTAGCCGATCCACATAAGAACATAAGAACATCAGTTCATAAGAACAAAAAAACTTATGTTCTTATGTGGATCGGCTAGAAATGTATTTCACTGCAAATAACATAATCGAAGTTCCAGACAATGCAGTCCAGAACTGGGCTGTGTTGGAACGTAAGAAAGTGATCTTATCGGTGGCGGGTCCGACATTATACAAAGCCCTTGTAAATCTGCTTGTGTCTGACGAGCCAAAGGACACAACACTTAAAGAGATTTTAACGAAGCTGGAGCAGCACTATAACCCCAAACCGTTAGAAATTGCTGAAAGCTATCGTTTTGGGATTCGGAATCAAAAGGCTGATGAAGTATCAGTGATTACATCGTAGCATTATGCATCGTAGTATATGCTTTAAAACGTTCCCGGTCGTGTCTATATTCCCCCAAATGTCCGATTACACCTGCCATTTTTAATCTCTAGCTGTTCACACCGTGTGCTGTATTTTACCTCGGATTTTGTAGCTTTTTTCCAAAGACAGAAACTTCCAAAATCTCTCTGTTGGCTGGCAGAATCCTTCCCCAACAAAATTTAAGCTTTGAATCATCCAAAATATCCCATCTTCCGTCGCCAGATGTGGTATATTCACAGAGCACAGCACACACAGCTCCTAACATGGCAGGCAACTCTCTCGGAAGCCTCCAGAAATCTGCTTGGTTCTGTTTATTATTAACCCTGCACTTGCAGTACACAATAGGTCCACATCCACAGTGTGAAGCTACAAACATTACAAGCTTAGAGACATTACAACTCTAAATCTGAGTCGATGCCGGGCCACCACACATGTGATCTGGCTATGGCTTTCATCATTACAATGCCTGGGTGGGTGCTGTGCAGTTCATAAATGAACGTATCTCTGCCTATCTTGGGCAAGGCCACGCGATTACCCCACAACAGGCAATCCGCCTGCAGAGACATTTCGTCTTTGCACCTGTGGAACAGCTTAATCGCCTCCTGCATCTCCACTGGGACACTAGACCAGCTCCCATGGAGGACACAATTTTTTACCAAGGACAGTGAAGGATCCTGGCTGGTCCAGGTCCTGATCTGGCAGGCTGTAACAGGTGACTTTTCATTTTTGAATGCATCTATTACCATGAGCAAGTCTGCAGGCTATGCCATTTCCACCCCGGTGGTGGGCAATGGTAGCCGACTGAGAGCATCAGCGCAGTTCTCTGCCCCCAGTCTGTGGCAGATTACATAGTTGTATGCCGACAGCATGAGCACCCATCTTTGGATGCGGGCAGAGACATTGGTGTTAATCCCTTTGCTCTCAGAAAACAGTGATATGAGCGGCCCTTGGTCAGTTTCAATTTCAAACTTGAGGCCAAACAAGTACTGGTACATTTTCTTTATCCCGTAAACGCACGCCAGAGCCTCTTTTTCAATCATGCTGTAGGCCCTTTTGGCCTTGGACAAACTCCTGGTCACATAAGCGACCGGTTGCAAAATCCCCGATTCATTCGTCTGTTGTAACACACACCCGATCGCATATGATGATGCATCGCAAGCTAGCACTAATCTTTTACAAGGGTTATACAGGACAAGCAGTTTGTTTGAACACAACAGATTTCTGGCTTTCTCAAAGGCAGCCTCTTGTGAATTCCCCCATACCCAGTCATCTCCCTTGCACAGTCACACATGTAGGGGTTCTAGCAGGGTGCTTAACCCAGATAAGAAATTACCGAAATAGTTAAGGAGTCCCAGGAACGACCGCAGCTCCGTCACGTTCTGTGGTCTCGGTGCATTCTTGATGGCCTCCGTATTGGCGTCAGTGGGTCTGATGCTGTCTGCTGCGATTCTTCTTCCCAAGAACTCGACCTCCGGTACCAGGAAAAGACACTTTGAATGTTTCAACCTGAATCCCATGCGATCCAACCGACTAAGACCCTCTTCCAGATCCTTCAAGTGCTCAATGGTGTCCCAACCTGTAACCAGTATGTCGTCCTGGAAAACCACGGTGCGAGGAACCGACTTTAGCAGGCTCTCCATATGCCATTGGAAGATTGCCGCAGCTGACCGAATCCCGAACGGGCATCTGTTATAGATGAATAGATCTTTGTGCGTGTTGATGCAGGTGAGGCCTTTCGAAGATTCCTCCAGCTTTTGCGTCATGTAGGCCGAGGTCAGGTCCAACTTGGTGAATGTCTTTCCTCCAGCCAGGGTCGCAAATAGGTCGTTTGCCTTGGGTAGCGGGTACTGGTCCTGCAGCGAGAAACGGTTAATCGTTACTTTATAGTCCCCACAAATTCTGACCGTGCTGTCCTCTTTACTGGAACAATCGGACTGGCCCACTCGTTGAATTCCACCGGCGTGATGATGCCTTCTCACCTGTCCAGCTCAATTTCCACTTTCTCTCGCATCATATATGGTACCGCCCGTGCCTTGTGGTGGATGGATCGCGTACCGGGAATCAAATGGATCTGTACTTTCGGCCCCGAGAAGCTTCCAATGCCTGGCTCGAACAACGATGGAAATCTGCTCAGAACCTGGGCACATGAGGCGTCGTCGACAGACGAAAGCGCTCGGATGTCGTCCCAGTTCCAGTGGATTTTTCCCAGCCAGCTTCTGCTAAACAGTGTGGGGCCATCCCCGGCACGATCCACAGTGGGAGTTCGTGTACTGCTCCATCATAGGAGACTTTGACTTTTGCACTGCCAATTACAGGGATTAATTCCTTGGTGTAAGTCCTTAGTTTGGTGTGAATGGGGCTGAGCTTGGGCCTGTGTGCCTTGTTGCGCCACAGCCTGTCGAAGGCCTTTTTACTCATTATGGACTGACTCGCACCCGTGTTCAGTTCCATAGATACTGGAATTCCGTTCAGTTCAACTTTCAACATTATTATTGGACATTTCGTGGTGAAGGTGTGTACCCCATACACTTCTGCCTCCTCAGTACGCATCTCCAATTCAGCCTGATCCACAGTGGATCGATCTTCCTCTGCAGCGTGGTGGTTTGCAGGGTTTGCAGCTCGCCGCACATTCGCTGGAGATGTCCCATTGTTCTGCAGCCATTGCACGCATAGTGCTTAAAGCGGCATTGATGGGGCCGATGATCACCTCCACAGCGCCAACAAGGTGTTAACTGCCTCGCATTAACAGATGATTGCGGACTCTGGGTCATCTGAGGTCATGCAGCAGCAGCCGGCGTGTACGTTCTGCCATGTATATTCCTGCTCGAAAACGACGTTACTTTGTGCATAGTACTGGCCGAAACTTCTTTACTCTGCAAAATCTGTTTGGTGTTGTCGCTGGTGGACATAAATGGCTGGGCTATCGTTATGGCTTTGCTTAGATTCAGAGTTTCAACAATCAACAGTTTGCGAAGGATTACCTCATGGCCAATGCCCAGTACAAAAAAGTCTATAAGCATTTGTTCTAGGAATCCCTCAAACTCACAATGTCCTGCGAGGCAGCTTAGTTCTGCGACATAGCTCGCCACTTCCTGGCCCTCTGACCATTGACACGTGTAGAACCGATATCTCGCCATCAAAACGCTTTCCTAAGGATTTAGGTGCTCCCGGACCAGTGTACACAATTCTTCATAGGATTTAGTTGTTGGTTTTACCGGAGCTAGAAGATTCTTCATGAGGCCACAGACAGTTAGGAGGATCGCCCTTCGTTTGGTAGTGTTCTCGTCCCCTTCCAGCTCGTTGGCCACAAAGTATTAGTCGAGTCTCTCCACGAAGGCCTCCCAATCATCCCCTTCTGAGAACTTCTCCAGGATACCAACTGTTCTTTGCATTTTCACGCGGTTGTTGATTACCTCGTCGCCAATTGATACACTTATAATAAAGGATGAAACTGATTATTGTGAACAATGAGCAAGCATGACCTTAGCTCCTTTAGTAAGACTCCAGAATGCAGGTACCTCGTGGGTGGCCTGCTTATATACAGTGTTCCAAAGGGATGCTGGGATCCCTTGGGACTCCAACAGATAGGCCCTCTGGTGTTAGTATGATACAAGTTGCAAGGGATTAAATACATAACAGGGCCTATAATTTCTCAACCAGTATTGATCACTAATCACATGCTGCAGAATAGAGATGGGAGAATAAAATGAGAAAAGCTACATACAAGTACATTGCTGTAATGTCAGGATTAATATTAATCATGGATTTCCCCCCTCTGATCCACAGTCCAAGTAGAAGCAGAACTAGAATATGTCATCCCATGAGGAAGGAAATGGAGTTCACCTCAGTTGGCTGATAGATTTTATTTTATAAAGCAACAGGGGCGAGACTAAAAGAAAGGTTCTATAATGTTATTGATGGGGACCAGGTCCCCTGTTCTCTCTGTCAACCCCCGTGGGAAAAGTTCTTTGCCTAAAAAAAAAACGCGCATGAACAGAACGGCTGTTGCTATGGACACCAGCCTTGCATGACTGAATACATCGCTAAGGCCCATTTCACATTGCTAAGGCTATCGCCCAAATTAAAAAGGCAAAACTAGCGGTTTTTAAAATGGCCGATATTCCAGTGATCCTGAAAAATAAAAAAATCACTGATGCCGGAAATATCGCCCATTTTTGGGTGATAGCGACCATAGTTGAAAGTCTAGCCCTTGGTCTATCCCTTACGCCCTTTTCATACAATACTACAATAGTAGCAATCCTCCAGTCCTCCGGCATCACACCTGTTGTCAGAGAGGATTGGAAAATGATGGTCAAAGCCTTTGTTATTTTCTCCCTTGCTTCTCTGAACAGCCTGGGATACATTTCATTCGGACCTGGCAATTTACCTACTTTCAAATATGCTAAATTCCTTAATATTTCCTCTCTCACTATGTTTATTTCACATTTCTTCTCCTTAACTACAACATCTGCATTGTCCCTCCCTTTTGTGAAAACAGATGCAAAGTATTCATTGAGAACCACATCCACGTCTTCCGCCTCAACACACAGGCTACCTTTTTGGCCTCTAATAGTCCCTACTCTCTCTTTAGTTATCCAGTTGCTCTTTATCTATTTATAAAGCATGTTTAAGTTTTCCTTCTCTAGGGTTTCTGCAGATTGAGCTCCCGGTATCTGTCATAAGCCTTCAATTTTTTTTCTTTATCCTATCGTGTATAACTCTTGACATCCAGGGAGCTCTAATTTTGAAAGTCTCGCCCTTTTTCTTTGTAGAAACATATTTGCTCTGAACCCTCACTATTTCCTCCCACTGCTCTGACACTGATTTACCTTCAAGTAGCTGTTTCCAGTCCACTTTTGCTAAATCACATCTCAGCTTAGTAAAATTGGCTTTTCCCCAATCAAGAACGTTTACTTCAGGTCTATCTTTGTCTTTTCCATAATTACACTAAATCTTACTGAATTATGATCACTACCACCAAAATGCTCTCCCACTTATACCCCTTCCACCTGCCCAACTTCATTCCCTAAAACCAAGTCCAGATGCGCCCTCTCTCTTATTGGGCTTGCTATGTACCGACTCAAAAGGTTCTCCTGAATGCATTTTAAGAAGTCTGCGCCCTATATACCTTTTACACTGATTCTATTCCAGTTAATATTAGGGTAATTGAAATCCTCTACTATTACTGCCCTATTGTTTTAGCACTTTTCAGAAATTTGCCTACATATTTGCTGTTCTATCTCCCTCTGATGTTTCACCAAGGTTCCTCCTGACCCCTAAAGGTTAATTAAATAAATCTCGAATATCTATCTATAGCTATGTTTTCTACAGTTAGATATATTCAGTTTAAGGAACATTGGGTGCTGCTGTTTTAACTATAATACATGAAAAAGAAACCTGAGAGAAGAAAAAAGTGCATGCCGGTAACTAAGTGTTTGGAATAGAACAAGGAAGATTTCCATTTATTCACTGCCTTTCATGACCTCAGGATGTCCCAAAGTGCTTTATAGACAATTAAGCACTTTTTAGGTGTAGTCACTGTTATAATGTAGGGAAACACAGCAGCCAATTTGCACACAGCAACGTCCCCCAAACAGCAATGTGATAATGATCCGATAATCTGATTTTTGGTGATTTTGGTTGAGGGATAAATTCTGACCAGGATGCAGGGGAGAACTCCCATGCTCTTCTTCGAAATAGTACTGTGGGATCTTTTATGTCCATCTGAGAGGGCAACTGAGGCCTCAGTTTAACATCTCATCCGAGAGATGGCACCTCCGACAGTGCAGCACTCACTCAGTACTCCACTGAATTACCAACCTAGATTATGTGCTCAACTTTCTAGAGTGGGACTTGAACCCATAACCTTCTGATTCAAAGGGTCCTACCACTAAGCCACGGCTAACACCTATAGTGTCACCGATTCCACAAAAAGCAACAGGAGCTTGTTGCTTCATGCCAGATGTTAGGTTTTAATATCAACCAAGGATTGATAGTCATACAACCCAAAAACAAGATTCATAGGATGGTTTATGAAGTTTTTACCGATCTACACAATAGTATTATTTTTGAGAAGTTTTACTGCAATATAAGGGCTGATATTAACTTGGCCTGCCTGGCTGAAATAGGGAGGTAACGGCCCTGAAGTAGCTAGGGGTCAGTTTTGGTTTGCTTCAGCAATTAGGCGAGTGGTCAGTGTTGTGCTAGCCCCACTAACTCACAGGTCGGGGCCGCGATGAATGCTGGGTCCGCCGCCTCCATGCTCTTTTAAGGCACTGACCTGCCTCTGGACCAGAGGAACACTAGAGGCAGGTCGGGGCCTTAAAAGAGTGTGGAGACATGCCACTACAAGCGTTGCTGCTAGCTGCAAGAAGGTGACAGCTGTGAAGTAGCTGACTGGATTTGACGTCACCCAAATCCAGGTCACTGATTGTAGCACTGGCAGGTACATCAGGAGTGTCGAGATCGGGGCGAATGAGCGGCAAGAGTTCGTAGAGCGATGTGATCTGGGCCCAGGAGAGGCGTGAGTTCGGGTCCAGAAGAGACGAGGGCCTAAACCACAGTGCAATATGTGTGTGCACTAGGTCCGTGTAGCAGAGCTGGTCTCCAGTTGTCTTGGTTAATCCTTGCCACTGGACCTAGACCCAGCTCTATCAAGCCCGTGTGGTGGCTGGTGTGCAACGGCCACCACACGTTAAAAAAATCTATGCACAGGCATCTTCCACCCTTCAAGATGTAGTTCAGGACCTGGAATATTAGGTCCTTCATTAAAACACCTGTGAATTCATCCCTTTTTGGCATGGAAGCAAGTCACTAAAAATCATGGTTTAAAAACTAGTATGAAAACACTTTACCTAAATGCACGCAGCATTCGAAACAAAGTAAATGAGTTGACGGCACAAATCATTACAAATGGGTATGATTTGGTGGCCATTACTGAAACGTGGTTGCAGGGTCGCAAAGACTGGAAATTAAACATACAGGGGTATCTGACAATTCGGAAAGATAGACAAGAAGGGAAAGGAGGTGGGGTAGCTCTGTTAATAAAGGATGATATCAGGGCAGTTGTGAGAGACGATATTGGCTCTAATGAACAAAATGTTGAATCATTGTGGGTGGAGATTAGAGATAGTAAGGGGAAAAAGTCACTGGTGGGCATAGTTTATAGGCCCCCAAATAATAACTTCACGGTGGGGCGGACAATAATCAAGGGAATAATGGAGGCATGTGAAAAAGGAACGGCAGTAATCATGGGGGATTTTAACCTACATATCAATTGGTCAAATCAAATCGCACGGTGTAACCTTGAGGAGGAATTCATAGAATGCATACGGGATTGTTTCTTAGAACAGTATGTTACAGAACCTACAAGGGAACAAGCTATCTTAGATCTGGTCCTGTGTAATGAGACAGGAGTAATAAACGATCTCCTAGTAAAAGATCCTCTCGGAATGAGTAATCACAGTATGGTTGAATTTGTAATACAGATTGAGGGTGAGGAAGTAGTGTCTCAAATGATTGTACTATGCTTAAACAAAGGGGACGACAGTGGGATGAGAGCAGAGTTGGCTAAAGTAGACTGGGAACACAGACTAAACGGTGGCACAATTGAGGAACAGTGGAGGACTTTTAAGGAGCTCTTTCATAGTGCTCAACAAAAATATATCCCAGTGAAAAAGAAGGGCGGTAAGAGACGGGATAACCAGCCATGGATAACCAATGAAATAAAGGAGAGTATCAAATAAAAAACCAATGCGTATAAGGTGGCCAAGGTTAGTACGAAACTAGAAGATTGGGAAAATTTTAAATGACAGCAAAGAATGACTAAGAAAGCAATAAAGAAAGGAAAGATAGATTACGAAAATAAACTTGCGCAAAACATAAAAACAAATAGTAAAAGCTTTTACCAAAATATAAAACGGAAAAAAGTGACTAAAGTAAATGTTGGTCCCTTAGAAGATGAGAAGGGGGATTTAATAATGGGAAATGTGGAAATGGCTGAGACCTTAAACAATTATTTTGCTTCGGTCTTCACAGTGGAAGACACAAAAACCATGCCAAAAATTGCTGGTCACGGGAATGTGGGAAGGGAGGATAATCACTGTCATTAGAGGGGTAGTGCTGGACAGGCTAATGGGACTCAAGGTGGACAAGTCCCCTGGTCCGGATGAAATGCATCCCAGGGTATTAAAAGAGATGGCGGAAGTTATAGCAGATGCATTCGTTACAATCTACCAAAATTCTCTGGACTCTGGGGAGGTACCAGTGGATTGGAAAGCAGCTAATGTAACGCCTCTGTTTAAAAAAGGGGGCAGACAAAAGGCAGGTAACTATAGGCTGGTTAGTTTAACATCTGTAGTGGGGATAATGCTTGAAGCTATCATTAAGGAAGAAATAGCGGGACATCTAGATAGGTATAGTGCAATCAAGCAGACGCAACATGGATTCATGAAGGGGAAATCATGTTGAACTAATTTACTGGAATTCTTTGAAGATATAATGAGCATGGTGGATAGAGGTGTACCGATGGATGTGGTGTATTTAGATTTCCAAAAGGCATTCGATAAGGTGCCACACAAAAGGTTACTGCAGAAGATAAAGGTACGCGGAGTCAGAGGAAATGTATTAGCATGGATAGAGAATTAGCTGGCTAACAGAAAGCAGAGAGTCGGGATAAATGGGTCCTTTTCGGGTTGGAAATCGGTGGTTAGTGGTGTGCCACAGAGATCGGTGCTGGGACCACAACTGTTTATAATATACATAGATGACCTGGAAGAGGGGACAGAGTGTAATGTAACAAAATTTGCAGATGACACAAAGATTAGTGGGAAAGCGGGTTGTGTAGAGGACACAGAGAGGCTGCAAAGAGATTTAGATAGGTTAAGCGAATGGGCTAAGGTTTGGCAGATGGAATACAATGTCGGAAAATGTGAGGTCATCCACCTTGGAAAAAAAAACAGTAAAAGGGAATATTATTTGAATGGGGAGAAATTACAACATGCTGCGGTGCAGAGGGACCTGGGGGTCCTTGTGCATGAAACATGAATCCCAAAAAGTTAGTTTGCAGGTTCAGCAGGTAATCAGGAAGGCGAATGGAATGTTGGCCTTCATTGCGAGAGGGATGGAGTACAAAAGCAGGGAGGTCCTGCTGCAACTGTACAGGGTATTGGTGAGGCCGGACCTGGAGTACTGCGAGCAGGTTTGGTCACCTTACTTAAGGACGGATATACTGGCTTTGGAGGGGGTACAGAGACGATTCACTAGGCTGATTCCGGAGATGAGGGGGTTACCTTATGATGATAGATAGAGTAGACTGGGTCTTTACTCGTTGGGAGTTCAGAAGGATGAGGGGTGATCTTATAGAAACATTTAAAATAATGAAAGGGATAGACAAGATAGAGGCAGAGAGGTTGTTTCCACTGGTCAGGGAGACTAGAACTAGGGGGCATAGCCTCAAAATACGGGGGAGCCAATTTAAAACCGAGTTGAGAAGGAATTTCTTCTCCCAGAGGGTTGTGAATCTGTGGAATTCTCTGCCCAGGGAAGCAGTTGAGGCTAGCTCATTGAATGTATTCAAATCACAGATAGATAGATTTTTAACCAATAAGGGAATTAAGGGTTATGGGGAGCGGGCGGGTAAGTGGAGCTGAGTCCACGGCCAGATCAGCCATGATCTTTTTGAATGCCGGAGCAGGCTTGAGGGGCTAGATGGCCTACTCCTGTTCCTAATTCTTATGTTCTTATGTTCTTATATTTGATTTGAGGGACTGCCTATGATGATCAGCTCCACCAATCCAATTGTAGCAGCAAGTGGTCTGAACTATCGGTGCTCAGGCTGCATTAATATGTGGCTAGAAAGGACCAAACGGGAAGTGATCCTGGGGTTTGGGATCATGCAGAGACCGACAATGGGCTGGCGTATCCTGCCCCTCCTGGATCCAAAAAAATGAAAAAAAACATTTTTGGAGCAGCGAGCAGTGCTGCTTTAAAGACTGCTGGTTAGGCTGCCCCACCCCAGGGACCAATAGGCAAGGCTTACACAATGTATGTCCTGCCCATTAGTCCATGAAAATTGCATCAGGGCTATTGAATGGGTATACAACCTGATTTAAACCCCCTGATTTTTAGACATGTGTATTGCCGCCTAGGAGTTCTCCTCTGGATTCTACAAGAATATTGTGAATCACTGCTGCCCCGACTCACCCCACTTAGTGATCGACTCCCTCCCTCCCCTCCTGGTACTACATGTCTGTTGCCCACCGGTAGCATGCTGATGAGCCCCGGCCCTCAACATGGACTAGGCACCCACTGTCTGGAACGAGTGGACAATACCACGACAGCCCACTTGTTCCATGTCTGGAGTTAAACTCCAGCTTATAATGTTTGCAGACATTAACATAAATTTCGCAATTTTTTGTTAATACTTAGCAACAAACATCAAAGTATTAACGTTCACTTGGCAACACTGCTGAGGAGATAATTAATGTGAAGGCTACTTTGGTGGTAACTATGTGATAACCAGCATGCCATCTTCCTCTTTTATTATAGTAAGCTAAGCCATCCAATGGAATGTAAAATGTGATAAGTCAAATGAAACAGCTTAGCAACTGGAATGACCCACTTGAAGTTTGTTAATAATTATAAGTGAAATTTAGATGATACTAACTGAAGAATGGTGCCCAGAGCCCTATTAAAGCCAAGGTTCCGAGACCACAAACTTTATATTTAACAAACCAATTCAATAAAAAAAAATTCACAAAGGGGTACTAATACTTGTAATACTTGTGTTGTGTATGGAGAGTCAATCTGAACACTGTGAGCTCAAAGTAAAGTGTGACCTTAGTCTTTTATTGCAGGTCTCAGGAGTGCCTCTCCAACCTGTGAAGCCTCCTTAAATACCTGTGCTCCCAAGGGATTATGGGATCCCTTGGGACTCCAGGGGATGAGTCCTCTGGTGGCTGTACAGAGTAAATACAAGTCCACATATATAACAGCACTACCCCCCCAAAGTCAATAGTGTAACAATTTACAATGTGAGTCGATCTGGGGCCCTTCTTGCCCTGGTTGATCGTCTCGGTATAAAGCTGGTGTTGTTGAATCATTTGTTGGGCCCTCTCTGGGCTGCTGTGCCACAGGCCTTGCTGGGCTGCCTGGTGTGTTGGGCCCTGCAGGGCTGCTGTGGATGATGGGTTCTGCTTCATGGTCAACCATGGTGCCAGTTGCCACTGGTGTGTGTGTTGGGGGATCAAAAATGATAGGGTCCAAGGTGGGTTGCTCAGGGTAGTCCGTGAATCTGAGTTTGATTTGGTCCAAGTGTTTCCGGTGAATGAGTCCATTTGAAAGTTTGACCCGAAACACCCTGCTCCCCTCTTTGGCCACGACAGTGCCGGGAAGCCACTTGGGACCTTGTCTATAATTTAATACAAATGGAGTATCATTGATTTTAATCTCACGTGACATATTTGCGCTATCATGGTATGCACTTTGTTGAAGCTGCCTGCTCTCCACCTGTTCATGTAGATCAGGGTGAACTAACGAGAGCCTTGTCTTAAGTGCTCTTTTCATGAGCAGTTCAACAGGTGGGATCCCAGTGAGTGAGTTGGGTCTCATGCGGTAGCTAAGCAGGACTCGGGATAGGCGAGTCTGCAGTGAGCCTTCGGTTGCCCTCTTCAAGTCTTGCTTGATGGTTTGTGCTGCTTTCTCTGCCTTATCATTGGACGCTGGTTTAAACGGGGCAGATGTGACATGTTTGATCCCGTTACGGGTCATAAATTCTTTGAACTCAGCACTGGTAAAACATGGCCCGTTGTCGCTCACCAGGACATTGGGTAAGCCGTGTGTGGCAAACATGACCCGCAGGCATTCAGTATTCAATCCACTTGGAGTACGCGTCTACAACCACAAGGAACGTTTTACCCAAGAACGGGATTGCATAGTCGACGTGTACCCTAGACCACAGTTTGGAGGGCCAAGACCATAAAATTAGCGGCGCCTCCCTGGGTACATTGCTTAACTGCGAGCATGTATTACATCAGTGAACGCAGGACTCTAAGTCCGCATTGATACCGGGCCACTACACATGGAATCTGGCTATTGCTTTCATCATTACGATGCCTGGGTGGTTACTTTGGAGGTCATTGATGAAGGTGTCTCTGCCCTTCTTGGGGACCACTACTCGATTGCCCCACAGAAGGCAGTCTGCCTGTATAGACACTTCATCTTTGCCCCGCTGGAACGGCTTTATCTCTTCCTGCATTTCCACTGGGACACTGGACCAGCTCCTGTGAAGCAGATAGCTTTTGACTAGAGATAATAAGGGGTCCTGGCTTGTCCAGGTTTTTATCTGCTGGGCAGTGACGGGTGATTGCTCACTCTCATAAGCTTCCATAATCATGGCTAAATCTGCGGGCTGTGCCATTTGCACCTCCGTGGTGGGCAATGGCAGCCTACTGAGAGCATTGGGGTACAGTTTTCTGAACCTGGCCTGTGGCGGATGGCGTAGTTGTATGTGGACAATGTGAGCGCCCATCTCTGGATGCAGGTCGATGCATTACGCTCTGAAAACAGGGATATAAGTGGCTTATGGTCAGTTTCCAATTCGAATTTTAGCCCAAATAGGTATTGATGCATTTTCTTTACCCCATAGACACATGCTAACGCTTCTTTTTCAATCATGCTGTAGGCTCTCTCAACCTTAGACAGACTCCTGGATGCATAAGCAACCGGTTGCAGTTTCCCCAAATCATTAGTTTGTTGCAATACACACCCAACGCCATATGACGACGCATCACATGCTAGTACCAAACGCTTACATGGATCATACAACAGAAGCAATTTGTTTGAGCAGAACAATTTTCTCGCTTTTACAAAGGCATTTTCTTGGCTTTTGTGCCAAACCCATTCGCTCCCTTTTCGTAATAAGACATGTAGTGGTTCTAACAATGTGCTGAGACCCAGTAAGAAGTTACCAAAGTAGTTCAAGAGTCCCAGAAACGACCGCAGCTCCGTCACGTTCTGTGGCCTCGGTGCGTTCTCGATTGCTTCCATCTTCGCGTTGGTGGGCCTGATGCTGTCCACCGCAATCCTCCTTCTCAAGAACTCCACTTTAGGCACCAGGAAAACGCACTTCGAGCATTTTGACCTGAGCCCCACGCGGTTGAGTTGACTAAGAACCTCCTCCAGGTTCTGCAGGTGCTCGACTGTGTTCCGACCTGTGATCAAGATGTCATCCCAGAAGACCACGGTGTGCGGGACCGACTTCAGTAAACTTTCCATGTTTCTCTGGAATATCGCCGCCGCTGATTGGATTCCAAATGGGCATCTGTTATAAACAAAGAAACCTTTGTGCTTGTTGATGCAGATGAGGGCCTTCGATGATTCATCCAGTTCCTGCGTCATGTAGGCTGAAATCAGATCCAGCTTCGTGAACATCTTTCCTCCCGCCAGTGTTGCAAAGAGGTCGTCGGCTTTTGGTAGTGGGTATTGGTCCTGCAGGGAGAAACGATTGATCGTTACTTTGTAATCGTCACAGATTCTGACGGTGCCGTCTCACTTGAGGATTGGAACAACAGGACTGGCCCACTCGCTGAACTCGATCGGTGAAATGATGTCCTCTCATTGCAGCCGGTCTAGCTCAATCTCTACCCTTTCTCTCATCATGTACGGTACTGCTCTTGCCTTGTGATGGATGGGTCGCGCCCCTGGAATTAGGTGGATCTGCACTTTTGCTCCTTCAAATTTCCCAATGCCTGGTTCGAACAGTGAAGGGAACTTGTTTAAGACCTGGGCACACGAAGTGTCATCAGCAGATGATAACGCTCGGATATTGTCCCAGCTCCAGCGTATCTTTCCCAGCCAGCTCCTGTTGAGCAGCGTGGGACCATCGCCCGGTACCACCCAGAGTGGTAGCTTGTGCACCGCTCCATCGTAGGAGACCTTTACGGTAGCACTGCCGATTACAGGAATCAGTTCTTTCATGTAAGTTCTTAGTTTCGTCCGAACTGGAGTTAAGACTGACCTTGAGGCCTTGTTGCACCACAACCTTTCGAACGTCTTTTTGCCCATGATGGACTGGCTCACCCCTGTGTCCAGCTCCATTGACACCGGGAGTCCATTTAGTTCAACATTCAGCATTATTGGGGGACAATTCGTGGTGAATGTGTGCACCCCATGTACATCTGCCTCCTCGGTCTGAGGCTCTGGTTCATCTTGATCCTCCAGTGATCTGTCCTTCTCTGCAACATAGTGGTTTTCAGGTTTAACAGGCTTTGCAGCTTGCCTGCACACTCGTTGGAGGTGTCCCATTGTTCCACAGCCCTTGCAAATGTACTCTTTGATTCGGCATGAATGAAAACGATGATCACCCCCGCAGCGCCAACAAGTTGTTAATAGCCTTGCATTCATCACCCTTGATGGTGGACTCTGAATCATCTGCGGACATGCAGCTGCAGGTATGTGTGACTTGCCCTGTACGTTACAATTTAAAAATAACACCACTTTGTTCATAGTACTTGTAGCAGCACTTGTGTGCTGAGAGATTTGCTTCTTATTGTCACTGGTGGCAATGAACGCCTGGGTTATGGCCTTACTCAAGGTTGGAGTCTCTGCAGTCAAAAGTTTGCGAAGTATGGTTTCATGGCCAAAGCCAAGTACGAAAAAGTCTCTGAGCATGTGCTCCAAATGGCCTTCAAATTCACAATGTCCTGCAAGGCGTCTTAGCTCGCCAACATAATGCCACTTCCTGGCTTTCAGACCTATTGTAGGTGTAAAACCGGTACCTCGCCATCAAGAATGCTTTCCTTTGGGTTCAAATGCTCTTGGACCAGTGTGCACAAATCGTCGTATGATTTCTCCATGGGTTTCGCTGAAGAGAGCAGATTCTTCATGAGGCCATACCTTGGTGCCCCACAGACGGTGAGGAGGATCACCCTTCATTTGGCAGTGCTCTCTTCCCCATCTAGCTCGTTGGCCACAAAGTATTGGTTGAGTCGCTGCACAAAAGTTTCCCAATCATCTTCCTCCGAAAATTTTTCCAGGATGCCCACTGTTCTCTGCATCTTTGTGATCGCTATCTGTATCTTATCGCCAGTTGTTGTGTATGGAGAAAGAGTCAGACTGAACACTGTGAGCTCAAAGTAAAGTGTGACCTTAGTCTTTCATTGCAGGTCTCCAGAGTGCCTCTCCAACCTGTGAAGCCTCCTTAAATACCTGTGCTCCTAAGGGATTATGGGATCCCTTGGGATTTCAGGGGATGAGCCCTCTGGTGGCTGCACAGAATAAATACAAGTCCAGATATATAAGAATAAGTAACTGGTTAGCTGATTTTGGATAACTCAAGAATGTTACTTGGTTCTTCTCTCAGTCCCTGCAAGGTCTGGGAACAGATGTTGAAGAAGATAGAAGATGGGCAAGATAATGTTAAATGACACCCATACTATGCAGATAACCCAAGCATGCTTGTCACAACGTGTTGTCCATCAACCTGCAAGATATTTACTGTTCGCCAGTGAAAAGCCCTTGGACAACCTTATAGTGCTTTCAGTTGATTATCATGCATGTCCATATTATATCAAGGCACCATTCAAGGAACAACTTCGAAATGAGAACCCTGGTACACTAAGATCCTAAAAGGCTTCACATTCTGATGCAACCTAGCTGCATAATGCATAGTCAATTACTGACACATAGGACGGTCTGCAGGCTGGGCACATATTGGCCATAGTATATAGGCCTAGAAATTCGTGGCCACCACAAAACCTGCTGGTGCCACCGCAGCTAGGAGTTAATGGCCACCCAAATGGTGGCGCTATTCGGACTGACAAAGTGGCGCTGACGACTAATAATTATTATCCCAGTGCTAAACTCACTGTGTAACGCCCTCCTGGTGGCATTCGTCCCGGCATCAGGCCCAATGTGGCATCCACAAGCGGCATTGCTGCTTCAAAGCCTCCGAAAGCAAGGCTGTGATTTTGCAAAGCATTGTGGGATCTTAAAAGAGCATTGTCATTTTCTTAAAGGGGCAATGCCTTCTGAAATGATAAAAATAGAAATGATGTAAAAACAGCAGTTGTTAGCCATTACAGCTCAACTGCCTTCTGGAAAAAAAATAACATTAAAAAGAATTCCAAATGGGAGTCTTCATCTTTAAAGCTGAATTCCTTTCCGCACCTAAAAGAATAGGAATGGTGCTTCAGCACTAACACAAATAGCTCAGCAAGCCAGGGAAGGGGCACCCAGAGTCTTACACACAGCACTCCAGCTTTGTGCAGGGGGTCAACATTGTAAGCGCGATCCTCTAACCACAGGGGCCTGGAGGCCCCCCCAGAAAGAACGATCACTGAGGCCATCACTGCCAGCAGTGTCAGTTGCTGGTTCCAGTGCCCAAAGAAGCTTCATGACCTCAGACCAGTGGTCAAGGTGAGTGAATGCATCTTCAAGAGTCATCTCCTACCAACAGCTCCACCAGCCTCACACACTTCTCAATGCATGACTCCCTCCACCCCCAATCAGTCAGCTACCAACAATTTGTACCAAATATGAGGCACACCTCCCATTCCTAGCTTCACCTCACCCCCTTGGAGGAGACAGTGCTGGCCATTCTTGGCAGGGGCATGTCTGAGCCCATGGTCAGTGGTGGGGCTGAAAGGACAAAATATGTTATCCTCCTTCTTGTATGCACCTCTTGCTTTCCTGCCCGCCCAATACCACAACTCCACCCTTGTGCCTTCCTCATTTCACACCCAAGAAATGCAGCCAGCCCAGCAAGGAGCAGCAAGAGCAGGAGAAACACTCTCACTCGATTCGACAGTCCCAGCCACCAGCTCCTCGAGGTCGCCCTGCAAGGCCATCTGCAGTGCCCCCCACTGAAAGTCAGCAGCCTTTCACCAGCCATGCTGCAGCACTGCATGATATCAGTAGGATAGGCAAAGGCCCACACAAGGCAGTCACTAAGGGTATGCATAAGGGAGATGAGTTGATTTCTTTATGTCATATTGGATGGATAGATGTATATAGTTGGATTGAAAAGTTTGCTTTGTGATGGCTTTTATTTCAGCATCATGGCCAAGAAGACGCTGCAATGGTCAATAACAGAGGGAGGGTAAGGTGTGGGACTAATGTTAAAAGGGAAATTGGGGTTGTCGTCACTGGTACTGCACATGGATTATTCCATCCTGGATATTACAGACAGAAAGCCTGTGGATGTTATAAATCTGAAATAAAAGCATAAAATGCTGGAAATACTCAGCAGGTCAGGCAGCATCTTTAGCTGAGATGTGAACTCTGTTTCTCTCTCCATGGATGTTGCTTGACCTGCTGAGTATTTCCAGCATTTTCTGTATTCCATGAGGCCTTTCTTTACCATTGGCGGCCTTGCAAGTGTCTAGCAGCACTCTCTGCACAAAACAATTTTAAAATGTATTGTACCAAACCACTACTTCAATAAAATTTTAAAAATCCAGTCGAAAAGCTTAAATACAAAGATGTGTGTGCTCCTTTAAGAGGTGCTGACAGTGCCTCGGTCAGTCTTGGCGAGCTGAGGACCCAGCACTGAAGTCAGCAATAAGGTACAAGTTCGCTGAGATGACATTCAGTCGGCGGATGTGACCCTCTCTTAATTTACATTTCCAGGGCCTGCGCTGTTATTGGCAGTGCTAAGCCCCTCACCAAAATGGCGGTCGATGAGTCCCATGCCACAGAAGGGCGCTAGAGTGGCTTTCGCCATTTTTAGATCAGCTGGACTTGAAGCGGTAAGTGGGCCAATTTCTAGGCCATGGGAGTAGACTTTCCATAAAGGCCCTCAACGCACGATTGCCCGCTGAGAAGGATCGTTAACGCTCGGCGAAAAAAACGGGCGAGGGTAAAGGTAAGTAGAACTGATCACCGGCGGAAAAAAGGGCGCTGCACACTCATTCGCGGTGGTTTTCTCGGCGGGTAAGTGCAAAGTTAGCCAAATGGGCGGTCATTACCTGAATGGACGGTAAGTATAAAAATTTAGGCCGAGGCTACGGTTGGGCCTACGGAGGGGGGAAACTTAAAGAAAAAAATTATCATCAAAAAAAACACATACAAAGCATTCCCAAGACAGTTTTAACCCTAAGGCCCCAAGTTTCGTCCCGCGGTGAAAACGGCGCACCTCCGAGCTGGGCGCCTGTTTTTCACGCCGAAAACTGCGCCTAAAAAAAAGTCCGATATTCTCGAGCTCCTTGGAGCTCGATGTCTGCTTGGTGCGGCGCGCTCTTCGCAGCAGGGGGCGGAGCCTAACACTCGCACCGATTTTCTAAGTAGCAGGGGACGGGTACAATTTAAATTAGCCTTCATGGTGCCGGCAACCCTGCGCGTGCGCGTTGGAGCGTGCGCGCAGTCTCACACAAACATTGGCACTCGGCCATTTTTTAAAATACTGCAGAAAAAGTGAAGATTTGTTTCTTGGACCCCTGCAAAGGTTTGTAATTTAATTTTTTTTGATATTTCTGTGTGTGAGGGAGTGCTTTTAGCAGCACTGCTGAATAAATCACCTGCTGAAATCAGTGAGTTCAGCTTTTCACTGCTAAACTTGCAGAACCGGTGCTGCATTGGTGCATGCAAATTAAGGACTGTGTGTTTGGAGAAATAAGAGTGCCAATTCAACTTTGCAATGGATCAACGTCCACCAAGAACAAAGAATTTCTTGCATGAGGAAGTGGAGATATTAGTCAACGTAATTGAGCAGAGATGGCAGGAGCTAGATACCAGCAACAGAGGTCGCATAAAAGTGCCACCAAAAGAAATGAAGAAACGCTGGAACCAAGTTGCAGAAGATTACTGCGCAGTGGTGCATACCAGGAGATCTGGAAGCCAGTGTAAAAAGAAATGGCATGACCTTGGTCAAGTAGTTAGTGTAAGTAGTATTTCCCATTTTTAATTTAATCGTAATTGTAACCTGGCTATCTGTATGTCCCACCTTGCAGATTGACACACTCTCCTGCCCATCAACCTACGGGCTACGACGTTCCTGGTGCGGTGAGCTCTAATCAATTCTCTCCTATGCAGTGAATTGATGGCAAACCATTGCATAATACGTAGTGTTGACAATGCAGCACCCATTCTGCAAATTTAAATATAAAACTGTCGATGTGGCTGCCTCTCCCTGTCCAAATGGCCTCAGTCCCCCTCACAGCTCGAAGGCTGCTGCTGTATCTTCGGCTGCCGGCCAGCCACTGACGCCGCCCCTAAAGCGTGGCCGAATGGCCTCAAGAACCTTAATGAGCTGCGTGTGTCCTGCGTTGATTCTTCGGCTGCCGGCCAGCCACTGACGCCGCTGCTATCTCATGGCCGAATGGTCTTGGGTCCGTCCGGTGCTGCTTCTTCGCGGCAGCCACGAAGAGAATGAAGGCCTGCCTCAAGCACTGCAGCTCAGCTCGAAGCTTGCTGCCGCTTCCGTCGAGACACTGACGCCACACCCCTGCCTGTCTCCAACATGAAAGGCCTGCCTGAAGCACAGCAGCTCGAAGGCTGATGCTATTTCACACAAGTAGGAACATGGTTTATTTAATCTTTTCTTTGCTTATAAATTTTTATTCAGGTTGGATTTATTTGTATAATATTTGTATAAGTATAACTAAGGATTGATTGTAGAATTTAATGACTTCCCTTCCCCCCCCTCCCCCCCCACCTCGTTCCCAAGCCTAATTTGTAACCTACACCTGATTTTCTAAAGTGTAGACAAGGTTTGTTCGAGCGTACAAAAATCTTCACTTACTCCATTCCAAGTTAGTTTGGAGTAAGTTTTCACTCACGAAACTTTGAAATCAGGCGTGAGTGGCCGGACACGCCCCCTTTTGAAAAAAAAATTCTGTTCCAAAGTGAAACTGTTCTAACTGACTAGAACTGGAGCAAACTAAATGTCGAGACTTCCGATTTCTAAGATACTCCGTTCTACACCAGTTGCTCCTAAAAATCAGGAGCAAATCATGTGGAATCTTGGGGCCTAATTATGGTAACATTTTAAAAAAATAATTAAATAACCTTTAACTTACCTTTCTTTGCAGGGTTTCCCCCCAACCCCCTTACCGCCCTGCAAAAGCAGCTTTTACAGGACGTGTCTCTCAGCGATCTGAACATCGGCGGTTGAGCCCAAACTTGTTCTCGCCGTTGAATTAAAAAATATATATTTTTATTTAACATGTAAGTATTAATAACAGTATTAGGACACAAAGAATTCCATTATAGCTGGAGTGATTCAGTTCAACTGTCAAACTCTACCTCCCAAACCAAGCACTTCAACACATGTCGAAGGATTACTCATACAGGATTATTAGTTTTCTGGACAAAGCACCATGGGCCAGACTTTCGGATTCATTGTTGTCGATTTTCTCGGCGTTACAGCTGGTTTTTCGCCCGGTGAGAGTTTCCAGATAAGTTTTTGAGCATTATCGCCCACACCTGTAGTCGTCCTCCAGGACCAGACCACCCACGTGCAACGCCGAGAACAAGTTTGGGCTCAACCGCCATCTGGTGGCTACAAACAGAATGTACAGACATGATAATATCCCCCCCTTGAGATCTTATCACAGTTTTCACAGGTTGAGATGGTCCGGTGCTTTGTGCTCCAGGGTTGACCGTCTCAGTTCAATTCTAGCCTTGGGTGAATGTGCGGGGTCTGTTGTGGCTGATGGCTGGATGATTGACTTGTTGGGGGTGGCAGTGGCCATGTCAGGAATTGCAAGTCCATTTTTATTGAACAGGTCCGTAATGTAAATTCCGGTTCACTGATGACCCTTGAGTCCACTGAAGACGGCTGGTAGGTTGGTTGGTCATCGATGGTTTCTTCGTCCAACTGTTCTGCCTCGTCTGTGTGCCTCAGCTTTGTCTGATCCATGTGTTTCCTGCAAGTTTGCCCATTCTTGAGCTTAATAACGAATACTCTGTTGCCCTCTTTGGCCATGACCATACCAGCAATCCATTTGGGACTTTGACCATTGTTCAACACATATACAGAATCATTAACAGAAATCTCACGTGACACAGTTACATGATCGTGGTACCCTTGTTGAATTTGTTTTCTGTATTCAACATGATTATTTAAATCCGGGTGCACCAGAGATAGCTTGGTCTTAAGACCTCTTTTCATCATGTGTTCAGCAGGTGAGACCCCTGTGAGTGTGTGGGGTCTTGTCCTGTAACTCTTCAGTATGCAGGACAAGCGGGTCTGCAGTGACCCTTGGGTTACTCTCCTCATGCTTTGCTTGATAATTTGTACTGCATGTTCAGCTTGCCCGTTGGACGCAGGCTTGAACGGTGCTGACCTTACATGTTTTATGCCATTGAGTTTCATGAACTCCTGAAACTCCTGACTGGTGAGGCACAACCCATTGTCACCACTATATCAGGCAGACCATGTATCGCGAACATGACACTGAGATTTTCTATGGTTGCCGTGGACGTGCTGGATGACATGATTATGCATTCTATCCACTTTGAATAAGCATCCACCACCACTAAAAACATCTTGCCCAGGAAGGGACCGACAAAATCTACATGGATCATGGACCAAGGTTTGGATGGCCATGATCACAAACTCAGCAGCGATTCCGCTGGTGCTTTGCTGAGCTGCATGCAAGTGTTACACTGATGCACGCATTCTTCCAGCTCAGAATCAATTCCTGGCCACCATATATGGGACTTGGCGATGGCCTTCATCATCACTATACCAGGATGTGTGCTGTGTAACTCACACATGAACTTCTCTCTCCCTTTCTTGGGCATTACAACGCGATGGCCCCACAATATGCAATTTGCTTGAATAGACAGTTCGTCTTTGCGACGAATATACGGTTTGGCCCTCTCGCACATTTGCTTAGGTATGGCAGACCAATCCCCTTTGAGGATGCAACTCTTTACCACCAATAAAATCGGGTCCTGGCTGGTCCAGGTCTTAACTTGTTGAGCCGTGACAGGGTACCTTCACTCTCAAAAGCATCCATGATTAACATTAGATCCGCCGGTTGTGATGTTTCCACCTCCGGTGTGGGCAACGGCAACCAGCTCAAAGCATCGGCACAATTCTCAGTGCCAGGTCTGTGGTGAATGACATAATCATAGGCAGATAATGTCAGCGGCCATCTTTGGATGCGGGATGAAGCGTTGGTATTGATACCTTTGCTCTCGGAAAGCAATGAAATGAGCGGCTTGTGATCAATCTCTAATTCGAACCTCAGACAGAACAATTATTGATGCATCTTTTTAACACCATACACACACGCTAAAGCTTCTTTTTCTTCCATACTGTAGGCTCTTTCTGCTTTAGACAAACTTTTGGATGCATACGCGACAGGTTGAAGTTTCCCCAACACATTGGCTTGTTGGTAACACGCAACCAATTCCATATGACGATGCATCCCAGGCCAAAACTAAACGTTTACATGGGTCATAATGTACCAGCAGCTTGTTCGAGCAAAGCAGATTGGTGGCTTTCTCGAAAGCTCTGTCTTGCGATGTGCCCCACACCCAGTTGTCGCCTTTTCTCAATAGCATGTGCAGTGGTTCTAGTAAGGTGCTCAATTTAGGTAGGAAGTTACCAAAGTAGTTGAGTAGACCCAGGAACGAATGCAGCTCCGTCTGAGTCCCAATCTATCCAAATGCAGTAGAACCTCTTCCAGGTTGTTCAGATATTCCTTGGAGTCACGACCGGTGATCAGGATGTCATCTTGGAACACTACGGTTCTGGGAACGGATTTAGTAGACTTTGTATATTCCTCTGGAATATTGCTGCAGCCGAGCGAATTCCAAAAGGGCACCTGTGGTAAATAAACAGTCCTTTGTGCGTGTTAATGCACATAGGTCTCATCGACGTCTCGACCAACTCCTGTGTCATATTATCCGACGTCAAGTCCAGTTTTGTGAACGACTTCCCTCCGGCTAGCATCGCAAACAAGTCATCAGACTTCGGTAACGGGTAATGATCTTGTTTCGAAACCCTGTTGATCGTAGCCTTGTAGTCTCCACAGATTCTGACTGTGCCATCACTTTTCAGCACAGGAACAATGGGGCTGGCCCATTCATTAAATTCGACCAGTGATATGATCCCTTCATGCCGGAGTCTGTCCAGTTCAATTTCGACCTTCTCCCTCATCATGTACGGCAATGCCCGAACTTTATGATGGACGGGTCTTGCATCTGAGTCCACATGGATCTGCACCTTGTCTCCCGTGAAGTTGACGATACCCGGTTCGAACAGCGAGGGGAACTTGCTCAATACTTGGGCACATGTATCTTCCTCCGATGACAGCACCTTTATGTTGTTCCAGTCGCATCTGATTTTCTCCAACCAGCCCCTGCCGAACAGCGTTGGGCCATTGCCTGGAACAATCCACAGCGGTAACTCGTGAACCGCACCATTATACAACACATAATTTGTGCACTGTCAATCACCTTTATCAATTATTTGTTGTAGGTGCACAGCTTGGCGTTAACAGGGCTCAGCCCGGGCCTCACAGTCTTAGTATTTCACAGCTTATTAAATGCCCTCTCGTTCATGATCGATTGACTTGTCCCCGTGTCCAGTTCCATCAATACCGGTATCCCGTTAAACTTCACATTAATCAAAATTGGTTTACTCTCGTTTATGAAGGAGTACAGTCTATATACTTCCTCCTCTGGCATCTCGGATTGGATATCCGAATCTGCGCTAGTCTGGCTCTCATCCTCCACGTGGTGTGTCGCAGCTCGCTTGCTCATCTGTGGACACTTGCGCTGGAGATGCCCCACTCTCAGACAGCATTTGCAACTATATTGCTTAAATCGGCATTGCTGGTGCCGATGATTTCCCCCACAACGCCAACACGGAGAAGTCGGATACTTTCCCTCCGGCAGACTTTGGGCAGCCACAGGTTTCGCGAATGCAGTCGGATAGGCCCTGCCATGTGCCGCTCTGCCGAACACCGAATCAATTGCATTTACAGTACTTGCCGAGGTTCGGTTCTTCACTGCTATTTGCTTTAAACTCCTGTTCGTCATCATACATGATTGAGTGATCTGGATGGCCCCTTTTAAATCCAACTCCTCCACTGCCAGAAGTTTGCACAGGATCACCTCGTGGTTGATACCGATAACAAAGAAGTCCCGCAGCATGTCTGCCAACACCATCCCGAACTTGCACAGTCCCGCTAGACGTCTCAGGTCGCCAACGAATTCCGCCACACTCTGGCCCTCCGATCGAACGTGTGTATAAAACCTGTATCTCGAGATGATGATGCCGTCATCTGGCTTGAGATGCTCCTGTACCAATGTACACAACTCCTCGTATGTTTTCTCTGTTGGAGCACTAGGCATGAGTAGATTCTTTATCAGACCATAGATCTTTGAACATAGTGAGGAACACGGCTCGGCACCGATCTGCATCATCGACCCCTTCATTAGCCACAAAGTACGAGTTCAAACGGCTCACAAAGTCTGCCCAATCTTCTCCCTCCACGAATCACTCTATAAATCCAATCATGCTCTTTTTGCAAACAAAGGTTCTTGTGTTCTCATCGCCAAATGTTAAGTATGCAATAAGGGTTCAAACTGAGTACTGTTTAACTAAGCAAGGTACAACCTTGGCTCTGCTTTATTTAGGCCCAAATTGACTGACTCTCAAAATGGCTCGCCGTTTATACCTGAGCAGTGTTGCTCAGTGGCCTCCAACAAAGATGCCATCTGGTGGCTACAAACAGAATGTACATACATGACAATACCCATGTCTTCTGCCTCTACACACAGATTACCTTAATGGTCTCTAATAGGCCATACTCTTTCTTTACACAGCTATTTTAATGTGCGTGGCCACTGCTGGCTGGTGTGTATTAAAGGTCCCTATAGTGTGCAAAGTTTGAGTTATGCGAAATGGCTGGATAAATTTGGGATTCTCCTTTGGGAATGGAGGCATCTGAAACTGACTGCAAAAGCTTCTATAGATATGTGAAGAGAAAAAGATTAGTGAAGACAAACGTAGGTCCCTTGCAGTCAGAACCAGGTGAATTTATAATGGGGAACAAAGAAATGGCAGACCAGTTGAACAAATACTTTGGTTCTGTCTTCACGAAGGAAGACACAAATAACCTTCCGGAAATACTAGGGGACCGAGGGTCCAGTGAGAAGGAGGAACTGGAGGAAATCCTTATTAGTCAGGAAATTGTGTTAGGGAAATTGATGGGATTGAAGGCCGATAAATCCCCAGGGCCTGATAGTCTGCATCCCAGAGTACTTAAGGAAGTGGCCCTAGAAATAGTGGATGCATTAGTGATCATTTTCCAACAGTCTATTGACTCTGGATCAGTTCCTATGGACTGGAGGGTAGCTAATGTAACACCACTTTTTAAAAAAGAAGGAAGAGAAAAAACGGGTAATTATAGACCAGTGACCCTGACATCAGTAGTGGGGAAAATGTTGGAATCAATTATTAAAGATGAAATAGCAGGCAATTTGAAAAGCAGTGACAGGATCGGTCCAAGTCAGCATAGATTTATGAAAGGGAAATCATGCTTGACAAATCTTCTGGAATTTTTTGAGGATGTAACTAGTACAGTGGACAAGTGGATGTGGTGTATTTGGACTTTCAAAAGGCTTTTGACAAGGTCCCACACAAGAGATTGGTGTGCAAAATGAAAGCACATGGTATTGGGGGTAAGGTATTGACATGGATAGAGAACTGGTTGGCAGACAGGAAGCAGAGAGTCGGGATAAATGGGTCCTTTTCAGAATGGCAGGCAGCGACTAGTGGGGTGCCGCAGGGCTCAGTGCTGGGACCCCAGCTATTTACAATATACATAAATGATTTAGATGAAGGAATTGAGTGTAACATCTCCAATTTTGCAGATGACTCGAAGCTGGGTGTTGGTATGAGCTGTGAGGAGGATGCTAAGAGGCTGCAGGGTGACTTGGACAGGTTAGCTGAGTGGGCAAATGCATGGCAGATGCAGTATAATGTGGATAAATGTGAAATTATCCACTTTGGTGGCAAAAGCACGAAGGCAGAATATTATCTGAATGGGGGCAGATTAGGAAAAGGGGAGGTGCAACGAGACCTGGGTGTCATGGTACATCTGGCATTGAAAGTTGGCATGCAGGTACAGCAGGCGGTGAAGAAGGCAAATGGCATGGTGGCCTTCATAGCAAGGGGATTTGAGTATAGGAGCAGGGAGGTCTTACTGCAGTTGTACAGGGCCTTGGTGAGGCCTCACCTGGAATATTATGTTCAGTTTTGGTCTCCTAATCTGAGGAAGGACGTTCTTGCTATTGAGGGAGCGCAGCGTAGGTTCACCAGACTAATTCCCGGGATGGCAGGACTGACATACGAGGAGAGACTGGATCGACTGGAACTGTATTCACTGGAGTTTAGAAGGATGAGAGGGGATCTCATGGAAACATATAAAATGCGGATGGGATTGGACAGGTTAGATGCAGGAAGAATGTTTCTGATGTTGGGGAAGTGCAGAACCAGGGGACACAGTCTAAATATAAGGAGTAAGCCGTTTAGACCCGAGATGAGGAGAAACTTCTTCACTCAGAGAGTTGTTAACCTGTGGAATTCTCTACCACAGAGAGTTGTTGATGCCAGTTCGTTAGATATATTCAAGAGGGAGTTAGATATGGCCCTTACGGCTAAAGGGATCAAGGAGTATGGAGAGAAAGCAGGAAAAGGTACTGAGGTGATGATCAGCCATGGTCTTATTGAATGTGGTGCAGGCTCGAAGGGCCGAATG
Organism: Pristiophorus japonicus; assembly: GCF_044704955.1. NCBI lineage: Eukaryota > Metazoa > Chordata > Chondrichthyes > Pristiophoridae > Pristiophorus > Pristiophorus japonicus. The sequence goes on from NC_091978.1 coordinate 161,690,705, forward strand.
GCCTACTCCTGGACATATTTTCTGTATATTTCAATGTGATCTTATCGATGTAAATAAGATAGTTAATGCAATGAAAAAGGTAAATCTAGAATACAACTTTAATTAAATTGTGAGAATAGAACAAGAGGTCACAGGATCAAAGTAGTCGAAGGTAACTTTTGGTCTGATATCCAGAAATTCTTCTTCATACAAAAGTGACAACATTTCAAATAAGCTAATTAGGAGCAAGTATAATATAGGAAAGTATTAAAACATAATGGAAAAGGTTTACAAGAAGTTTGTCCAACAAGTATAGGAAATGCATGTTATATGCAAACATTTTAATGGGTCAGAGCCTCATATCTACATATGTTTTGCAGATAGATATCAGGGGAATAGATCCCATCATGTTTTTGAATTTTACAGCCTATTTTCCACTGAAAGGGTTTTGAAAAAGAGATATCTTCATAGTGTATTCATAAAAGGTTTTTAGAAAGGCACTAAAACACAGAATCATACCTTTAAGTCAATGTCCCAGACTCCTCCATCACCATCCCTGGGTATGCCCTGTCCCACCGGCAGGGCAGACCCACCAGAGGAGGCAGCACGGTGGTATACAGGAGGGAGTGGACCTGGGAGTGTTCAATATTGACTTCCGACCCAATGAAGTCTCATGGTATCAGGTCAAACATGGGCAAGGAACCTCCAGCTAATTCCCATCTACAGCTCTCCCTCAGCTGATGAATCAGTGCTCCTCCATGTTGAACACCACTTAGAAGAAGCACTGAGGGTAGCAAGGGCACAGAACATATACTGGGTGAGGGATTTCAATGTGCATCACCAAGACTGGGTCGGTAGCTCCATGACTGAATGAGCTAAAGGACATAGCTGACAGAGCTGCGGCAGAGGTGGTGAGACAGAAAAACCTACTTGACCATGTTCTCAACAGTCTACCTATCGTAGATGCACCTGTCCATGATAGTATTGGTAGGAGTGACAACCACACAGTCCTTGTGGATACAAAGTCCCATCCACACACTGAGGATACTCTCCATCGTGTAGTGTGGCACTACCACTGTGGTAAATGGGATAGATTCAGAACAGATCTAGCAGCTCAAAACTGGGCATCCATGAGGTGCAGTGAGTCATTAGCAGCAGCTGAATTGTATTCCACCACAATCTGTAACCTCATAGCCTGGCATATCCATTACTCTAACATTAACATCAAGCCAGGGAACCAACCCTGCTTCAATGAGGATTGTAGAGGAGCATGCCAGGAGCAGCACCAGGCATACCTAAATATGAAGTGCAAACCTGCTAAAGCTATAACAGAGGACTACATACATTCAAAACAGCGCAAACAGCATGCTATTGACAGAGCTAAGCGATCCCACACCTAACAGATCAGATCAAAGATCTGTAGTCCTGCCATATCCAATCGTAAATGGTGGTGGACAATTAAACAACTAACTGGAGGAGGAGGCGCCATGAACATTCCCATCCTCAATGATGACAGAGTCTAACATGTGAATGCAAAAGCCAAGGCTGAAGCATTCACAACCATCTTCAGCCAAAAGTTCTGAGTGGATGATCCATCTCCACCTCCTCCTGAGGTCCCCACCATCACAGAAGCCAATCTTCAGTCAATTCGATTCCCTCCACGTGATCAAAAAATGGCTGAATACACTGGATACAACAAAGGCTATGGGCCACGACAATATTCCGGCTATGGTGCTGAAGACTTGTGCTCCAGAACTAGTTGTGCCCTAGCCAAGCTAGTACAGCTACACTACTGGCATCTACCTGACAATGTGGAAAATTGCCCAGATATGTCCTGTCCACAAAAAGCAGGACAAATCCAATCCAGCTAATTACCACCCCATCAGCCTACTCTCATCATCATCATCATAGGCAGTCCCTCGGAATCGAGGAAGACTTGCTTCCGCTCTTAAAATGAGTTCTTAGGTGGCATAACAGTTCAATACGAGAACCACAGTCTCTGTCACAGCTGGGACAGATAGTCATTCAGGGAAGGGGTGGGTGGGACTGGTTTGCCGCATGCTCTTTCCACTGCCTGCGCTTGATTTCTGCATGCTCTCGGCGATGAGACTCGAGGTGCTCGGCGTCCTCCGGGATGCACTTCCTCCACTTAGCGTGGTCTTTGGCCAGGGACTCCCAGGTGTCAGTGGGGATGTTGCACTTTATCAGGGAGGCTTTGAGGGTTCCTTGTAACATTTCCTCTGCCCACCTTTGGCTTGTTTGCCGTGAAGGAGTTCCGAGTAGAGCGCTTGCTTTGGGAGTCTTTTGCCTGGCATGCAAACTATGTGACCTGCCCAGAGGAGCTCTCAATCATCAGCAAAGTGATGGAAGGTGTCGTCGACAGTGCTATCCAATAACCTGCTTACCGATGTTCAGTTTGGGTTCCGCTAGGACCACTCAGCTCCAGACCTCATTACAGCCTTGGTCTAAACATAGACAAAAGAGCTGAATTCCAGAGGTGAGGTGAGAGTCACTGCCCTTGACATCAAGACAGCACTTCATCGAGTGTGGCACTAAGGAGCCCTAATAAAATTGAAGTCAAATGGGAATCAGGGAGAAAAGTCTCCACTGGCTGGAGTCATCCCGAGCACAAAGGAAGGTGGTTGTGGTTGTTGGAAGCCAATTATCACAGCCCCAGGACGTCGCTGCAGGAGTTCCTGGCCCAACCATCTTCAGCTACTTCATCAATGACTTTCCCTCTATCAAACCGTCAGAAGCGGGGATTTTCGCTGATGTTTGCACAGTGTTCAGTCCATTAGCAACTCAGATAATGGAGCAGTCCATGCCCGTATGCAGCAAGACCTGGACAACATTCAGGCTTGTGCTTATAAGTGGCAATTAACATTTGTGTCACACAAGTACCATAATTCATCCGGGGGTGTGGCAACCTTTGTGGGCAAGGCCGGCTTCTAGCACGATGTGCATTGAATGCAATTTGCGCTTAAAATTCCACAATCTTTTGTGGCGGTTATGTTGATATTGGGGTAATTGTGTCAAAGAACACAGCATAATCGAGAGGAAATTTCAGGCCAAGATGCTGAATATCGTGTAATGCCAAAGAAAGATTTCCTATTACACATCACATGGTATGATATTACATCACTAACAGTGCTTACATAACAATCCTATTACGCCCTCCTTCCTGCCACATGATGTGATCGCAAGAATAGATTCCACATACCAGGGAAAAAAAACTGCAGACCAGCAAAATCCAAAGTGAAATGATCTATATTCAGTTATAGACCGCTGGGCAATCAGAAGTTTATAACATCATCTTTGGAGTTCAGATTATGTCGACTGTTCAAGATTTATTCTGATTTATGACAGCGAACTATGTGTACAGTAATTGGAGACTTGGGAGAGACACTGAAGACAGAGAAAAGATAGGCAACAGAAGAGGTTCCCCGAGATAGAGCAGAAAGGTGAGATGGGGGTTTGGAAGAAATGTTGGCAGCAGAAAAAGAGTTAGGAAGCAAGGCATTCAGAAGCGCTCTTAATGACAGATGCTGAGAGATTTGATATGGAAAGGAACTTGACAGAGTTGCAAGAGATGGAGAAGATATGCCGGTATAAATGTGATGACAGGGAACCAAGTAAAGACATTGAGAGTCATGGCAGAACACACAACCTCAGATCTTCGTGCTCAGAAGAAAACCATCAGAGGAATTGCTGATAAGTTCACAAGTTCACGAGGCCTTTGCTCCCCATGTAGTCACAGCAACATGAGAGGAAGACATGCACCAATTCAATGGCCGGTGATGCAACAGGGTGCCACAGCAACATATGTGAATACTGATACTATTAACTAGAACCAGTCCTCAAGGTTGTACATAGGCCACTTCTCAAGACACACTCCCCATCATTCTGTACCAAGTAAACTGAACCATGTATAATGCATTGCAGAAGAACAATTCTGTTAATAAAAATATCAAACATTTTGTTTATGACCCTGTGAGCTGACGCAATGTTTCCTGCAGCACAATTTCTAACCTGTCACCTGTTTTGCTATGTTAAACTGGCCTGGGTATATCAATCTATCTTAATATATGACTGCAACTTGACCACTTTGCACAGCAGGGGTGCGAATAACACCTGGAGTTTACAGCAGTCCAATTAGCTTTCAACTTGAATGAACAAATATCAGGATTCTAATGCAATGTAACCAAGCTGAAGAAATTATATCTTTATTCATTTAAAATAATGTAACATTTCTCATGGCACAGAATAAAAGATCTCACAGCATTTCTGTTCATACCCTATATTTGTATTTTAAAAAGGGTGGGGCTAACAAATCTAGAGCCCCCCGGATGTCAAGGGACATACAGGGTAAGATAAAAAAAAAGGGAAGCTTATGACAGATACTGAGAACTCAACACTGCAGAAATTCTAGAGGAGTATAAGTAGTGCAGGGGTGCAATTAAAAAAGATATCAGGAAAGCAAAGAGAGAGCATGAGAGAATGTTGGCATGTAAAATCAGGGAAAACCCAAAAATGTTTTAGAATACATTAAGAGCAAAAGGATAACTAGATGAAGAGTGGGGCCTATTAGAGACCATGAAGGAATTATGTGTGTGGAGTTGGAAGACATGGGTAGGATTCTTAATGAATACTTTCCATCCATTTTCACAAAAGAGAGGCGATGCAGACTTTGCAATAAGGGAGGAGGAGTGTGAAGTATTAGATGAGATAAAAATAGTGAGAGAGGAAGTATTAAGGGGCTTAGCAGCTTTAAAAGTGGATAAATCCCCAGGCCCGGATGAAATGTATGCCAGGCTGTTAAGAGAAGCAAAAGAGGAAATAGCAGAGGCTCTGACCATCATTTTCCAATCCTCACTGTCTATAAGTGTGGTGCCAGAGGACTGGAAGACTGCTAATGTTGTACCTTTGTTTAAAAAGGGAGAAAGGGATAGACCGAGTCAGCCTAACCTCGGTGGTGGGAAAATTATTGGAAAAACTCCTGTGGGACAGGATAAATCTTCATTTGAAAAGACATGGATTAATCAAGGACAGTCAGCACGGATTTGTTAAGGGAAGGTGGTATCTGATTAACTTGATTGAATTTTTCGAGGAGATAACCAGGAGGGTAGATGAGGGCAGTGCGTATGATGTAGTGTATATGGATTTTAGCAACGCTTTTGATAAGGTCCCACATGGCAGGCAAGTCACAAAAGTAAAAGCCCATGGGATCCAGGGCAAAGTGAAAAGTTGAATCCAAAATTGGCTTGGAGGCAGAAAGCAAAGGGTAATGGTTGATAGGTGTTTTTGTGACTGGAAGGCTTTATCAAGTGGAGTTCTGCAGGGCTCAGTGCTGGGTCCTTGCTTTTTGTGGTATATATCAATGACTGGACTTAAATGTTGGGGGTATGATTAGGAAGTTTGCAGATGACGCCAAAATAGGCTGTGTGGTTGATAATGAAGAGGAAAGCTGCGGACTGCAGGAAGATATCAATGAACTGGTCAGGTGGGCAGAACAGTTGAAAATGAAATTCAATCCAGAGAAGTGTGAGGTAATGCATTTGGGGAGGGCTAACAAGGCAAGGGAATACACATTAAATGGTATGACACTGAAAAGTGTAGAGGAACAAAGGTCCACAGATCCCTGAAGATAGCAGACCAGGTAGATAAGGTGGCTAAGAAGACATATGGAATACTTACCTTTATTAGTCGAGGCTTGGGTTACAATAGCAAAGAGGGTGTGCTTGAACTGTATAAAACACTGGTTAGGCTGCAGCTGGAGTACTGCGTGCATTTCTGGTCACCACATTACAGGAAAGATGTGATTGCACTGGAAAGGGTGCAGAGGAGATTTATAAGAATGTTGCCTGTAGTGGAGAATTTTGGATATGACGAAAGATTGGAAATGCTGGATCTGTTTTCTTTGGAACAGAGGAGGCTAAGGGGAGACCTGATTGAGGTGTATAAAATTATGAAGGGCCTGGATAGAGTGGATAAGAAGGACCTGTTTCCCTTGGCAGAGGGTCAACAACCAGGGGGCATAGATTTAAAGTAATTGGGGGGTGGTTTAGAGGACATATGAGGGGAAATTTCTTCACCCAGAAGGTGGTGGGGGTCTAAAACTCACTGTCTGAAAGGATATTCGAGGCAGGAACCCTCACCACATTTAAAATATACTTGGATGTGCACTTAAAGTGCATAACCTACAGGGCTATGGACCAAGAGCTGGAAAGTGGGATTAGGCTGGATAGCTCTTGGTCGGCCGGTGCAGACACAATGGGACAAAATGGCCTCCTTCCGTGCTGTAAATTTCTATAATTCTTGGATTCTATTATTTCATCTACCTCTTTAATAAAACTAGACCTCATCTGACCAATTAACTCAAGAAATAAACTACAGATAACTAATAAATAAATAAATTAATTAATTAATAAAGGATAATAATAAATAATACAGTGCAGGCAGTGTGTTAAAATTGTAGTATGTGGCAGTTTGTGGATAACGAGACTGCCCCAGTCAGATAAATTTGCAAGAAATGTCTGCCTCAAGACACTCTGACACTCAAGGGAAGATGAGGAATTACGGGATAATTTACTCCAGAGTACAGTCACACACCAGAGTAAAGCAAAGGTACAGGAAAGGGAGAGTGTGACTGTCAGTCAGCCAGGTAAGGGGAATGTAGGAGAGATAGTGAAGGAAGTCCAGCAGATATTGCTCCTGAACAACAGGTTTAAAGTACTTGATACCTGTGAGATAAGGAGAAAGACTGTGCAAAGGACAGTCAGATTGCTGACCATGGCACTATGGCCTTCTTCGACCTTACAAAGTCCTTTGACACTGTCAACTGTGAGGGTCTATGGAGCGTCCTCGTCCGTTTCGGATGTCCCCAAAGGTTCGTCACCATCTTCCACCTGCTCCACGATGACATGCAGGCCATGATCCTTACCAACAGATCCACCACAGACCCAATCCACGTCCGGACTGGGGTCAAATAGGGCTGCGTCATCGCCCCAACCCTCTTCACAATCTTTCTCGCCGCCATGCTCCACCTCACAGTCAACAAGCTCCCTGCTGGAGTAGAACTAAACAACAGAGCCAGTGGGAACCTGTTCAACCTGCGCCGTCTCTAGGCAAGGTCCAAGACCACCCCAATCTCTGTCGTCGAGCTACAGTACACGGACGATGCCTGCGTCTGCACACACACACAGGCCGAACTCCAGGACATAGTTGACTTGTTTACTGAGGCGTGCGAAAGCATGGGTCTTAGCTAAACATCTGTAAGACAAAGGTCCTACTGCAGTTGTACAGGGCTTTGGTGAGGCCTCACCTGGAATATTGTGTTCAGTTTTGATCTCCTAATCTGAGGAAGGACGTTCTTGCTATTGAGGGAGTGCAGCGAAGATTCACCATACCTGTGCTTTACTCTGGTGTGTGACTGTACTCTGGAGTAAATTATCCTGTAATTCCTCATCTTCCCTTGAGTGTCAGAGTGTCTTGAGGGTAAGGGAGGATGGGACAGATTTGCCGTATGCTATTTCCGCTGCCTGCACTTAATTTCTGCTTGCTTTTGGCGATGAGACTCGAGGTGCTCAGCACCCTCCCGGATGCACTTCCTCCACTTAGGGCGGTCTTTGGCCAGGGACTCCCAGGTGTCAGTGGGGATGTTGCACTTTATCAGGGAGGCTTTGAGGGTGCTCTTATAATGTTTCCACTGCCCACCTTTGGCTTGTTTGCCGCAAAGGAGTTCCGAGTAGAGTGCTTGCTTTGGGAGTCTCGTGTCTGGCATGCGAACAATGTGGCCTGCCTAGCAGAGCTGATCAAGTGTGGTGATGCTAAGAGGCTGCAGGGTGACTGATGCTAAGAGGCTGCAGGGTGACTTGGACAAGTTAGGTGAGTGAGCAAATGCATGGCAGATGCAGTATAATGTGGATAAATGTGAGGTTATCCACCTTGGTGACAAAAACAGGAAGACAGAATATTATCTCAATGGTGACAGATTAGGAAAAGGGGAGGGGCAATGAGACCTGGGTGTCATGGTACATCAGTCATTGAAGGTTGGCATGCAGGTTGGCATGCAAGCAGGTGGTGAAGAAGGCAAATGTCATGTTGGCCTTCATAGCTAGAGGATTTGAGTATAGGAGCAAGGAGATCTTACTGCAGTTGTACAGAGCCTTGGTGAGGCCACACCTAGAATATTGTGCTCAGTTTTGGTCTCCTAATCTGAGGAAGGACATTCTTGCTATTGAGGGAGTGCAGCAAAGGTTCACCAGACTGATTCCCGAGATGGCAGGACTGACATATGAGGAGAGACTGGAGCAACTGGGCTTGTATCCACTGGAGTTTAGAAGAATGAGAGGGGATCTCATAGAAACATATAAAATTCTGACTGGATTGGACAGGTTAGAGGCAGGACGAATGTTCCCGTTGCTGGGGAGTTCGAGAACCAGGGGTCACAGTCTAAGAATAAGGGGTAAGCCATTTAGGACCGAGATGAGGAGAAACTTCTTCACTCAGAGAGTGGTTAACCTGTGGAATTCTCTACCGCAGAAAGTTGTTGAGGCCAGTTCGTTAGATATATTCAAAAGGGAGTTAGATATGGCCCTTACGGCCAAAGGGATCAAAGGGTATGCTGAGAAAGCAGGAAAGGGGTACTGAGGTTGAATGATCAGCCATGATCTTATTGAATGGCGGTGCAGGCTCGAGGGGCTGAATGGCCTGCTCCTGCACCTAATTTCTATGTTTCTATGTTTCTATGTTGGTCTGGTCGAGGACGCTAATGTTGGTGCGTCTGTCCTCCCAGGGGATTTGTAGGATCTTGCGGAGACATCGTTGGTGGTATTTCTCCAGTGACTTGAGGTGTCTACTTTTCATGGTCCATGTCTCTGAGCCATACAGCCCTGTAGACCATGAGCTATACAGGGGAGGTAACTGTGTGATGCAAATGACTCTTTCATAGGCGTTTGTATTCTGGGGTTTGTTAGTCTCATATTAAATCTGAAGTATTTATACAGTGGAGATAATTGAGTGTATGTTCAATAAACAAACAAATCTTGGTTGAGCCAAAATCCTGTGCCTTGTGTATTTTTTCTTTTCAATCCTGACTTCAAAGAACTGTGTGTAATGGGGGAATAGGTATTTAGAAACCCTTACAGAACCATGGAGCAGACATTGTCCAAGAGGAGGAGGTTCGGGGTAAAAAGATTGTAGTTATTGGGGATTCTATAATTAGGGGGATATATAATATTCTTTGCAGTGAGGATCAAGAGATCTGAAGGATGTGTTGCCTACCCAGTATCAGGGTAAGGGATATCTCAAATAATTTGGAAAGAATCTAGAAAGTGAAGGCAGAGGATCCAGTTGTTGTGCTTCATGTCAAAACCAACAACATATGAAAGATTAGGGAAGAGGTCCTCCTAAGGGAGTATCAGGGGTTAGGAGCTAAAATGAAAAGCAGGATCTCACGGGTAATAATCTCGGAATCATTACTCGAGCCATGTGCAAATTGGCATAGGAACAAACAGGTTAGGAAAGTGAACATGTGGCCAAAGAAGTGGTGTGGAAAGGAGGGGTTCTATTTCATGGGAAACTGGCACTAGTAGTGGGACAGGAAGGAGCTTTGCGACAGGCTTCATTTGAACTGGGCTGTGACCAGGGCCCCAGCTGAATGGATAACTGGGGCTGTTAATAAGACTTTAAACTAATAATATGCGGGAAGGGAACTGCTAGAAATAAAAGAAGCAGGAAAGAAAGAGTTAAGGACAAACTAAAGGGAGGAATAAGGATAACATGAATGACCGGAGATCAGATAAAGTCTTGGGGCTAGAACCTCCTCTTTTGTGCTTATCGCCCAAAAATGGGCATTATTTCCGGTGTGGGCGGTAAAAAAGTGTTTTCAGATTGCCGACTTCTCGCCCATTCTCAAAACACCTAGTTTACATTTTTGAAAATGGGCTTTACCGTGAGCAATATCAAATGGGCGGTAGCGTAAATTTTTTTTGACCTTCTGCCGTAAAGTGTGGCCGTCCTTAGCCACGGCATGGCAACACTCGATTCCCGCGATTCAGGAGGTCAAGGGTCACCATGACATGCACAGAAGAGGAGACAGAGAGAAAGGGAGCTCAGAGAGACTTTAGAGCTTCACAGCCAGAAGGCAAACAAAAAGTAGCTGTTAACAGCCAAATATTTAACCAAATTTGCCCGATAATGGAGGGAGAGGAGGAGGCATTACAGCACGCTGTGGAGACTGACGCTGGAGAGAGCAGTGAGGTGGGAGAGGAGCACATTGGAGGGCGCAAAAGAGCCAGGAGGTTCTCGGGCGAGGCAGGAGGTCGAGTCACGCTGGGTGATTTGACACAGGAAGGGCGTGGGAAGCCCACCCCAAAGGCCTATCAGAGGATATGGATCGAGATAGCAGAGGTGGTCTCGTCAGCAACCAACGAGGTGCGTAAGGGCAACCAATGCCGCAAACAATGGAACGACCTTGTGGGATCCGCAAGGGTAAGTTTTCCATTGATTTACATGTACATATCTATTTATATAATTTGATTTTTAACAGTCATGAGCGGAGTGACTATCAGCAGATGTGAGGTCTTGCACTTTTACCGGGAATGTTTTACTCAAAGCCTGCGGTCACGGTGTACGTCTTTAGGTAAAGAATGATAATAATCATAATAATCATGATTACATCTGTTGGTTATGCGCTGTATCAGTGTCTGTGACAGTACCTAGCAATGATATCACGCAATGATCTTATGCCATGACATCCTGTCACCTTTTACAGAAGATGTTATCGACGATGAGATCCATGCAGAGGCGAACGGGTGGGGGGGGCCACCACTCCCCAGCGACATCACTGACATAGAGTGCTAGCACTCGTGGGAAAGCACCCCCGGACAGCCACGCAGACATCTGCAGACCCTGAAGTGATGCCACGTGAGTAAAACTTACACCATTGCGTGATGTAAAGTCAATTGATGCCACACCAACTCATATCCGACCAATCATATATGATAGCTGATTTCTAAAAGTGTCATAGAAATAATGCTGGCCGAATGAATATCATTGCAATCCACAATGTGTTGATGGTCATGAAATGTGATCTCTGCGATGATTTTGAGAGCGATGGTGCTTCTGTCGTGCATATGCTGTGGGTAGCGCTGGACTCACTTTGTCACCCCAGCACCCCCTTCTCCTCTAATAACCTCATTTGTGTCTTGCTGCTCAGCCAGCAGCGCGGCCTCAGGCAAGGCTACAGAGGCCAGAAGGTGGGGGCGCGGGGCAGGAGTCGGCGGACGATCCTACATCTCGTGCTGAGGAGCTCGATTGTCGCCCGTCAATCCGCTGGATCTGTTCTCCACGGATGAGAGCGCGGACTTCGAAGAACCTGCATCGCCACGCTCCAGAACCCATTCCACCCCAAGGCCATCCATTGGTCCTCCGGTCATTACCGCCTCCACTCTGGAGGTGCTGGTCTGAAGCACCTCTCCACAAGGCACCCCATTTGTCCCCAGGACGGCGCCGACCCCATGGAGGCCTCTTGGCCGTGGCAGGTCTGTTCCATGAATGCGACATGACAGCGGAGAGATGGTTCAGTTGTCCAGGAGGATCGTAGACATTGGTGACCAGCTCATCGAAGCTTTGGGGGGCATATCCCGATAGCTGGCCACCATGATCGAGTACATTCTGCACATGGCGGAGTCCCTGGATGCGATAGCCAGGAATACTGCTGCCACAGCCCTCCTGTGGTCCCAGAGCGCGGCACTCCACCCCTAGGTTCCGCACCACCACTGCGAATGATAGATGCGAGTAAGGACCAAGATCCTGCTTCTGCATCAGAGAATGTTGCCCCCTTGGCACCCCCCGCTCCCGTACCCATCCAACCAATGCATTTGCCTTCATCCTTCCCCAATGGGGCACCACCTGAGGAGCTCCTCGGCCAGGCACCATGGAGTGAGAAGGGGAAGGGATAGAGGTGGGGAGAAGAAAGAGAGGGGGGAAGTAAAGTGAGGTGCATGTCCGCAGGTGATGGCTGTGTCATATCTCCATCTGGGTGTATGCAATTTGTTGCAATGTATAGAAACATAGAAACATAGAAACATAGAAAATAGGTGCAGGAGTAGGCCATTCAGCCCTTCTAGCCTGCACCGCCATTCAATGAGTTCATGGCTGAACATTCAACTTCAGTACCCCATTCCTGCTTTCTCGCCATACCCCTTGATCCCCCTAGTAGTAAGGACTTCATCTAACTCCTTTTTGAATATATTTAGTGAATTGGCCTCAACAACTTTCTGTGGTAGAGAATTCCACAGGTTCACCACTCTCTGGGTGAAGAAGTTTCTCCGCATCTCGGTCCTAAATGGCTTACCCCTTATCCTTAGACTGTGACCTCTGGTTCTGGACTTCCCCAACATTGGGAACATTCTTCCTGCATCTAACCTGTCTAACCCCGTCAGAATTTTAAATGTTTCTATGAGGTCCCCTCTCATTCTTCTGAACTCCAGTGAATACAAGCCCAGTTGATCCAGTCTTTCTTGATAGGTCAGTCCCGCCATCCCGGGAATCAGTCTGGTGAACCTTCGCTGCACTCCCTCAATAGCAAGAATGTCCTTCCTCAGGTTAGGAGACCAAAACTGTACACAATACTCCAGGTGTGGCCTCACCAATGCCCTGTACAACTGTAGCAACACCTCCCTGCCCCTGTACTCAAATCCCCTTGATATGAAGGCCAACATGCCATTTGCTTTCTTAACCGCCTGCTGCACCTGCATGCCAACCTTCAATGACTGATGTACCATGACACCCAGGTCTCTTTGCACCTCCCCTTTTCCTAATCTGTCACCATTCAGATAATAGTCTGTCTCTCTGTTTTTACCACCAAAGTGGATAACCTCACATTTATCCACATTATACTTCATCTGCCATGCATTTGCCCACTCACCTAACCTATCCAAGTCGCTCTGCAGCCTCACAGCATCCTCCTCGCAGCTCACACTGCCACCCAACTTAGTGTCATCCGCAAATTTGGAGATACTACATTTAATCCCCTCATCTAAATCATTAATGTACAGTGTAAACAGCTGGGGCCCCAGCACAGAACCTTGCGGTACCCCACTAGTCAGTGCCTGCCATTCTGAAAAGTACCCATTTACTCCTACTCTTTGCTTCCTGTCTGACAACCAGTTCTCAATCCATGTCAGCACACTACCCCCAATCCCATGTGCTCTAACTTTGCACATCAATCTCTTGTGTGGGACCTTGTCGAACGCCTTCTGAAAGTCCAAATAGACCACATCAACTGGTTCTCCCTTATCCACTCTACTGGAAACATCCTCAAAAAATTCCAGAAGATTTGTCAAGCATGATTTCCCTTTCACAAATCCATGCTGACTTGGACCTATCATGTCACCTCTTTCCAAATGCACTGCTATGACATCCTTAATAATTGATTCCATCATTTTACCCACTACCGATGTCAGGCTGACCGGTCTATAATTCCCTGTTTTCTCTCTCCCTCCTTTTTTAAAAAGTGGGGTTACATTGGCTACCCTCCACTCCATAGGAACTGATCCAGAGTCAATGGAATGTTGGAAAATGACTGTCAACGCATCCACTATTTCCAAGGCCACCTCCTTAAGTACTCTGGGATGCAGTCCATCAGGCCCTGGGGATTTATCGGCCTTCAATCCCATCAATTTCCCCAACACAATTTCCCGGCTAATAAGGATTTCCCTCAGTTCCTCCTCCTTACTAGACCCCCCGACCCCTTTTATAACCGGAAGGTTGTTCGTGTCCTCCTTCGTGAATACCGAACCAAAGTACTTGTTCAATTGGTCTGCCATTTCTTTGTTCCCCGTTATGACTTCCCCTGATTCTGACTGCAGGGGACCTACGTTTGTCTTTACTAACCTTTTTCTCTTTACATATCTATAGAAACTTTTGCAATCCGTCTTAATGTTCCCTGCAAGCTTCTTCTCATACTCCATTTTCCCTGCCCTAATCAAACCCTTTGTCCTCCTCTGCTGAGTTCTAAATTTCTCCCAGTCCCCAGGTTCGCTGCTATTTCTGGCCAATTTGTATGCCACTTCCTTGGCTTTAATACTATCCCTGATTTCCCTTGATAGCCACGGTTGAGCCACCTTCCCTTTTTTATTTTTATGCCAGACAGGAATGTACAATTGTTGTAGTTCATCCATGCGGTCTCTAAATGTCTGCCATTGCCCATCCACAGTCAACCCCTTAAGTATCATTCGCCAATCCATCCCAGCCAATTCACGCCTCATACCTTCAAAGTTACCCTTCTTTAAGTTCTGGACCATGGTCTCTGAATTAACTGTTTCATTCTCCATCCCAATGCAGAATTCCACCATATTATGGTCACTCTTCCCCAAGGGGCCTCGCACAACGAGATTGCTAATTAATCCTCTCTCATTACATAACACCCATGGGGGGCTGGGAACCATGCTCCTGCTTTGCCTTTGTATTCTGTGTTGCTGGACATGTTGACCATGTGATTTATGTCAATCGTGGAAAAAGCAGAGTATGGACGGGGGTTGGGTGTTATTGGCTGTGTTACTTATGATTTCAGACCAATGTTGGTATTAAACTTTTGTTATTGAACATAACCTTGTTGCGCATTGTCTCAGATAACTGGACTGTTACACACTGGTGATTCCTTATCGTGAAAGGGTTAAATACAACTTTACATCAATCAACATAAACTTTAACTTGCACCATGTGATGGGCACCATTGACGTCTGAGCTGCACACACACAGCAGTGTGTCAGCGTTGTCACTCACATCAGTGCTCTTTCAGGCAAGTCTTTCCGATATCAGCTCCTCACGCAAGAGTGTGATTGAACAAATGCCAGCCACACCGCTGGCGTCCATGCCGGTTAGTTCCACGTTTTGTGGGCGTTTTTTTGAGCGGGCGATATTCTGGGTGATATGTGAGCGAGGTGGTGAAATTGATGGTGGGCGATCTCCATGGCCACTAGTTTGGGTAAATATGCTCTTTGCGACAAAAAACAGTCGCCGGGCGTTATTATTGAATCTCGCCGTTAAGTCCGTGTGGAAATTAACGCTGGGTGATATTATGGGTGTTGAAATCGCCCATTCTGCTGATTCCACCCAAAAAAAGTGGGCGAATTGTAATATTTTTTCTCATGGGGAAAGTAACGCTCGGCGGTAAGTCTCCTAAAAAAGCCCGCCAATTTCCATTTTGTGCCAAAATGGGCAATATCTGGGTGTTATATGTCATTTCAGTGGTACAATGGACGTTAAGTGGGCGTTAAGCAGGCAAAAAAGTGGAGGTTCTAGCCCATCGAGGTTAAGGTAAATAAAACTACTAAAAGCCAAGAGAGAGGAATAATAATAAAAGTAATTTAATCTGCTGGCACAGCAATGTACATAATATTCAAACAAAATGGATGAACTGGAGGTAATAATTTGTAGCGCGGATCCGGATATAGTAGGAATGACTGAAACATGGCTACATTGAGAACAGGATTGCGAAATATTGTAGAATATAATATATTTAGAAAGAAAATAGAGGGCAGGAGGAATAGCTAAAGATAACATAATGGTAGTAGAAAAAAAGGATGTAACTAGCAGTAAGATATATATAGAATCCATACAGAATCATAGAATGATACAGCACAGAAGGCACCCATTCGGCCCATATTGCCTGTGGCACAGGCTTTATGGGCCGAATGGGTGCTCTTTGGTCAAGCTATCCAATTAATCCCTCTCCCCTGCTCTTGCCCCATAGCCCTGTAATTTTTTTCCGTTCAAGTATTTATTCAATTCCCTTTTGAATGTTAGTATTGAATCTTCTTCCACCTCCCTTTCAGGCAGTGCATTCCAGATCACTACAACTTGTGTAAAAAAAAAATTCCTCTTGTTGCCTCCGGTTCTTTTGCTAATCACCATAAATCTGTGTCCTTTGGTTACCGACCCTCCTACCACAGGAAACAGTTTCTCCTTATTTACTCTATCAAAACCATTCATGATTTTGAACACCTCTATCAAATCTCCTCGTAACTATCTCTTCTCTAAGAAAACAACCCCACCTTCTCCAGTCTCGCCACATAACTGATATCCCTCCAATCTCATAAATTTCTTCTGCACCCTCTCCAAAGCTTTGACATAATTCCTAAAGTGTGGTGCTCGGAATTGAACACATCATCATCATCATCATCATCATAGGCAGTCCCTCGAAATCGAGGAAGACTTGCTTCCACTCCTGAAGTGAGTTCTTTGGTGGCTAAACAATCCAATACAGACCAAATTGAACACAATACTCCAGCTGAGGCATAACCAGTATTTTATAAAAGGTTTCACATAATTTCCTTGCCTTTGTATTCTATTCCTCTATTCATGCCAGCCATGGCTCAGTTGGTAGCACTCTTGCTCTAATCAGAAGGTTGTGGGTTCATAGTCACACTCCAGAGACTTGAGCACAAAAATTTAGGCTGACACTCCAGTGCAATACTGAAGGAGTGGCCATCAGCATTGGTGCCCTTAAAACTATCTCACCTTGGTGCTCAGAATCCCAACACGATCAGCCCCAACACCAGCATCACCAGGCACACCAGCAGCACCAACAACAATATCAACCTTCTCTGCAATCAACTGATGCTGCACAGGACACAGGGCATCAGCACCCAATCACATTGCTGCCTGGGGGGCCAGTAATGGCCTGACCATGACCACATTTACTTTACTTGACAGTGTATACCCTGGCTGCCACATGATGCGCCAGGTTTGCACCATAACAACACCATAAAGCATCCCTACAATGCCCGAGCCATTACTTTCACACTCATCAGCATTGTGTGGAGTACTGTTATTTTTTTTAAATTATTTTTTAATTCATTCCGGCATGTAGGCATTTCTGGCAAGGCCAGCATTTATTTTCCATCTTAATTGCCCTCGAGAAGGTGGTGGCAAGCCGCCTTCTTGAACCGCTCAAGTCTTTGTGGTAAAGGTACTCCCACAGTGCTGTTAGGGAGGCAGTTCCAGAATTTTGAACCAACAACGATAAAGGAACGGCGATATATTTCCAAGTCAGAATGGTGTGTAACTTGGAGGGGAAAGTGCAGTTGATGGTATACTCATGCATCTACTGCCCTTGTCCTTCTGGGTGGTAGAGTTCATGGGTTTTGGAGGTGCTGACAAAGGAGCTGTAGCGAGTTGCTGCAGTGCATCTCATACATTGTACACACTGCAGCCATGGTGCACCAGTGGTGGAGGTTTAAGGTGGTGGATGGGCTACCAATCACATGGGCTGCTTTGTCCTGGATGATGTCGAGCTTCATGTGTGTTGTTGGAGCTGCACTCATCCAGGAAAGTGGAGAGTATTGCATCACACTCGTGCCTTGTAGATGGTGGAAAGGCTTTGGGGAGTCAGAAGGTGAGACACTTTCTTGTTGCCACAGTATTTATGTGGCTGGTCCAGTTAAATTTCTGGTCAATGGTAACCCCCAGGATGTTGATGATAGGGGATGCGACAATGATAACGCCATTGAATATCAAGGACAGGTTGTTAGACGCTTGCTTGTTGGAGGTGGGCATTACCTGGCACTTGTGTGGCACAAATGTAACTTGCCACTTATCAGCCTAAGCTTGAATGTCTTCCAGGTCTTGTTGCATGCGGGCATGGAATGCTTAATTATCTGAGGAGTTGCAAATGAAACTGAACACTGTGCAATTATGATGGAGGGAAGGTCATTGATGAAACAGCTGAAGATGGTTGGGCCTAGGAAACATTGAGAAGGCAGCCAACGGTCCGCCACAGATTAATTGTGCTTGTGGAGCTATTAAATTATTGCGATGGCAATTACTTTATGATGAAACAGCAGTTTCAAATTACAATGAAAAAAAGTTTGTAAGAAGACACACATAGTGCCTCAATTTCAGGACTTTAAAAATGACACTGCCCTGAGGAACTTCTGTGGTGATGTCCTAGGGCTGTGATGATTGACCTCCAACAACCACAATCATCTTCCTTTGTGCTAGATATGACTTAAGCCAATGGAAAGTTTTCCCCCTGATTCTCATTGATTTCAATTAGACTAGGGCTCCTTGATGCCACACTCGCTCAAATGCTGCCTTGATGTCGAGGGCAGTCACTCTCACTCTCTGGTATTCAGCTCTTTTGTCCATGTTTGGAACAAGGCCAAAATGAGGTCTGGAGCTGAGAGGTCCTGGCGAAACCCAAACTGGACATCTGTGAGCAGGTTATTGGTGTGGAAGTGCCACTTGATAGCACTGTCAATGACAGCTTCCATCACTTTGCTGATGATTGAGACTAGGCCAATGTGGTGGTAGATGCTAGTGTTGTAGCTGTACTAAAACAGCTTGGCTGGAGGCGTGGCTAGTTCTGGAACATAAATCTTCAGCACGACAGCTGGGATGTTGTCAGGTCCCATAGCCTTTGCTGTATCCATTGCACTCAATTGTTTCTTGATATCACGTGGAGTGAATCGAATTGGCTGAAGACTGGCTTCTGTGATGGTGAGGACCTCAGGAGGAGGGCGATATGCATCATCCACTCGGCACTTCTGGCTGAAGATGTTTGCAAACGCATCAGCCTTGTCTTTTTTTGCACTTGCGAGCTGGGCTCTGCCATCATTGAGGATGGGGATATTTATGGCGCTGCAGCCCTATTCTGACCCCATCTCTCCTGGGAAGCATTAGGTTGTTGAGGAGAAGGCAGTTGTTGTGACTGCTGCTGCTCGTGGTGGTGCTCATCTTGGTCTGATGCTGAGGACCAAGATGAGACAGTATAAGTAGCACCCATGCTGATGGAGTAGATGGCAGGTAAAGTGGAGATCAGAGGGACAATCCCTCAGTGTTCTAATACTGAGTAGTGTGATATATTCTTACAACATTACTAAGGAACACACTGCACAAGATGGTTCCAATACAGAAAACCTGTCATTATTTTCATCAGTCGTTGCATTATCACAGTAGTCCAGTAGGTGGAGCAGTAGTCCACTAGGGGAAGCGCCATTACAAGTAACAATGTGGTGAGAGTGGCTTCCAAGGTTGCAGAAATGACCTGCAAACTGCTGACAGCTAAATCTGTGGTCAAAATGGAATCAGCAAGAGCCTCTCCATTAGGTAAGTGCTGATGAATGAACTTGCATAATGACCACTTCGCCTGTGAAGGGGAGGCAGAGGCGAAATGGTCATTATGCAAGTTCATTCATTGAGAGCTGGGAAAAGCACATAAATACGTCCACATTACACCTCATTTCAGGGTCAAATATGACACCAAGGTTAGGGACAGTGTAATTCAGCCTCAGACAGAAGTTGGGGAGAGGGATGGAGTCTGTGGCAAAGGACGGAGTTTGTGACGGGGAACGAAAACAATGGCTTCGGTCTTCCCAATATTCAATTGGAGAAAATTTTTGCTCATCCAGAACTGGATGTCGCACAAGCAGTCTGACAAGCTAGAGACCGCGGAGAGGTCGAGTGAAGTGGTAGTGCGGTAGAACTAGGTGTTATCACAGTGGAAACTGACACTGTGTACATAGAAACATTGAAAATAGGTGCAGACGTAGTCCATTCGGCCCTTCGAGCCTGCACCACCATTCAATAAGATCATGTATTTTAGGATGATGTCGCCAAGGGGCAACATGTGGATGAGAAGTAGGAGGGGGCCAAGGATAGATCCTTGGGCGACACCAGAGGTAACGATGCGGGATGGGAAGAGAAGCCATTGCAGGTGATTCTGTGGCTACGATTAGATAGATAAGAATGGAACCAGTCGAGCGCAGTCCCACCTAGTTGGATGACAGTGGAAAGGAGTTAGAGAAGGATGGTCAACTGTGTAAAAGGCTGCAGACAAGTCAAGAAGGACGAGGAGAGATAGTTTACCTTTGTCACAGTCACAAAGGATGTCATTTGTGACTTTGATGAGAGCCGTTTCGGTATTATGGCAGGCGCACGAAAACAGGGTCATCGACATTGATACAACGTGTTACAGAATTGCGGTCATGATATGTACATTGCTTAAGACGCCGGTTTTCGACAATCTCACTTGAAATCGGGTGCACGAGGGACAACCTTGTTTTGAGGGTTCTCTTAATGAGGAGTTCGGTGGGCGGAACCCCTGTGAGTGAGTGGGGCCTCATCTGATTTAGTTGGCATAGCATCTCTTCGAGGTTATGGAGGTGTTCATCGGTGTCGTGTCCGATGATCAAGATGTCGTCTTGGAAGATGACCGTTCCCGGGACAGATTTCAGCAGGCTCTCCATGTTTCGTTGGAAGATCGCAGCCGCTGAACGGATCCCGAAGGGGCACCAGTTGTATACGAACAGCCCCTTGTGTAGCTTCTTGGACGATTCCGCCAGCTCCTGCGTCATGTCGCCAAGGTGAGGTCCAATTTCGAAAACAGCTTTCCGCCCGACAGGGTCGCAAACAAATCCTCCACCTTGCGTAGCAGGTACTGATCCTGTAACGATACTCAGTTTATGGTTACTTTATAATCTCCACAGATTCTAATTGTCCCATCACTTTTAAGAACGGGCACAATGGGACTGGCCCTGTCATTAAATTCCACTGGCGATATGATGCCTTCGCGCTGAAGCCGATCTAGCTCGACTTCTACTTTCTCCCACATCATGTAAGGGACTGCTCTGACCTTGTGATGAACGGGTCTCGTGTCTGGGCTGAAGTGAATTGTTACCCTGGCTCCTGTGAAACTGCTGATGCCAGGCTGGAACAGTGACGGGAAATTGTCTAAGACCTCCACCGACGATAATGCTTTTACATCGCCCCATTTCCAGTTAAAATTCCGCAGCCAGCTTCTGCCAAGCAGCGTGGGCCCATTACCAGGAACAATCCATAGTGGCAATTTATGCATAGAAACATCATACAGCACCTGAACCATTGCACTTCCGAGGACCGGGATAATCTCTTTAGTGTAGGTGCGCAGCTTCGCATCGATCGGGCTCAGCTTGGGCCTGGGTGCCTTGTTTGCCCATAACTTCTCGAAGGCCTTCTGGCTCACGATCGATTGGCTCGCACCCGTGTCCAGTTCCATCAGTACCAGTATGCTGTTCAGTTTAACGTTCATCATAATCGGGGTACTCTTGTTGGTAAAGGTGTGCACTTCATGCACGTGCACGCCATGTACCTCTTCCTCCTCGGTCATCTCTGCGCGACCCTCAGGATCTACTCTTGACCTCCCATCCTCCGCTACGTATCGAGTTGTATTACATTTACACATTCGTTGGAGGTGCCCCATCATTGAGCAATTGTTGCAGACATATTGTTTGAACCTGCACTGGTTTGCGCGATGAGCCCTTCCACAGTGCCAACAGCTTGCTGATGGACTTGCATTCACAGGTACTGATCTCTTCGCATTAGTCCATTGTTGTGGTGAGTGAGTCATCTCAGGTCGAGCAGAGGTCGCATTAGCCCAGCTGGGGGCACTTCTCCTGCCGACTAATTTAGCTTATTCATGGTGTTTGGCCCCGGGTGATTCAGAAGTTGTGAGGAGAGTAGCTTTGTTTCTTCCTCTCTGGCCATGTATGCCTGAGCAATTAGGCTGGCTTTGGCTAGGTCCAAGTCTTGCTCTGCTAGCAATTTGTGGAAAATCCCTTTGTGCCCGATTCCCAAAACAAAGAAGCCTCTTAACATTTCTTCAAGAACTGTCCCGAATTTGCATGGCCCCGCAAGACGCCTTAGCTCAGCAATGAACGCTGCCATGTCTTGGCCTACTCCGCGCTGGTGAGTGTAGAAACGGTACCTCGCCATGAGCGCACTGCATTTTGGCTTTAGGTGATTTCGAACTAGCTCGCACAGTTCTTCGTAACTTTTCTCAGCGGGTTTTGTTGGGGCCAGTAGGTCCTTGATCAATGTGTATGTCTGTGATCCGCAGACCGTGAGGAGGATGACCCTGCATTTGCTGGCATTCACGGCTCCCTCGAAATCTTTTGTGGCAAAGCATTTATCCAGCTGGCCAATGAAGTCATCCCAGTCTTCCCCGACGCAATATTGCTCGATGTAGTCAACGGTGGCCATAGCTGCGTGTTAGTATCCTATTCTTGTCGCCAGTTGATACGTATGCTTCTCACTATAATAAATCACGCGTGGCCCATGCTGGAGCTGATCACCTTATGACCTTTAGGTTTAATGTAAACTCCAAAAGTGAGCATTGCAGGGGGAGCCTGCTTTATATAGGGAGGCAGCATGAGGTGCAGTAATGTGTGCCTCCCGGGCTTTCCCCATCTGTTGGCTATTACATGTAATTACATGGTACAATGCATGGTACAGAGCATGGCTGCAAATACATCACAAAGAAGTCTCTGAGCTCCTCACACTTATTGTTGGAGGTGAGGGTGGGGAATGGGAGACGGGTTTAAAAAGGTGGTTAGCAGTGGAGAATAGAAGCTGGGGTTTATCTTTACATTCCAGACATCGACCAAAAAGTGATAGCCATTATCCATTCGCATTAATATCAATTTCAAAGTTGCCGGTTATAATGTCTTAAAGGCTCCATTTATTTCAGACAGAAACTGCTCTTCTTGCCAAGTTGACATTTCAACATTTTTTATCTGGACATGTTGCAATCACCATCACAAACATGAAAGCTTTTCACCGACATCTGATCCACTCCCGTTGAAGAGCTTGAAAATCAGGGAGCTGCGAGCAGCTTATTACAGGGAGAGAGAGGGAGAAAATAAGGTTAGTGAATTGGCAAGCTGGTAAAAACTGGTTCCCTAATCAGGCCATTGGTGAGTCAGCTAGAAACATTATAAAAAGAGATGGCTTTGTGCAGACCTGTATGGAGTGCAGCAGCAGCTCAGAGTGCAAAGGTAAGAGTTTGGTAAGTGGGAGAGCTCGGGCAAGTGGGAGCGGGAGGCATTGCTTTGTCTTGTTTTCCCCACCAGTGCTGACTCCCCGACCTGGGAGGAAAAGAAAACGTAGTGTGATGTCACAGCCAAGAGGGTAAGTGATGCCAAATTAGGTTATTTTAAGGGTTAAGTCATGGCAGGAGAGCCCAGACCTGTGTCATGCTCCTCCTGTGCCATGTGGGAAATCAGGGATGCTTCCAGTGTCCCTGACGACTATGTGCACAGGAAGTGTATCCAGCTGCAGCTCCTGTTAGACCGCATGATGGCACTGGAGCTGCGGATGGATTCACTCTGGAGCATGTGCGATGCTGAGGATGTCGTGGATAGCACGTTCAGTGAGTTGCTCACACCGCAGGTAAAGGTTACAAAGGCAGATAGGGAACAGGTGACCATCAGGGAGAGCAGGAGTAGGAAGGCAGTGCAGGAGTCCCCTGCGGTCATCTCCCTCCAAAACAGATCTACCGCTTTGGATATTGTTGGGGGTGATGGCTCACCAGGGGAAGGCAGCAGCAGCCAAGTTCATGGCACCGTGGGTGGCTCTGCTGCACAGGAGGGCAGGAAAAAGAGTGGGAGAGCTATAGTGGTAGGGGATTCTATTTTAAGGGGGATAGATAGGCATTTCTGCGGTTGCAACCGAGACTCCAGGATGGTATGTTGCCTCCGTGGTGCAAGGGTCAAGGATGTCTCGGAGCGGCTGCAGGGCATTCTGGATGGTGCATATAGGTACCAACGATATAGGTAAAAAGTGGGATGAGGTCCTATAAGCTGAATTTAGGGAGCTAGGAGTTAAATTAAAAAGTAGGATCTCAAAGATAGTAATCTCAGGATTGCTACCAGTGCCACGTGCTAGTCCGAGTAGAAATAGCAGGATAGTTAAGATGAATACGTGGCTTGAGGAGTGGTGTAAGAGGGAGGGATTCAAATTCCTGGGACATTGGAACCTGTTCTGGGGGAGGTGGGACCAGTACAAACCGGTCGATCCACACCTGGGCAGGACTGGAACCAATGTCCTAGGGGGAGTGTTTGCTAGTGCTGTTGGGGAGGGGTTAAACTAATATGGCAGGGGGATGGGATCGCACCCCTCACTTAACTAGGCATAAAATTCACAAAAGAATTGAGGAACTAGTTTGTTAAAGATAGTGAAAATATTAAACACTGACACTAAGGCATCCAAAATCTTAATTATGTTGTTCCCCAGCAGTGACATCCCCTAAGGCGCATATGAATGCACACACACACACACACACACACACACACACACACACACACATAAAATTAACTTACCAAAAATAGAAATAAGAAGACTGGATGTATATAGAAATAACCAGGGGTTCTTCAAGGCACTAATCTATCAAAGGACATCAAAAACAGCAGGAGCAAATCTTGGGCAATCTATAACTGTCATTTTCATCCTGAGAGAAATTAAAGTCTTCAAATCACTCCCATTTATCTGTTCTTTAAATAATATATATGGGCATAAATTCAACATCATTGCGCCCGTTTTCCAGGTGTAAATCGGGTGCAACGATAACCTCTTTGGCCAGCAAAGGCCTGTGCCCAATCTACAGGGATTGGTCAGGGCCTTTCGTCGGCAGCGATGGTGCACCATAACAAAAAGGCCGAGTACCATCCTAAATTGGTCATCTGACCTTATCATTATAATTCCGGCAAGCTGTGGGTGCCAATCGGCTGCTTTTTCACTCAATGAAGGCTAAAAATGCTGAAGATTAATACGTCTGTGTTATGGATATTACCAAAGCAGTCTTCAATTTAACTTAGCATTAATTGAGCTACCATTGAATGAGCTGCCCAACCTGGTCCACATGAGATAAGTCATCAGTGCCAGAGTACGATTAAGCAAATTTACCCCTACATAAGTCTAAGCACACATACTGGCCCCCAATGTACATCTCTGCAAAAATCATTCTTTTGCCTTGACAATGGTACAGTAAAAATATATCCATTACATAAGAACATAAGAAATAGGAGTTGGAGTAGAGCATTTGGTCCCTCGAGCCTGCTCCGCCATTTAATAAGCTCATGGATGATTGATCTTGGGCTCAGCTCCACTTCCCTGCCCGCTTTCTAGTGATAATGATTGTTTTAACTCCCCCCCCACCCCCCCTTTAGCCTCTTGATTATCAATTATTGGAATGCTTTTAACGTCTTTTACCTTGAAGACCGATACAAAATATTTGTTCAAAGACTCTGCCCAACCAATCCCTGTTTCCCATTAGTAATTGTCCAGTCTCATCCTCTAAGGGACCAACATTTACTTTAGCTACTCATTTCCTTTTTATATACCTGTAGAAGCTCTTACTATCTGTTTTGATATTTCTTGCTAGTTTACTCTCATAATCCATCTTCTCTCTCTTTATTATTTATTTAGTCGTCCTTTGCTGCTTTTTTAAAAATTCCCAATCCTCTGGCCTCCCACTAATCTTGGCAATATTGTATGCCTTTGTTTTTAATTTGATACCATCCTTTACATAAGAACATAAGAATTAGGAACAGGAGTAGGCCATCTAGCCCCTCGAGCCTGCTCCGCCATTCAACAAGATCATGGCTGATCTGGCCGTGGACTCAGCTCCACTTACCCGCCTGCTCTCCGTAACCCTTAATTCCCTTATTGGTTAAAAATCTATCGATCTGTGATTTGAATACATTCAATGAGCTAGCCTCAACTGCTTCCTTGGGCAGAGAATTCCACAGATTCACAACCCTCTGGGACAAGAAATTCCTTCTCAACTCGGCTTTAAATTGGCTCCCCCGTATTTTGAGGCTGTGCCCCCTAGTTCTAGTCTCCCCGACCTGTGGAAACAACCTCTCTGCCTCTATCTTGTCTATCCCTTAGTTAGCCACGGATTGTTCGCCCTTCTCTTAAAGTCTTTCTTTCTCACTGGTATATATTTTGCTGAGAGTTATGAAATATTTCCTTAAATGTCTGCCACTGCTTATCATCTGTCTTACTCTTTAATCTATTTTCCCAGTCCACTTTAGCCAACTCTGTCTTCATACCTTTGTAATCGTCTTTATTTAAGATGAGGATACTGGTTTGAGGCCCATATTTCTCACCCTCCAGCCGAATTTGAAATTCAACCTTTCTATGATCAGTCTTTCCTAGAGAATCCTTTACTATGAGATCATTAATTAATCCTGTATCATTACACAGTACCAGATCTAGGAAAGCCTGCTCTCTGGTTGGTTACACAATGTACTGTTCAAGGAAACCATCCTGGAAACACTCTATGAACTCTTCCTTCAGGCTACCACGGCCAATTTGATTTGTCCAATCAATATGTAGATTGAAATCGCCCATTATTATTACCGTACCTTTCTCACAGGTCTCCATTATTTCTTGATTTATACTCTGTCCTACTGTGTAACTACTGTTAGGGGGCCTATAGACTACACCCACCATTGACTTCTCCCCTTATTATTTATTTTCTCCACCAAAACTGATTCTACATCTTGATCTTCTGAGCCAATATAATTTCTCGCTACTGCACTGATCTCATCCTTTATTAACAGAGCTACCCCACCTCCTTTTCCTTTCTGTCTATCCTTCCAAATTGTCAAATATCCCTGAATATTCAGTTCCCAGACTTGGTCACCTTGCAACCACATCTCTGTAATAGCTATCAGATCATACCCATTTTATCTATTTGTACCGTCAACTCATCTATCTTGTTATGAATGCTGCGTGCGTTCAGATAATGAGCTTTGAATTTTGTCTTTTTCTCTGCTATGACCCCACTTTCTGATACACTCTTATTTTTATACATTCTGTTGCTTCCTGTTACATTCTGATTATTATTTCCCTCATCGCTACCCTGCTCTATTGCTTTCTCCTTTCTCTTTTACTTCTTAAACTTCCGCTCACCTGAACCCTCCCCCCCCTCCGCCGCTATTTAATTTAAAGCCCTCTCTATAGCCCTAGTTATTCAATTCGCCAGGACACTAGTCCCAGCATGGTTCAAGTGAAGCCCATCCCAACGG
This sequence comes from Pristiophorus japonicus, assembly GCF_044704955.1. Taxonomy (NCBI): domain Eukaryota; kingdom Metazoa; phylum Chordata; class Chondrichthyes; family Pristiophoridae; genus Pristiophorus; species Pristiophorus japonicus. The sequence goes on from NC_091978.1 coordinate 161,717,542, forward strand.
AACAGCTACCTCTTACCCCAGGACTGGTGCCAGTGCACCAGGAATCGAAACTCATTCCTCCCACACCAGTCTTCGAGCCACATTATTTATAGATATAGATAGATAGATAGATAGACAGATAGACAGATAGATAGATAGATAAATATCGATAGTGTTTATAAGCGAAAACATTCCAGCAGATAAAGGTCTAGTTGACAATTATTCATCTTAAAGAATTAATATAACTTCATAATTAAAGTGTATCACTGACTGAGCACAGATTTGTCATTGTAAAACCTGACTATTATCTGACCTTTGTTTCTGTTCGACATTTCCCCATTTTTCCCAGGCCTAGATTGCTGCACACGGCACCCTTAATCAACTAATGCAAAATTAGGTGCATGCAGTAAGTCTGTTCCTTTTCTCTCTTTATAGATCCATATCCACACTGTTATACGTGTAGATAAATTACAGTTCTAAAAACGGAAGTATACCTAAATGTAGACACAAGTCACAAAATGGTTGAAAATCTTTATAAAAGCAAATTGTGAAAGCCCATCCAACATAGAAAGTATGAAATGGAGTTATCAACCCCACTCCTCCTAGGAACCATGTATAATCAACACTAAGGACTGTTCTCCATATTTTTACCTCTTAAAAGAAAATTTTGGATAAACATTTACTGATCTCTAAATTGGAGGGCGGCCAGACACCTCGGCTGTTCTATTAATACCTGTGGTCTGCCTCATGCAATTTTCAAGTGGGCCTGTAAATGGACAAGCAAAAGACCCACCTGTTTCAGGCAGGAGGTTGTTTATATGTGCAAACTGGGGTCCTATGCTGCGTATGCTTTGGCCACTCTCCAGTGTGGCCTAATCAGCAGACCAAAAGCTCAGAAATATTGTTCGGAGAATCTTTATGGGGCCTGGGGGAGTAGGAGTGCCCAGCCTGCCGGCAGGCTCAGTATATAAGCCAGTCGGTTTCCCACTCTCCCACAGGTGGCGAGCTGCGGGGCAGTTGCCTGTTTAGTGCCCGTAGCTCGTTGGCTACATTCAAATGAGGCCCGAACCTGGAAATGGTTTGGGATTCCCGACGCTGGCTTTGGGCGGGTGGCACATCTGATCCATCACCTTCCCGCTTGTTCTGGGGTAAAAGTCGAAAATCTCCCACCCCTCTGCCCACCCTGCCGCTCCATAGACTGGGAAAATTAATTTGCTGGTGGTACTTTTTTTCCATTTGTTAAAATTCTATGGAAACAGAAAGTGAAGTGAGCATCAAGCAAAGAAAAGTAGAAAGTGAAAAACACAGGGAAAAAAAATTAGACAACTACAAGAACAATCTGTTTTTGTTGTGACTACAGTAATCGGGGCTGATGCTGCACCAGCAGTTTTCTGGTCTCAGACCAGTAACTTAGATTTATGTTCAACTCATATTTTACCTCATTTAGAAAATGCATACATGAATTTATTTTCTCCCTATAAAACCTTTCCATATTAATCCTTCACCTATCATCAACCAATAAATAGTTCCCTGAATAACATTAACATCCATTTTACTTTGCTCTGATGTTTTCATGATGGTTGCGTTTATGTGCTATTTTAGTTCATAAGCAGAGTACTCTAGTCACTGCAGGCATGGTTCTAGGATGAGCACTGTACGCAGAGCTCAACATAAGCACAATGGGTTCATGAAATAGTACACAGTGTTCTCGGAACATAATGACATACAGTCCCCATCGCTTAAATTGCCCAAGTTTAAATCATTGAAATCAGCCAAAAAGCTCTCAGCATTTCCCATTCCTATTATAATTCATTAGAGAGTTACCGTGCACGGTGCCTTAAGTACACGGGGAGCTTTGGGCTGCAACTGTTGTTTACTCAGTAGTTTGCACCTCATTTAAGTGCAATTTCCTTGTAACTCTTTTACATAATACAATTTAAACATGTGCCCCCTTGTTAAAGGGGCACAACTACTAGACCCTGCAAACTAACCAAAAATGTTTAAGATAACCTAACAAATCAAATCAAAATTTGGTTTCCGGGGGTGATGATGCACTCCAGTCCCTCCGGTGCCCACTGGCGCCCACCTCTCGCGGAAGGCCGCGAGTGTACCGGTGGACACCGCGTGCTCCATCTCCAGAGACACCCGGGCGCGAACGTACCCGCGGAAGAGAGATAGCAGTCGGGCTGAATGATCCCCTTGACTGCCCACTGCCTGGACCTGTTAATGGCCACCTTGGCTAGGCCCAGGAGCAGTCCCACGACCTACCCGTTCCCCCCGCACTGGGTGCCCAAAGATCAGGAGCGTGGGACTGAAGTGTAACCAGAAATCGAGGAACAGCCCCTTCAAATAATGGAAGAGGAGCTGCAACCTCACACACTGTATAAAACCATGGAACACGGATTCTTCCAGACCGCAGAAAATGCAGGTGGCCTGGGAGCCCGTGAACCGACTTAAAAACTTATTGCATGGGACTGACCCATGCAACACCCTCCAGGCCAAGTCCCCAATAAATAGAGGGAGGACTCCTGCATAGAGAGCACTCCATTGGGGACCCCAGCCTCCTCTGGATGGCAAGATGGTCCGTCATGGTGTGTCCGGAAGGGTGACGGCGATGGCAAAATGCAAGGTGTGCAAGAGCAACCCATATAGGAGTCCCCTCCGCACAGAATGGAAAGGCATGGAAGGGAATTCCTGGAGGCAGCTCAAGTTGAAAATTCCCTTGAATACTTAATCAGCTCTAAGCACTGACTGCAATAGAAAACATATTCAATAAGCACCCCCTCCCCTTCTCACGGTACCTTCCCATGCAAGCACAGGAAATGCAACGCCTGCCCTTTTACCTTCTCCCTTTCCATTGTCCAGAGCCCTAAACAGTCCTTCCAGGTGAAACAGCGATTTACTTGTACTTCTTTCAATTTAGTATACTGTATTCGCTGCTCATGATGTGGTCTCCTCTACATTGTGGAGACCAAACGCAGATTGGGTGACCATTTGCAGAATATCTCCGTTCAGTCTGTAAGCGTGACCCCCCCGAGCTTCTGGTCGCCTGTCACTTTAATTCTCTGTTCCACTCCCACTCTGATCTCTCTCGGCCTCCTACACTATTCCAATGAAGCTCAACGCAAGCTCGAGGAACAGCAACTCATCTTTCGTTCACAGCCTTCTAGACTCAACATCGAGTTAAACAATTTCAGACCATAACCTCTGCCAATATTTTTTTCCCCTTTTTTTACATCCCCTTTTTTTTCTCTTTCCCTTCACAGCTGGTGATGATTCTGTCATTCACACCCCATCTAGACTCATCTTTTGTTTCTTAACTTTCTCCATTACCATCTCATTTGTGCCCATCATCCCTTTTGTCTCTTAATCTCTTCTGCCTTCCACCCTATCACAGACCGTCCCTTTTGTTCTTTCCTCCCTTCCCTCCTTCCCCTGTGCTTCCTTAAGAAACTGTTACATCTCTAACTTTTTCCAATTCTGATGAAGGGTCACAGGCCTGAAACGGTAACTCTGTTTCTCTCCACAGATGCTGCCTGATCTGCTGAGATTTCCAGCATTTTCTGTTTTTATTTCAATAAGTAAATACCACCTTGTTAAGGTCCAATTACCTTGTATACTTAATCCCCTTAATAAGTAGTGTAGGGTTACTGTAGCAAACATGACTGGAAATTGGAACGCCACAGTCTCAGCACTAAAACGATCTGTTGAACAAAATTGCTGAGATGTCCAAGATTAGCCAGTGCGACCTGGCACACAGCACCTCGATTTTCTGAAATGTACTGTCTCGGACTCACTGAAAACTGATGAGGCTGACATTTTCTATAGTGATGTTGGTTACTGCACACTCACCTTCAAAGTTGAAGCTCTGCTTGACCACAAAAAGCTAAAGAAATAATTTCCGTTATGTTTTGCTGCGATATGGATGGCAATGAGAAATGCGATCCACAGGTGATGGGAAAATGGCAAAATCCTCGCTGCTTGAAAGGAGTTCACCATATGCCTGTGGCTTACTGTGTGAATAAGATCATCTGGACAACTGCTGCCATGTTTTCTGAATGGGTATACCTGTGGAATCGCAAAGTGAGGGTTCCCAAATTTGCCCTGATATTCGACAACTTTTCTGGATACCCTCTGGGTGGAGGAAAATTCGACTTGTATTCCTCTCTGCAAACACCACCTCCAACCCTTGGACCAGGGCATAATCTACTGTCTGAAGCAGCTTATGTTAAGGCAATGAGAAAGAAAACCCTTGATAAGATGATGGGTGACGCTGAACTGACTGCATCCCAGTGTGTAACAAGAATCTCTCTCTTAGATGCTGTTCGTCTTTTGAAAGCTGCCTTGACTCTGACAATCTACAAACAATTCAGGGTTGTTTCAAGAAAGCAGGTTTTTTTTAATGATGGCAATACAAATGCTGCTGATAAATTGTGGGCGAAATGGAGACTGTTACTGCATCAGATAGGAAGAATTTTCTCAGCTGTGTCACCTTGCTGACCAAAACCCTCCACCTGAAGCTGACGCCAATGACATTGGAGAGATAGTGGGTGCAATGTGAGCTCAACATGAAGAGGAGGGAGTCCAGGAACTGGACTGTGAAGGGATTATGGGAACAACTTGTATTCACTCTGCGGTTCTCACATTGAGGATACTGGATATCGAACCAGACTGGCAGGCCCTCAGAAAGGTTCACATAGTTTGCCGTCCAAATTGCTCGAGAGAAACAGTGCGGATTCGGATTCCAAAGTTCTTTGGCGGAGACATGTAGGGCTGCTGTGGCCTAGTCAATTATATCAGTTTTAGTGCAGAACTAATTATTTTAATAAGTTTATAATATTTAAAGTTTTTTAACATATGTATTTGATTTAAATACACATATTAAACTTTAGCGCATTGGGATGTTTTATCACATTAAAGACGCAATATAAATGCAAGTTGTTTTTAACAGGTGTGGTTTAAATTATACTCGTTGCACGGCATACAGTCTTTTTCAATAGTAATAGCGCTACCTCTTTAAACCATTCAACGTGTGTAGCAGGCAAATCGCGATAGCACCAACGCACCCACTATAAGCGGTGGCGTCTGTATTAATCTTTAAATGATGCCGTTGTCAATTTGTGGGAGTTTTGAAGTAGGATCAGATGCTGCCATTCCCAGAAATCACCTCTGTCATTTAAATCCCATTAATGCCACTGGAGAAATCAACCACAGCTGGAATTTGTATCCAAACCAGAATCTTTAGTGTGATTTGGAATTTGAACAGAGCGTGATGTATTGGGATGACATCAGTGCAGACTCACATGACTTTGAGTCGTACATACACAGCAATATTATTCAATTTTTCAAAGAACAGCATTCCTCCAATTAGACTGAATCTAAAGAGGAATATTTCCTGATTATATTAAGCACTGAATAAAGTAAGCTCAATAAAGAAATTGAGTAAAAAGAAAATTCTACTTTCTGTTTGTATTCATGACAGCAGTGACTATTACCAAGCAGACGGAAAACTATTGAATAATAAAAGTCAAAGAGCATAATTCTACAATGGAGAGCTGGCTGTTGAACATTCCAGCCACGTGTACTCCAAGTGTACCATCCACTGCAGATACAGAAGAAGAAATAAAGCTGCAAATCCTGGAAATCTATAATAAAAGCAATATAAATGCTGGAAACACACAGCAGTCAGTTTGCAGCTATTCAAGGAAAAGACAGGTCTAAGACACCCATAAATGTCATAATCTGCATTTTCTCTTTACAGGTGCTTCTGACTTGCTGTGCATTTCCACCGTTATCTATTTTTAATTCGACTGCAGATGATTGACACTGTGGTTGCCTTGACTTCAGCGAACTTGTCACCAAAGGTTCAACATGACAATTTTGAAAACCCGACATTACACAGACAAATGATGTATTATTTTTACAGGGTTTTCTTTTGTCTTACTGAGGCAGCACTTTTTCAATTACCGCATTGCATATTTCTGAATGTTTTGAAATTGAATTTCTGTGAACTGCAAAATAATTTAATAGTACTATTGTGAGTTGTTACATAGAAACACCTGTTCCTGAAGATGCATATTAGGGGCAATTTTAACCTCCAAGAACGGGTGGGTTTGGATCAGGTGAGAATTTAAAATGTAAAAAATGTCAAACCTGACCCCAACCACATTCAAAGATACCATGGCTAGATATATCTATCCAAATGAGGTCAATTCAGATGGCCTTGGGATTTACAGCCAATTTGCTGCATTCCCACATACATACCGATTGTTTATCGTCTAACTGAAATATCTATCACATAACTTAGATTTGGCCCATTAACAAGGATTACAATTAATTTAGGCATTTCCCTTAAGTACCATTTGTAAATTTTGTATATTATAAATCCAATTACAGTGCATTTCTAAATCTGTTGGACAGTAAATGCACTGATTTTGAAATATCTAATTTGCTTCTTGACCCAGACTTTGAACGAATTTAATCAGTGAACTTATGAACAACATGTCTTAGCTTTGCTAGTTTATTTCCTCAGACTAATGAAATCCGTCATTTTCCATCAAGCTGTGGACTGAAACATCTGTTCCAATTACCGATGCTCAATTGCCGATGCATGCCTTATTTTCAAATCAGTTCATTGCTCTTGTTCCAGCAGCTAATTTTATTGCCGAAAAGGCACTGCAGTCAGTATTACAATTCCTGTAGTTGGACAATGAATGTCACTGTCTGTAAAATATAGCTTTATTTGTTATATAGCGCATTAAAAATAAATTAAGATTTTCACTGTGCAATTTGTAGCAAAATCACAAACTATTTCTAAATTTTGCTTTAAATCACAAACAAAAAAAAATCCCCTGGTTGTTTTAAATTAAATATTGGGAAAGACCAAAGCTATTGTCTTCAATCCCCACCACAAACTCCGTTCCCTAGCCATCGACTCCATCCCTCTCCCTGGCAACTGTCAGAGGCTGAACCAGACTGCTTGAAACCTTGATGTCGTATTTGACCCCAAGATGAGCTTCCAACTACATATAACTATTTCCACTTCTGTAACATCTCCCGATTCCGCCCTGCCTCAGCTCATCTGCTGTTGAAACCATCATGCATGTCTTTGTTAGCTCTAGACTTGACGATTCCAATGTACTCCTCCCATCTTATACCCTCCATAAACTTAACCTCATTCAAAACTCGGCTGCCTGTACCCTAAGTTGCATCAAGTCCGTTCAGCCATCACCATGTGCTTGCTTACCTACAGTAGCTCCCTGTTAAGTAATTCCTCAATTTTAAAATTCTCATCCTTGATTTTTATTCACTTAAAGGCCTCGCCCCTCCCTATCACTGTAATCTCCTCCAGCCATATCCGATATATCTGCATTCCTCCAATTCTGGCCTCTTGTAGATCCCCGATTTTAATTGTTCCACCATTGGCGGCCGTGCCTTCAGCTGCCAAGGTCCTTAGCTCTGAAATTCTCTCCCTAAACTTTTCCGCCTCTCTATCTCTTTTCTACATTAAGACATTCCTTAAGACCTACCTCTTTGACCAAGCCTTTGGTCACTTGCCCTAATATACCCTTATGGTGTTAAATTTTGTTTGATAATCTTCCTGTGAAATGCCTTGAGGTGTTTTACTACATTAAAGGCACTATATAAATGGAAGTTATGTTGTTAAATACTAATACATCTAATTGAATTGAATGAACCAAATTTGATTGTTTCAAGACAAATAACCTCTTTGGACAAAAGTTCAGAATATGTTTTCTGGCTGTAACAGAATAGAGAAGTTTTAGTGCCATCTTAACCATAGTGGCAAAATTCAAAGTCTTTTGTAAAGTCATGTTTATTCTCAAATTACAAAATATTAACTCAGTCCAGTCATTTATACAATTAGTGACATATGCAGTGTTTCCATTTTTTTTCTGCAAGTATTTACCATCTGAATTTGATGCTCCAGTTCATTATTGTTTGTTACCATTGGCAGCTGATGCCATTTGGGGTGGTATATATTGTCACATGATGCCATAGAAAGCAATGTAATTGTCATCTTATACAGTGGGAAGGAAAAGCTTATTGACAACGAACATATATTTATGAAGCTATTTATGAAGCTAAATACATTATAGTACTATTTTTTCTTAGATCTAAAGAAGAAACAAAAACTATTTAAATGTTCAGTTTCCTTCAAGGGAATGACATTCAGATGCACTTAGGATTGTCTAGAAATGAATCATTATTTTTGGAATCCAGAATTCTGAATCTAATGTTCATATTTTGAAATTCTCAGCTGAAACCTTTGATCATATATATTATATTAAAAGTCTTGCAATTGTGTACATTTCCTGCTGTCACACTTACTTCCTGTGTTAATAATTTACTCATGCTCTGTCCCAACTGCCTCTAAACTACCCATACTTACTATTATACTTATCTTTGAGCTCCGAACACCAGATGTTATTACTGCGCCTCCAGTCACACCACCATTAGGGGTACAGTAGCATAGTGGTTATGCTCTTCTGCCCCACTGGTGACCTGGCCTCTTCTACTCCGCCAACACATGGCGAGCATCATGGCGATGACCTCCCTGACCTCCCACTCTGAACCCCAGTTGGCCACTGACCCTCCCTCGAACCAAGCCTCGGACCACCAAGAGCGCTACTCAGCACTGAGCCTGCGGCCAACATCTTGCCGTAGGCAACTAGGCCCATATAGCAGTGCCTGGTTTCCAGTCATCTTGGACCCCTTGCCACTGGACCAAGACCTTGCTCAGCTAAGCCCGTGTGGTAACCGCTGTGCAACGACCACCCCACGTTAAAAGAACTCACGCACAGGCATCTTCCACTCCTCTAACATGAATTTCGGGACCTGGAACGTCAGGACCCTCATGGACAACCCCAACAATGATATGCCGGAATGCCGCACCGCCATAGTTGCCCGGGAACTTAGACGGTTTGATATCGACATCGACGCCCTAAGCGAGACCGAGTGGGCAGGGAAAGGCCATCTCAAGGAACAAGGTGGAAGTTACACCTTCTTCTGGAAAGGGAAACCAGAGGAATAATGGCGCCTCCACGGAATTGGCTTCACCATCAAAAACGAGCTGGTCGACCGCCTCAAAGACTCCCCCTGTGGGGTTAACGAACGCCTCATGACTCTTCGACTCACCTTATCCCGGAATCAATGTGACACAGTCATCAGTGTGTACGCCCCAACACTCGATGTAACAGATGAGACCAAAGAGGGTTTTTACTCCAACCTCGACAAATCCCTGTCCTGTGTCCCCGTGGATGACAAGCTGATCCTCCTCGGTGATTTCAACGCCAGGGTCGGCAAAAACACAGCCCTCTGGGGAGGCGTGATTGGCAGAGAGGGGGTTGGGAAAGCCAACTCCAGCAGTACCCTATTGCTGACAAAATGTCTAGAACATGAACTTCACATCACCAACACCTTGTTCCACCAGAGGGACAAATACAAGGCATCATGGCAACACCCTCGCTCCAAACACTGACACCTGCTATGTCATCGACCGAGCCAGGGAGCGCAACGAGGGGGCAGCAGAAGCAGTGACGTAAAAAAGTCAATGCCGGGGCACTTAAGGACCCAGCTAAGAGAGCCCTATACAGTCAGTGGCTCACAGCTAACCTGGTGTGCCTTGATGAACTTGAGATGCAGAATGCCCACAATGCTTGGTCTGCCCTCCAGGCCTCCATAACCAGTGCCTGCGAAGAGACGCTCGGTCATTCAACCAGGAAACACCAGGGACTGGTTTGATGAGAATGATCAGAAGATCCAAGAGCTAATAGATCGCAAGCATAGGGCATTTCTGAGCCTCAAACAACAACCCAACTTGGGAGCAGCAAAGCAACATTACAGACGGTTCAAGGCTGAGGTCCAACAAAAAACCCAGGACCTGAAGAACAGGGGATGAATGGAGAAAGCACAGGAGATACAGCAGCTGGCCGACAGCCATGATGTGCGAGGATTCTTCATTGCAGTCAAGGCCACGTACAGTCCAAACACCCAAGGCCCACCCCACCGCTGGCCAAGAATGGGGAAACACTCATCAAGGATACCGAGGCAGTCAGGGCCTGCTGGAAGGAGCACTTCGAAGATCTCCTCAATTGAGACTCTGCCCTTGACCTGAGTGTTCTCGACTCCATTGGCAGCATGCCACCCGCCACCACCTCGACAAACCCCATCACTGCAAGAGGTAGAAAAAGTCACAAGACAGCTTAAAAACAACAAGGCTATGGGAGCGGATGGAATCCCCACTGAGGCACTGAAGTATGGCGGAGAGGCACTGTTGGCGCAAATACATGACCTCATCTCTCTCATCTGGAGGGAGGAGAACATGCCGGGAGATTTCAGAGATGCAGTGATCATGACCATCTTTAAAAAAGGGGACAAGTCCGACTGTGGCAACTACAGAGGAATCTCCCTGCTATCAACCACTGGGAAAGTCGTTGCTAGAGTCCTCCTCAACCGTCTTCTCCCAGTGGCTGACGAGCTCCTCCCGGAGTTGCAGTGCGGATTTCGTCCCCTACGGGGCACAACAGCATGATTTTTGCAGGGAACATTGCAAGCCCTTAGACATAAGAACTAAGAACATAAGAAATAGGAACAGGAGTAGGCCATATGGCCTCTCGAGCCTGCTCTGCCATTCAATAAGATCATGGCTGATCTGATCATGGACTCAACTCCACTTCCCTGCCCGCTCCCCATAACCCCTTATCCCCTTATCGTTTAAGAAACTGTCTATTTCTGTCTTAAATTTATTCAATGCCCCAGTTTCCACAGCTCTCTGTGCAGCGAATTCCACAGATTTACAACCCTCTGAGAGAAGAAATTTCTCCTCATCTCAGTTTTAAATGGGCGGCCCCTTATTCTAAGATCATGCCCTCTAGTTCTAGTCGCCCCCATCAGTGGAAACATCCTCTCTGCATCCACTTTGTCAAGACCTCGCATAATCTTATACTTTTCGATAAGATCACCTCTCATTTTTCTGAATTCCAATGAGTAGAGGCCCAACCTACTCAACCTTTCCTCATAAGTCAACCCCCTCATTTCTGGAATCAACCTAGTGAACCTTCTCTGAACTGCCTCCAAAGCAAGTATATCCTTTTGTAAATATGGAAACCAAACTGCATGCAGTATTCCAGGTGTGGCCTCACCAATACCCTGTATAGCTGTTGTAAGACTTCCTTGCTTTTATACTCTATCCGCTTTGCAATAAAGGCCAAGATTCCATTGGCCTTCCTGATCACTTGCTGTACCTGCATACTATCCTTTTGTGTTTCATGCACAAGTACCCCAGGTCCCGCTGTACTGCAGCACTTTGCAATCTTTTTCCATTTAAATAATAACTTGCTCTTTGATTTTTTTTTCTGCCAAAGTGATGATCTCACACTTTCCAACATTATACTCCATCTGCCAAATTTTTGCCCACTCACTTAGCCTGTCTATGTCCTTTGCAGATTTTTGTGTCTTCCTCACATATTGCTTTTCCTCCCATCTTTGCATCATCAGCAAACTTGGCTTTGTTACACTCAGTCCCTTCTTCCAAGTCGTTAATATAGATTGTAAATAGTTAAGGTCCCAGCACTGATCCCTGCGGCATCCCACTAGTCACTGGTTGCCAACCAGAGAATGAACCATTTATCCCAACTCTCTGTTTTCTGTTAGTTAGCCAATCCTCTATCCATGCTAATATATTACCCCAACCCCGTGAATTTTTATCTTGTGCAATCACCGTTTATGTGGCACCTTGTCAAATGCCTTCTGGAAGTCCAAATACACCACATCCACTGGTTCCCTGTTATCCACCCTGTTCGTTACATCCTCAAAAAATTCCAGCAAATTTGTCAAACATTACTTTCCCTTCATAAATCCATGCTGACTCTGCTTGACCGAATTTAGCTTTTCCAAATGTCCTGCTACTGCTTCTTTAATAATGGACTCCAACATTTTCCCAACCACAGATGTTAGGCTAACTAGTCTGAGTCTGCTTTGAGTCTGCCTCCTTTCTGTCTGCCTCCTTTTTTAAATAGGGGCATTATATTTGCAGTTTTCCAATCTGCTGGCACCTCCCCAGAATCCAGGAAATGTTGGTAAATTACAAGTAATGCATCCACAATCCCTGCCATTACTTCTCTTAAGACCTTGGGATGCAATCCATCAGGTCCAGCGGATTTATCTGCCTTTAATCCCATTTTCTTACTGAGTACCATCTCGTTAGTGATTGTGATTGTGTTAAGTTCCTCCCCCCTATAACCCCTAGATTATCCACTGTTGGAATATTGTTAATGTCGTCTACCGGAAAGACTGATACAAAATATTTGTTCAGTGTTTCTGCCATCTCCATTTTCCCCATTACTAATTCCCCGATCTCGTCCTCTAAGGGACCAACATTTACTTTAGCCTTCTGCATGGCCTTCTTCGACCTTAGAAAGGCCTTTGACACTGTCAACCTCTAGGGCCTATGGAGCGTCCTCCTCCACTTTGGCTGCCCCCAAATGTTCGTCACCATCCTCCGCCTGCTCCATGACGACATGCAGGCTGTGATCCTTATCAACGGGTCCATTACAGACCCAATGCATGTCTGGACCGGTGATAAACAGGGCTGCGTCATTGCCCCAACCCTCTTCTCAATCTTCCTCGCTGCCATGCTCCACCTCACATTCAACAAGCTCCCCGCTGGACTGCAACTAAACCACAGAACCAGTGGGAACCTGTTCAACCTTCGGCGTCTCCAGGCCAGGTCCAAGACCACCCCAACCTCTGTCATTGAGCTACAATACATGGACGATGCCTGCGTCTGCACACATGCAGAGGCTGAACTCAAGGACATAGCTGACGAATTTACTGAGGCACACGAAAGCATGGGCCTTATGCTAAACATCCTTAAGACAAAGGTCCTCCACCAGCCTGTCCTCACTGCACAGCACTGTGCCCCAGTCATCAAGATTCACAGCACGGCCCTGGACAACGTGGACCATTTCTCATACCTCGGGTGCCTCTTATCAACAAGAGCAGACATTGAAGATGAGATTCAACACCGCCTCCAGTGCGCCAGTGCAGCCTTCGGTTGCCTGAGGAAAAGAGCGTTAGAAGACCAGACCCTCAAAATTGCCACCAAGCTCATGTCTGCAGGGCTGTCGTAATACCTGCCCTCCTGTATGGCTCAGAGACATGGACCATGTACAGCATATACCTCAAGTCGCTGGCAAGATACCACCAATGATGTCTCCGCAAGATCCTACAAATACCCTGGGAGGATAGATGCACCAACATCAGTGTCCTCGGCCAGGCCAACATCCCCAGCATTGAAGCACTGACCACACTTGATCAGCTCCACTGAGCAGGCCGCATTATTCGCATGACTGACACAAGACTCCCAAAGCAAACGCTCTACTCGGAACTCCTTCACGGCAAATAAGCCAAATGTGGGCAGAGGAAACTTTACAAGGACACCCTCAAAGCCTCCCTGATAAAGTGCAACATCTCCACTGATACTTGGGAGTCCCTGGCCAGAGACTGCCCTAAGTGGAAGAAGTGCATCCGGGAGGACACTGAGCACCTCGAGTCTAATCGCCGAGAGCATGCAGAAAACAAGCGCAGGCAGCAGAAAGAATATGTGGCAAACCAATCCCACCCACCCCTTCCCTCAACGACTATCTGCCCCACCTGTGACCGAGTCTGTGGTTCTCGTATTGGACAGTTCAGCCACCTAAGAACTCATATTAAGAGTGGAAGCAAGTCCTCCTCGATTCCGAGGGACTGCCCATGATGATGGTGATGGTTATGTTACTGGACTAGTAGAGATAGCGGATACATTGGTTGTCATCTTCCAAAATTACATAGATTCTAGAACGGTTCCCGCAAATTGGAAGGTAGCTAATGTAACCCCGCTATTTCAGAAATGATGGGGAGAGAAAACGGGGAACTACAGAGCACTTAGCCTGACATCAGTCGTAGGGAAAATGTGAGAATCTATTTTTAAGGATGTGGTAACAGGGCACTGATAAAATAATAATAGGATTGGGCAGAGTCAACACGGATTTATGAAAAGGAAATTGTGGTTGACAAATCTCTTAGAGTCTTTTGAGGTTGTATCTCGTAGAATAGATAAGGGGGAACCAGTGGATGTGGTGTATTTGGATTTTCAAAAGGCACACAAGAGGTTATGGAACAAAACTACGGGTCATGAGAATGAGGGTAATATACTCGCATGGATTGAGGATTGGTTAACGGACAGAAAACAGAGAGTAGGAATAAACAAGTCAATTTCGGGTTGGCAGGCTGTAACTCGTGGGGTGTCGCAAGGATTGGTGCTTGGGCCCGAAATATTCACTATCTATAGCAATGATTTGGATTAGGGGACCAAATGTAATATATCCAAGTTTGCTGATGATACAAAACTACGTGAGAATGTAAATTGTGAGGAGGATGTAAAGAGGCTTCAAGGGGATACAGACAGCCTAAGTGAATAGAAACATAGAAAATAGAATGGGCAAGAACATGGCAAATGGAATATAATGTGGAGAAATGTGGTTATCCATTTTGGTCGGAAAAATAGAAAAGCAGATTATTTTTTAAATGGTGAGAAATTGGGAAATGTTAGTGTTCAGAGGGACCTTGTTCAGTGGGTGTCCTTGTACACGAATCATTGAAAGTTAACATGTAGGTACAGCAAGCAATTAAGAAAGCAAATGGTATGTTGGCCTTTATTACAAGAGGATTTGAGTATAAGAGTAAAAACATCTTATTGCAATTATATGGGACCCTGGTGAGACCGCACCTGGAGTATTGTATACAGTTTTGGTCTCCTTACTTAAGGAAGGATATACTTACCATAGAGGGAGTGCAACAAAGGTTCACGAGACTGATTCCTGGGATGGGGGATTGTCCTATCAGCTGACTAGGCCTATATTCTTTAGAGTTTAGAAGAATAAGAGGTGATCTCATTGAAACATACAAAATTCTTACAGGGCTTGACAGGGTAGATGCAGGGGAGATGTTTCCTCTGGCTGGGGAGTCTAGAACCAGGGGTCACAGTCTCAGAATAAAGGGTCGGCATTTTACAATTGAGATGAGGAGAAACTTCTTCACTCAAGAGTGTGGTGAATCTTTGTAATTCTCTACCCCAGAAGGCAATGGAGGCTCAGTCTTTGAGTATATTCAAAACAAAGATTGATAGATTTTTGAATATAAGGGAATCAAGGGATATGGGAAGAGTGCAGGAAAGTGGAGTTGATGTAGAAAATCAGCCATGATCTTATTGAATGGCAGAGCAGGCTTAAGGGGCCGAATGGCCTACTCCTGCTCCTAATTCTTGTTATGTTCTTATGTAATCCAGAGGCCTGGACTAATGACCCAGAGACATGAGTTACAATCCCACCATGGCAGCTGGGGAGTTTAAATTAAATAAATCTGGAATAAAAAGCTAGTATCAGAAATGGTGTCCATGAAACTACCAGATTGTCGATAAAAAACAATCTGGTTCACTAATGTCCTTTTGGGAAGGAAATCTGCTGTCCTTTCTTGGTCTGGCCTACATATGACTACAGACCCACAGCAATGTGATTGACATTGAAGTTGATTTCTGAAATGGCCTGGCGAACCACTCCGTTGTATAAGGGCAATTAGGGATGGGCAATAAATGCTGGCCTTGCCAGTAAAGTCCACATCCCATGAATGAATAAAAAAAACTTTGGTGGTAAACCAGGATACCAACTTTAAACAAGTAGTTACTGTTAAATTTGAAGCTTTATAGCATTACTTGGTGTCAGCCAGTGTTCCTTGCTCAGGCCCTTTAAATTTGCTGCGCAGCCACTGCATTTGCAGTTCAGCAGCTGGTGAGCAGCCTGCGTGGGACCTCATGATTGATGGAAGAACATTGGTGACAGCCATCGTTCAGTGGTCACCTCGAAGTCAGAAGGTTGTGGATTCAAATCCCACTCCAAGGACTCGAGGCTGACACTCCATTGTAATACTGAAGGGGTGCTGTACTGTCGGAGTTGCCATCTTTTGGATGAGACATTACACCAAGCCTTCGTCTGCTCCCTCAGGAAGACGTAAAACATCCCATGGTATTCTTTCGAAGAAGAGCATGGAAGTTCTCTCCGGTGTCCTGACCAATATTTATCCCTCAATCAATATCTGGTCATTATAACATTACTGTTTGTGGGACTTTGCTGTGTGCAAATTGGCTGTCGTGTTTCCTACATTACAATAATGACTACACTTCAAAAGTATTTAATTGACTATGAAGTGCTTTGGGATGTCCTGAGGTAATGAAAGACACTATATAAATGCAAGTCTTTCTTTTAATTTTAATTATGCAGTCATTTGGTTTCCACTACCTATTATTGGTGCTGTCCAGTAACTTTCACTGCTTGGTCCTGCTCCCCCTGCCATATGCACCCTCCCACTTTGGGATCCTAAGCCTCCCGCCCTCTTTGTGGCTTTAGCTGCATTTCACTTTAGAAATGGTCAATCTGCTGCCTCTGGCATCCAGTGCGTAAACTTAATTGGCTTTAACTTCCATTTTGCTTTTGAAATGCTGGGCCGTTGCCTCTGGCCCCTGATGCGATAATAAATTGCTGTCTCCCACCCACATGAACATTAGGCAATGGGTGCAACAGGCAGAGAGTCTTGGGAAAAATATTCATTCATGATGCTGTTGTAGATAGGGTTCAACTACAAATGTCAGGAAGAAAGGCAGGTGACAGAATCTCAGAAGGTAATCAAGCATTAAGATGGCACAAATTTTTGGAAATCCAAGTTTTTCCCAGGACTGTCGGACCCCCAACTACACAAAACACCTCAGGCTCATAACTCCAGCTCCTGTCTCCCACCTAGCAAGATCACTTTCTCCCTCCCTCTTCAACATGTCTTTCAATTTGCATTCCCAAATTGTCCTATACCCCAAATGCCCATTGCTGTCAAATGCAGCCCTTGTATTCTCATAGTCCAACATCCATCACGTCTGTACTGTTTCTGTGCCCCATCGAGCACTGCCACACTCCAGTCTCTAAGTACTCTCAGACTCCAGGTCCCCTGCAACCCAGTCAAGTGCCTCACTCAGCCTGAGCAGTGCAAAGAAAATCTGCAACTGGCCCATATAAAGTCACCCGTGTTCAATCTTGTGATGCTCTCAGGTAACAAATAGGAACACTCAGAAAGGATTGCTTTAAAATAAAAATAATGCAAAACAATGGGCGTTATTTTGGCCAAAGGGCAAAAACAGGCGCTAAATAGGTGCTGTGCTAATAAGAAACGCTTGTTTGAAAGTCCGGATTTAGCACACAATTTTTGGGTTAATTGATAATGATCATGATTTGAACGTGCCTGCAGGTGTTAACACGGAACCTGCAGGTTTAGCACTCAAGTGCTGATTAGATGCAATTATCTTGCAACAGTATATGTGGGCTCCTCACATCGACTATCACTGATGGGCCATGATTTCTCCACACGTGAAGGGATCGATGCAGCCGGTGTTGGTGTGTGGAAAGCCCGCTCCCGACTCGAGCCTGCTCTCTCTCCCGAATCTTCCGATGATTGGGCTTGTTAAGCCTGTCCCACGGGCTTCCAGGCCAATTAAGAGGAAGCCGGTTTACTGACATCATTTAATGGCATGTCATCAGCCGGTTTCCTTAAAGGGACCATGCACACAATGGTTTTGATAGTTCTTCTGTCACTGTTCTGCAGCGTTGAGGTGCTGAAAACACTGAAGCACTTCACAGAGGTGCACAGCTGCACACAAGCTCTCCCATGACTCCCTCTAGATGCTTATGGAGGGAGCCACAGCACACATAGAGGTTCTCTTCCATTCCAATGGGTGGAAGAGACCTCCCCAAGGACACCAACGCAGTCTGGTTGCACATTATACAGGAGGGTACAAGCAGGGACGCTGTCAGGAGGACCAGGCTGTAGTGGTGCAAACCTTGCAATGATCTCAGTAGATCACGAAATGTTACTGCAAAGCCACACTCAACCTCATCCTGCTGTGCTACTCATCACATCCCTATCACTCTGCCTTATCTATCCTACTCCTGCACATCCTTACTCACACCAATTTACTTTGCACCTCCACCCAGCCCTCTCTCTCTATCTTCATTATCAGTTCCCATCTCACTAGCCACCCCTCAAACTCACCCTCATCCTTGTCCAATCATACCAACTAACAACACACAAGGGTAGGCACTTGGGTCCTTTAGCCAATGTTCATGTGAAGTTTATGTTGATGTGTTGTCAAACATTGAAATCTTTATTTTCAGCACTTTGTGTTCTTGGACAGATTTGTGGGCACCTTTGTAAGTGGCTTAGTGAGCTGTAGTGAATTGTGCGACACAATGGTACCCCCACAATGGTGATGCGTATGAAAGGAATGGGTTGGACATTGCAGGGATGCTTTATGGTGCTGGTGTAAGGTGGTGCTAACCTGGCGCTTCATGTGACAGTCAGGGTGCACAGCATCAAGTGCAGCATCAAGTGAAGTAAATGTGGCCAATGGTAAGGCCATCACTGGCCTCCCGGGCAGCAATAAGGTCGGGTGCTGATGCCCTGTGTACTGTGCAACATCAGGTGATTGCGGAGAAGGTTGGTGTTGTTGGTGGTGATGCTAGTGTGCCTGGTGATTTTGGTGTTGGGGCTGATTGTGGTGGGATTCTAAGGACCGTGAGATTTTCTCAAGGGCACCGATGCGGCTGGAATAGACGGCAGGTGAGGTTGAGATGCCCAGTCAATGGTGAGAGAGTTTGTTCCAAGAGGTGACAGTGAATAGAGAGTTAACTGCAAACACTTCCAACTTGCATGCAGCTCAAAAGTATCTTCTAAAACCTGAAGGCTTTTGCTTCTGACATTGGAAAGTCAACAGCTGTGAAATGGTAGCTTTTATACCATTTCTGCAGATGTCAACTAGCCAAAGTGATGGAGAGTCACTGAGAACCCGAGGCAAACCTGTCAAAAGGTTGATAAAATTATAAATGCCTGCTTTTAACCATCTTAACTACCATTCAACTACCTTTTAATGATGAAAATTACCTGTCCCGCCGCTTGCTGTTGGGTCTGTGATCTGAACGTAAATATGACAGGTCAGAAACTAACATTGAGGCAGGTTTAGAGCAGGATCCCAACCCACTGTCAATCAGGGCCAGTTTGACAGTGGGCCCACCTCCAAACCTGCACTCGCAGGGCTAGGAATATGCTGATCAAGGTGTGGAGTGCTCTAGCTGGCACACAGTGGCACATTGCAGGGTGGCTCAGGGACTGAAGGAGCAGGTGTAGAGGTTCTTAAATGCAGCACTGGAGGTCCTCATGGAGGAGGTCCAGAGAAAGATGGATGTCCTGTACCCACAGTGAGGAAGGAGTCCACGTTGCCATCCTTGCCCTCCTGTCACTCTCTCCTGCAGCAGCTGGTGCTGCTCTGCCTGGCTTCATGCCCTCCTCCCAATCTTTGTGCAGACCAAGGGGGGACCCCAAGCAAGATACCCATGACCAAGCACTCCCTTTCTCCTGGTGACTCCTATCAGGTGGAATAGCACAGCACCTCTTTTTAGGTGAAGACCTCAGAGAATTTTCCAAATAAATGTTGCTCGAGTGTGGGTGAAGTCTTGACAAAGTGTCCCAAAAAGTCCCCCGATGTAGAAAAAAAACATAGAAAATAGGTTCAGGAGCAGGCCACTCGGCCCCTCCAGCCCGCACCGCCATCCAACGAGTCCATGGCTGAACACGCAACTTCAGCACCCCACTCCCGCTCTCCCGCTATACTCCTCGATCCCCCCAGCAGCAATGACCACATCCAACTCCCCCTTGAATGCATTTAGTGAACTGGCCCCAACAAACCCCTGTGGCAGAGAATTCCAAAGGCTCACCACTCCCCGGGCGAAGAAGTCCCTCCCCACCTCGGCCCCAAATGGCCTACCCCCCATCCCCAGACCGTGACCCCTGGTTCTGGACTTCCCCAACATTGTGAACATTCTTCCTGCATCCAACCTGTCCAAACCCATCAGAATTTTAAACGTTTCTATAAGGTCCCCTCTCATTCCTCCGAACTCCAGCGAACACAAGCCCAGTTGATTTAGTCTTTCTTGATAGGTCAGTCCCGCCATCCCGGGAATCAGTCTGGTGAACCTTCGCTGCACTCCCTCAATAACAAGAATGTCCTTCCTCAGGTTAGGAGACTGTGTTTCAGAAGCCCTTTTCACAGCTCCAGCTGCAACAAACGTGAAATGGTGAGTATCCCTTTAAGTAGCCCTTGAAATCGACATCAACATCATGTTTGCTCCCAAACAGCTGGTCGCTGTTCGGAGAAGGCGTTAGTTGAAGCCATAGCCACCAAAATGCTGTGCAGCCACAATAATGTGTACTAGCAGGCATTTGAAGTGCCAATCAGCTGTTTAACATGCTTTCGAAAGGCTGTTCCTAGCGCTGGCTTCAACTCCTTTACCAAGATGTCACCTTGTGCTAAATGTAGGCTAAGCCATCGTTGCAGTTTAAGACACCATCTTGGCCACCTCTTTACCTCTTCAGCGCCTGAAATATTTTGCGAAAATTGTCACCTATGACTTTCATCTGGTATGGTCTATGAGGATCTTATTGTCTGACATTTATTTCCAGGAATAATTAGCCAGCTATAGAGGGTGTCCTTTAACAAATGATTATACTTCAGAGATACGTTTAAAACAAAGACTGTGCAACATTCAGCGGTAAATACTTTACACTGAATATATTTCCCACTGCAGAAAGAATACCCTTCAATTGGGAGATTTAAATTGCACTCACTCCTAGATCGGACAATTACAGTCTGATCCTAAATGTCAGATTAACACTGTCACTTTGGTCCTCTGAAAAAGGTTACAGCCCGAGGTTTTGGTGCTGAACGTTTTACAATGTATAAAGATTTTGGAGGCAAGCATGACTGGTGATACGATGACATCACGGAGAAGATTTTAATGAATTAGCCCTCCAGGCAAGAGCTCCATATAGGTGCACATTCTGGGAATTCGAGTGCTCAGATCGGCTGGCACTACAGAATTCTTCATCCATTCATTTTAAGAATATAAGAACATAAGAATTAGGAACAGGAGTAGGCCATCTAGCTCCTCGAGCCTGCTCCGCCATTCAACAACATCATGGCTGATCTGGCCGTGGACTCAGCTCCACTTACCCACCCGCTCCCCATAACCCTTAATTCCCTTATTGGTTAAAAATCTATCTATCTGTGATTTGAATACATTTAATGAGCTAGCCTCAACTGCTTCCTTGGGCAGAGAATTCCACAGATTCACAACCCTCTGGGAGAAGAAATTCCTTCTCAACTCGGTTTTAAATTGGCTCCCCCGTATTTTGAGGCTGTGCCCCCTAGTTCTAGTCTCCCGACCAGTGGAAACAACCTCTCTGCCTCTATCTTGTCTATCCCTTTCATTATTTTAAATGTTTCTATAAGATCACTCCTTCTGAACTCCAACGAGTAAAGACCCAGTCTACTCAATCTATCATCATAAGGTAACCCCCTCATCTCCGAAATCAGCCTAGTGAATCGTCTCTGTACCCCGACCAAAGCTAGTATATCCTTCCTTAAGTAAGGTGACCAAAACTGCACACAGTACTCCAGGTGCAGCCTCACCAATACCCTATACAGTTGCAGCAGGATCTCCCTGTTTTTGTACTCCATCCCCCTCGCAATGAAGGCCAACATTCTATTCACCTTCCTGATTACCTGCTGCACCTGCAAACTAACTTTTTGGGATTCATGCACAAGGATCCCCAGGTCCCTCTGCACCGCAGCATGTTGTAATTTCTCCCCATTCAAATAATATTCTCTTTTACTGTTTTTTTTTCCAAGGTGGATGACCTCACATTTTCCGACATTGTATTCCATCTGCCAAACCTTAGCCCATTCGCTTAACCGATCTAAATCTCTTTGCAGCCTCTCTGTGTCCTCTACACAACTCGCTTTCCCACTAATCTTTGTGTCATCTGCAAATTTTGTTACACTACACTCTGTCCCCTCTTCCAGGTCATCTATGTATATTATAAACAGTTGTGGTCCCAGCACCGATCCCTGTGGCACACCACTAACCACCGATTTCCAACCCGAAAAGGATCCATTTATCCCAAGTCTCTGCTTTCTGTTAGCCAGCCAATTCTCGATCCATGCTAATACATTTCCTCTGACTCCGCGTACCTTTATCTTCTGCAGTAACCTTTTGTGTGGCACCTTATCGAATGCCTTTTGGAAATCTAAATACACCACATCCATCGGTACACCTCTATCCACCATGCTCGTTATATCCTCAAAGAATTTCAGTAAATTAGTTAAACATGATTTCCCCTTCATGAATCCATGTTGATGTCTGCTTGATTGCACTATTCATATCTAGATGTACCGCTATTTCTTCCTTAATGATAGCTTCAATCATTTTCCCCACTACAGATGTTAAACTAACTGGCCTATAGTTACCTGCCTTTTGTCTGCCCCCTTTTTTAAACAGAGGCGTTACATTAGCTGCTTTCCAATCCGCTGGTACCTCCCCAGCGTCCAGAGAATTTTGGTAGATTATAACGAATGCATCTGCTATAACTTCCGCCATCTCTTTTAGTACCCTGGGATGCATTTCATCCAGACCAGGGGACTTGTCTACCTTGAGTCCCATTAGCCTGTCCAGCACTACCGCCATAGTGATAGTGATTATCTCAAGGTCCTCCCTTCTCACATTCCCGTGACTAGCAATTTTTGGCATAGTTTTTGTGTCTTCCACTGTGAAGACCGAAGCAAAATAATTGTTTAAGGTCTCAGCCATTTCCACATTTCCCATTATTGAATCCCCCTTCTCATCTTCTAAGGGACCAGCATTTACTTTAGTCACTCTTTTCCGTTTTATATATCGGTAAAAGCTTTTACTATCTGTTTTTATGTTTTGCGCAAGTTTACTTTCGTAATCTATCTTTCCTTTCTTTATTGCTTTCTTAATCATTCTTTGCTGTCGTTTAAAATTTTCCCAATCTTCTAGTTTCCCACTAACCTTGGCCACCTTATACGCATTGGTTTTTAATTTGATACTCTCCTTTATTTCCTTGGTTATCCACGGTTGATTATCCCTTCTCTTACCGCCCTTCTTTTTCACTGGAATATATTTTTGTTGAGCATTATGAAAGAGCTCCTTAAAAGTCCTCCACTGTTCCTCAATTGTGCCACTGTTTAGTCTGTATTTCCAGTCTACTTTAGCCAACTCTGCCCTCATCCCACTGTAGTCCCCTTTGTTTAAGCATAGTACGCTCGTTTGAGACACTACTTCCTCACCCTCAATCTGTATTACAAATTCAACCATACTGTGATCACTCATTCCAAGAGGATCTTTTACTCGGAGATCGTTTATTATTCCTGTCTCATTACACAGGACCAGATCTAAGATAGCTTCTGTATCTGTAGGTTCTATAACATACTGTTCTAAGAAACAATCCCGTATGCATTTTATGAATTCCATCTCAAGGCTACCCCGTGCGATTTGATTTGACCAATCAATATGTAGGTTAAAATCCCCCATGATTACTGCCGTTCCTTTTTCACATGCCTCCATTATTCCCTTGATTATTGCCTGCCCCACCGTGAAGTTATTATTTGGGGGCCTATAAACTATGCCCACCAGTGACTTTTTCCCCTTACTATCTCTAATCTCCACCCACAATGTTTCAACATTTTGTTCATTAGAGCCAATAATGGATGGGAAATCCTGTGGAACGTGCTGAGCTTGATGCTGGGAGCACAAATTTATAAATTCTACGCATGTCTTGATAGCTTTTGTCTTTGTTTATAAATGAAAGTCTCTTAACAGAGACTTTTGCAGATGAGACTTCTTTACTGTACAGCACTGTAGATTTACTACTGCTAGTGATTTATCTTTCTACGGCCATTTAGAGAAGCAATTTACGAACCTGTCGTATAACTGCAATATGCTTATATTCGTAAATCAAATTGCTCCAGTTTTGAAGTATGTTTTATTACAGGCTTCTATCACTAATTGTTGTTGGCTTTCTTTATGCAATATTACTGCCTGTATTTTTTTTTAAAAGATGTCCTTCCTAGCAGTACATAATGCCCAAAATTTTTCTCAAGAGCTGATCTCGTTCCACCGTTGTAACTTCACTGGCGTGTGGCAGAAACCCTGCGTGTAAACAACGAGCAGCTCCGAGGAAATTCACGGTCAATGTTATGCAAAAGCCATAACTGCTGAATATTGTCTGCTAATTTAATGGAAAGCTGATTGTAATTGAAGCATTTTCACAATTTCAGAACAGGAGGAGGTGAATTTAAATAAAAGACAGGACATGAAAATTAGTTCCCAAAGTACAAACCTTTATGGGAGCTCAGGGACTGATGAGTAAAGTCAAAATTAATAATGGAGGTTTGTTTTGAAGCACCATAAATACTGGATTGTTGAAGCAGTACAAGGTTGCAAGTACCAGCAAGTGCCAGAGCTGACCCACCCACACCCTCAATCATGCCACTAATCACATCACTTGGCTCTGCCAAACCTACTTGTCAGCGACAGTGAGAATTGACTCTGCTGGTTCAGTTTCAGGTATGCACCATCTGCTTTAAGGACACCTGCAGCCAACCAGCACCATAGAGACAGCACAACCAATAGTAATGAAGATCAACTCTTACTAACCATTTTTGCCTCGACCTCCTTTCAGTCGAGCATAGGGAATATCTCCAGTATCATGCAATGAGTTACACACATATGCGTCAAACAGATGACCAATGCATTGGTTAGCTTGCCCAGAATGTCTATCTCTTTCCCACTGAATAGTAAGAATAGTATGACATGGCTAGCAATATCACCAAACATCTCCCAAAGTAGAGAGGTGACTGATGGCAGTGATGTGCCATCCTGCAGCCTATCATGTATGTCCATAAGTGAAGTGATCTTAAAAGAGGTGGCTGCAGAGATAGTGGATGCATTGGTTGTAATCTACCAAAATTACCTGGATTCTGGAGAGCACCCAACAGACTGGAAAACTGCAAATGTAACACCCCTATTTAACAAAGGAGGGAGACAGAAAGCAGGAAACGATAGATCAGTTAGGCTAACATCTGCCATTGGGAAAATGCTGGAGTCCATCATTAAGAAAGTAGTAGCAGGACATTTAGAAAATCATAATGCAGTCAAGCAGAGTCAGCCTGGTTTTATGAAAGGAAAATCATGTTTGACAAATTTGCTGGAGTTCTTTGAGGATGTAACGAGCAGGGTAGATAAAGGGGAACCAGTAGATGTCGTGTATTTGGATTTCCAGAAAGCATAAGAGCTCATGGGGTTGTGAGTAATATATTAGCGTGGATAGAGGATTGGCTAACTAACAGAAACAGAGAGTCAGGATAAATGGGCCATTTTCAGGTTGGCAAACCAATTGGGTGGCATAGGGATCAGTGCTGGGGCCTCAACTATTTACAATTTATATTAATGACTTGGATGAAGGGATCGAGTGTAATGTAACCAAATTTGCTGATGATACAAAGATAGGTGAGAAAGCAAGTTGTGAGGAGGACACAAAGAATCTACAAAGGGATATAGATAGGCTAAGTGAGTGGGAAAAACATTGGCAGATGGAGTATAATGTGGGAAAATGTGAGGTTATCCACTTTGGTAGGAAAAATAAAAAAGCTAATTATTATTTAAATTGGGAGAGATTACAAAATGCTGTGGTACAGAAGGATCTGGGGTTCCTTGTACATGTAACACAAAAGGTTAGCATGCAGGTACAGCAAGTAATTAGGAAGGCAATTGGAATGTTGGCCTTTATTGCAAGGCATATAGAGTAAAAATGTAAGGAAGTCCTGCTAGAGCTGCACAGGGCGTTGGTAAGACCACACCTGGAATACTGCATACAGTTTTAAACATAAGAACATAAGAACATAAGAATTAGGAACAGGAGTAGGCCACCTAGCCCCTCAAGCCTGCTCCGCCATTCAACAAGATCATGGCTGATCTGGCAGTGGACTCAGCTCCACTTACCCGCCCGCTCCCCGAAGCCCTTAATTCCCTTATTGGTTAAAAATCTATCTATCCATGACTTGAATACATTCAATGAGCTAGCCTCAACTGTTTCCTTGGGCAGAGAATTCCACAGATTCACAACCCTCTGGGAGAAGAAATTCCTTCTCAACTCGGTTTTAAATTGGCTCCCCCGTATTTTGAGGCTATGCCCTCTAGTTCTAGTCTCCCCGACCAGTGGAAACAACCTCTCTGCCTCTATCTTGTCTATCCCTTTCATTATTTTAAATGTTTCTATAAGATCACCCCTCATCCTTCTGAACTCCAACGAGTAAAGACCCAGCCTACTCAATCTATCATCATAAGGTAACCCCCTCATCTCCGGAATCAGCCTAGTGAATCGTCTCTGTACCCCCTCCAAAGCTAGTATATCCTTCCTTAAGTAAGGTGACCAAAACTGCACGCAGTACTCCAGGTGCGGCCTCACCAATACCCTATACAGTTACAGCAGGACATTCCTGCTTTTGTACTCCATCCCTCTCGCAATGAAGGCCAATATTCCATTCGCCTTCCTGATTACCTGCTGCACCTGCAAACTAACTTTTTGGGATTCATGCACAAGGACCCCCAGGTCCCTCTGCACCGCAGCATGTTGTAATTTCTCCCCATTCAAATAATATTCTCTTTTACTGTTTTTTTTTCCCAAGGTGGATGACCTCACACTTTCCGACATTGTATTCCATCTGCCAAACCTTAGCCCATTCGCTTAACCTATCTAAATCTCTTTGCAGCCTCTCTGTGTCCTCTACACAACTCGCTTTCCCACTAATCTTTGTGTCAGCTGCAAATTTTGTTACACTACACTCTGTCCCCTCTTCCAGGTCATCTATGTATATTGTAAACAGTTGTGGTCCCAGCACCGATCCCTGTGGCACACCACTAACCACCGATTTCCAACCCGAAAAGGACCCATTTATCCCAACTCTCCGCTTTCTGTCAGCCAGCTAATTCTCTATCCATGCTAATACATTTCCTCTGACTCCGCGAACCTTTTTTCTTCTGCGGTAACCTTATCGAATGCCTTTTGGAAATCTAAATACACCACATCCATCGGTACACCTCTATCCTTATAAGGTCTCCTTATTTAAGGAAGGATATACTTGCATTGGAAGCAGTTCAGAGAAGATTCACGAGGTAGATTCCTGAGATGAAGGGGTTGTCATATGAAGAAAGGTTGAGCAGGTTGGGCCGATACTCATTGGAGTTTAGAAGTCTGAGAGATGATCTTATTGAAATGTATAATGTCTGAGCGGGCTTGACAAGGTAGATGCAGAGAGGATGTTTCCACTTTTGGGGGAATCTAGAACTAGGGGGCATAGTTTCAGAATAAGTTGCTGGCCATTTAAAACGGAAATGAGGAGGAATTTCTTCTCTCATAGGGTCATTAATCTGTGGAATTCTCTACCCCGGAGAGCTGTGGAGGCTAGGTCATTGAATATATTTAAGGTGGAGAGAGACAAATTTTTGAACGATAAGGAAGTCAGGGTTATGAGGAGCAGGAGGGGAAGTGGAGTTGAGGCCAGGACCATATCAGCCATGATCTTATTGAATGGTGGAGCAGGCTCGAGGGGCCAAATGGTCTACTCCTGCTCCAATTTCTTATGTTCTAAACATTCCACACTGCTGTTGCACTCCTGGAAGTACAGCAGGACTGAACTTCTGGCTTTTTATTCAACTAGCATGACCCTGTTCCAGATCCTGAGGATGGGGTTACTTAAATAATATGGATGGCCGTCCACCCCTGAAGCCAGAACCTGGGGTCACAGTCTAAGAACAAGGGGTAAGCCATTTAGGACAGAGATGAGGAGAAACTTCTTCACTCAAAGTTGTTAACCTCTAGAATTCTCTTCTGCAGAGAGTTGTTGATGCCAGTTCGTTAGATGTATTCAAAAGAGAGTTAGCTATGGCCTTTACGGCTAAAGGTATCAAGGGGTATGGAGAAAAAGCACGAAAGGGATACTGAGGTGAATGATCAGCCATGATCTTATTGAATGGTGGTGCAGGCTCGAAGGGCAGAATGGCCTACTTCTGCACCTATTTTTCTATGTTTCTATGTTTCTAATAGGGGAGCCAACCCAGCATTGATACCAGAATTCCTTCAAGTGAGAGCTGGACCTGTTTCTGGATGGGGTGGAGATCTCCTTGTACAAGAGGTAAATATCTGGTAATGTTAATTAGGGCCAGAGTAATCTCTTGGAATAGTTTTTAATCAGCTAAGTTTAGACAGAAATTTTCCAGTTCCCCCCCCCCCCCCCCCAGCCCCCGCCCTCACCTAATTGTATTGGGTTTTTATCTCGGTTTTCACCTCTGCCAGGAGATTGCATGGCTTTTGAGCAGGTGAGGTGTGTATGTATTGTAATGCACAAAGCATCACAACTGTGTGGGACAGGCTAGATAGACCAGTAAATCTTTTACTGTCTGTCATTCCTCGTATGTTCGTATATTGGACTGGCACCCTGCCGCTCCAAAGGGCGATAATAATTAGCCAGCTAGAGCAAAGATCTTGAAACAGTGAGATATGGAGGTTGACTTCTACACTGGCAGGTTAAGAGGCATGATCCAATGTGTTGTGTATTTAACCCTTTGTAACCTGCATGACAGCTGACTACCGGATGGCCCACCTGTTGTAGTCTTAAGGGATCTCCGCATCCCTTAAGAGCAGAGTATATAAGCAGTCCACCCACAAGGTACCGGCACTCTGGAATCTTACTAAAGGAGCTACCCTAAGGTAGGAAGCTCATTACACACAGTACTCAGTCTCACCCTTTATTATGAGTGTAATAATTGGCGACGCAGTAACGAACAACCGCACGAAAATGCAAAGAACAGTCGGCATCCTGGAGAAGATCTCAGGAGCGGACGATTGGGAGGCCTTCGTGGAGAGACTTGAACAATACTTCGTGCCAATGAGCTGGAAGGGGACGCGAATGCTACCAAAAGAAGGGCGATCCTCCTAACTGTTTGTGGGGCAACAACCTATCACCTCATGAATAATCTCCTGGCCCCAGCAAAACCAACAGAGAAATCCTATGAAACATCGTGTACGCTGGTCCGGGAGCACCTAAATCCTAAGGAAAGCGTTTTGATGGTGAGATATTGGTTCTACACAGGTCTACACGTGATCGGAGGGCCAGGAAGTGGCGAGCTACGTCGCCGAACATAGAAATATCTGGCTCAGACCAGACTTCTGCAAAAAAAACAGTGCTATCACAATGGACAAGAGCTCATCAACTCAGAAAAGCCTATCAACTCCAGATTAAAACCACTTAATCAAGTTTCGGTTAGCTGGGCTGCAAAACTTAAACAAAGAACCAAGGTTAATTTGGGGCGCAGATAAGGAAGCCTCTCAAAGTATAATAGGGCCTATCGTAACAAGAGAGCTATCTCTATTCTGACCATCACAGAAAGAACTTTTCTGACCAAGCACTTCGAAACAACAAAATCGAGAGCACACGGCAAGAAAAAACAGGAAGAAACATCGCGACATCGGAGAAAAGAACTCGCCCCAACTGGCTTCAATACGCAGCAGAGGTCTTCTGCCACGTCCGGGGTACGGCAAGGCAAACTGGCTATAACCAAAGAACCCCGAAACCGCGAAACAGCCCTAAGTGTCAAAGGAAAGATTGGTGAGCATTATCCCTGTTGCCCGAGAGTCTAACTTAGCTAGAGATTAAGTGGGAGGTGGGAGGTATTTATGCTGAGTTCATTACCTGCAATAAAGTATTCCACATTGTTTAGAACCTTTTGTAATATTTTACAGTTTTATTGTAGTGTATTTGTGTTATTTGCTTTCTTGAATAAAAAACATATATTTCTTTGTACAAAACAGTTGTCTGCTGTACTTTATCACACCCTGATTAATAAATACAGGCTTGAGAACCAGGGAGTGGGAGCGACTCGCAACCGCTCTGGGTCAGGGAAGGCAAACTGACCCCGCACACCACCCCCTACAGAATGGCGAGCCAGGTAGGAGCTTGGTCAAAAGGGTGTGATGCAGTAGACACTGTTTTTGAGGAAAGAGCAAAATAGAAGAGAGGATTTCCTCTTACATATTCAAGAAAGTCAATAGAACAAAGAAATGGGTACTGAACCTATTGCGCGCTAAGCGTCCTGTGGACGCTGCAGCCAAATGGACTGAGAGTAAGGACCATAAGCGCTCTGTGGAGAAAGCAATATGGTTAGTCTGCCTACAGTGACAGGTCCAGCAATTGGACAAGAAAGTCAAGTCGCTGGAGGCAGACCTCAGGGAGTCTGAGGAACACTTGAGTGCCAGAGCTACCATTTGAGGCGTTAGGCAAGCAAAAGCAAGGGAAACTACGGTTAGTGGAAACACATAGAAACCGCCAGGATTACCTTCAGTGCCAGGTCACCGAAGTGAAGGGTCAAGAACTGGTGTTGCAGGAGGAAAACACCCGCCTCACCAGGATAATTAAAGAGCAGGAGGAGAAGTTAAGGGATGTACAGGCCGCTTATAAGGTAGCAAGAAGCAGAGGGTTCGAGACTGGAGACCACGGTCCCTGACAAAAGCAAATTGAGAGTCTGAACCTTCCTCTTTCCAAGGTCAAAGGCATGTTCTGCCTAATAAACCCAAGTACAGCTCGGGCAGACCTGGAAGAGCAGGGGGGAACTGTTCAACCAGTAACTGTGGCGCTAGGGCTTAGCCCGGTCAGGCAGCAGGAGGGGCGAACGGAGAGGGACATTCACCCAGTACCTGTGGCACCGGGACTTAGCCTGGTTTGGCAGCAGGAGGGGCAAATGGAGAGGGACATTCACTCAGTACCTGTGGCACCGGGACTTAGCCCGGTTTGGCAGCAGGAGGGGCGAGTAGAGAGGGACATTCACCCAGTACCTGTGGCACCGGACTTAGCCTGGTTTGGCAGCAGGAGGGGCAAACAGAGAGGGACATTCACTCAGTACCTGTGGCACCGGACTTAGCCTGGTTTGGCAGCAGGAGGGGAGAACAGTTTGCGGGACAGATGGGGACGGTGCACCTGTGGCGTCGGGTTGTGACTCGGCTTGGCAGCAGGGAGAGGTGGGAGTGACACCAGTACGACGAGGGCCGGGACCGGGGCCGATGTGCCCGGTATGGCAGCAGAGTAACGGAGCGCCCACTCTCGGTGGGGCAGCAGGGCCCCTCGAAAGTAACTTCGTGGTCCCCCACAGCACCCAGCAGCGTAGAACCATTGCAGCCCACCTGGACAAGCTCACCCATAGAGGGGAC
The DNA here is from genome assembly GCF_044704955.1 of Pristiophorus japonicus. Taxonomy (NCBI): domain Eukaryota; kingdom Metazoa; phylum Chordata; class Chondrichthyes; family Pristiophoridae; genus Pristiophorus; species Pristiophorus japonicus. The sequence goes on from NC_091978.1 coordinate 161,748,790, forward strand.
CCTTTGGTTCGCTTTATGGAAGTAGACCAAGCGGCAGGCATCTAGGGGTGCACCAAACGGCAAAAATGCTCCTATTCTTCCTAGACAGTAGATTGTATCAGTCTCTCTCCACAAACACCAAGAGGGGGCAAAGTACATCTGCGGCCATCCAGGAAGAAATCCTGGAGGCTATGGGCCTCAACGATGGGAGTCCCTCCTCCCGAGTGGAGAAGACAATGCAACAGGCACGGGAAACCCCACAAGCTTTCACAGACAGGCTGTGGCCCATCTACGAGATCGCCTGCTGTGGGACCCTCAACCGGGATCACTTGACCCGAGATGAGAGGGCCCACTGGTTCCGGAGCCTGGTGGCAAACAGTTTGCCACAGGTGAAGGCCAAAGCCGAGCTGTGATTTGATCCTAGGGATCCCAATGCCACCGAGGAATCAGTGATTAGACAACTAACCTGAGGGACGGAGGAGAACCCACCCAAGGGGAGGGTACATGAGTTAAGGCCCCACCCAAGCAAAGCGGAAATGGCACCAGGAAGTGGATATCTCTTCTGACACCAAGCATAACTGCTTTGGGTGCGGGAAAAGTGGGCAGTAGAGAAAGGATTGTAGGAATCCTTGGAAGGATAACATAGCTAAGGAACCCCCAGCACTCGCCCAAAAGACTGGGCCCAGACCCGGAGTGCAAAACTCTCCCTCTTCCTTCGAGGAGTTCTTGGCCGCGCTTTGGTCCGTATTGGACGGCCCAGGGAAGGTAGCTATGGCCATCGGGAGGGAAACCTCATCTGCCCCGCCAAATCCCGACCCGTGACTAGAACCGGCACCGCCTGTGTACCTGTGTCCTCTAGAATAAGATAAGGGACCGTGCGTTAAGATGAAGGTGGAGAAGGTGGCAGGGACCTATCTGCTAGATACTGGAGCCTCAAGCACCATTGTATACGCAGATAACCCAGCCGCCTCACCTCTATCTACCGGGGTCCCATACAGTCTAGTGGGTTTCACAGGGAACGAACAGGCTGGGTCGCTCTCCATCCCGCTATCATTGGGAACAGTGAACCGTTCTACGGACAGGGTCCCCCAGCCAGCAGCCTTTGGCACGGGAGAGGTAGTGGTGGACCAGCACGGGAGAGTTCCCAGCCTGCAGTCTCAGGCTGTGCGGAACACACAGGGAACGATATGGACCCAGCAGCTACCGAGAAGGAGGTAGTGTGCTGTAGTACTGGAGGGGCCATTCCCCTGACCATCTGGGACTCAGGGAAACCCCCAGTTCTCCAGGTCCTGTGGTACAGACCACCTTACATCCAACCATACAAGCTGCCAAGAGGCCGCAAAAGGAAAGAGCAGAACAGGATTTAGTCTGGCCACCCGGAGATGGGTGGCAAATGTACATAGCGTTACTGTACGATCTCTGATGTTTCAGTGTGAATGGTAAAATTAAAAGCATGTGGATGGTTTGTAACTTGTCTTTAAATGTGTTTGTGTCTGTATAGGTTTTTTTTCAACTGGCACTGGTTAGTTTGAAATTGGTTTGAATTAATTTGGCCATCCTAGATTGGGTGATGTGTAATGAGAGAGGATTAATTAGCAATCTTGTTGTGCGAGGCCCCTTGGGGAAGAGTGACCATAATATGGTAGAATTCTTCATTAAGATGGAGAGTGACACAGTTAATTCAGAGACTCGGGTCCTGAACTTAAAGAAAGGTAACTTTGATGGTATGAGACGTGAATTAGCTAGAATAGACTGGCGAATGATACTTAAAGGGTTCACAGTGGATAGGCAATGGCAAACATTTAAAGATCACATGGATGAACTTCAACAATTGTACATCCCTGTGTGGCATAAAAATAAAAAAGGGAAGGTGGCTCAACATTGGCTAACAAGGGGAATTAAGGAAAGTGTTAAATCCAAGGAAAAGGCATATAAATTGGCCAGAAAAAGCAGCAAACCTGAGGACTGGGAGAAATTTAGAATTCAGCAGAGGAAGATTAAGGGTTTAATTAGGAGGGGGGAAATAGAGTATGAGAGTAAGCTTGCAGGGAACATAAAAACTGACTGCAAAAGCTTCTATAGATTTGTGAAGAGAAAAAGATTAGTGAAGACTAGTGAACGTCCCTTGCTGTCAGAATCAGGTGAATTCATAATGGGGAACAAGGAAATGGCAGACCAATTGAACATATACTTTGGTTCTCTCTTCAGTAAGGAAGACACGAATAACCTCCCGAAAATATTAGGGGACCGAGGATCGAGTGAGAAGGGGGAACTGAAGGAAATCCTTATTAGTCAGGAAATGGTGTTAGGGAAATTGAAGGGACTGAAGGCCGATAAATCCCCAGGGCCTGATAGTCTACATCCCAGAGTATTAAGGAAGTGGCCCTAGAAATAGATGCATTGGTGGTCATTTTCCAAAAGTCCATGAACTCTGAATCAGTTCCTATGGATTGGAGGGTAGCTAATGTAACCCCACTTTTTAAAAAAGGATGAAGAGAGAAAACAGGGAATTCTAGACCGGTTAGCCTGACATTGGTGGTGCAGAAAATGCTGGAGTCAATTATTAAAGATGTAATAGCAGCGCATTTGGAAAGCAGTGACAGGATCGGCCCAAGTCAGCATGGATTTATGAAAGGGAAATCGTGCTTGACAAATCTAGAGTTTTTGAGGATGTAACTAGTAGACTGGATAAGGGGGAACCAGTAGATGTGGTGTATTTGGACTTTCAAAAGGCTTTTGACAAGGTCCCACACAAGAGATTAGTGTGCAAAATCAAAGCACATGGTATTGGGTGTAACGTATTGACGTGGATAGAGAAATGGTTGGCAGACAGGAAGCAAAGAGTGAGAATAAACAGGTCATTTTCAGAATGGCAGGCAGTGACTAGTGGGGTCGCAGGGTTCTGTGCTGGGACCCTAGCTATTTACAATATACATTAATGATTTAGATGAAGGAATTGAATGTAATATCTCCAGGTTTGCAGATGACACTAAGCTGGGTGGCAGTGCGAGCTGCGAGGAGGATGCTAAGAGGCTTCCGGGGGACTTGGCCAGGTTAGGTTAATGGGCAAATACATGACAGATGCAGTATAATGTGGATAAATGTGAGGTCATCCACTTTGGTGGCAAAAACAGGAAGGCAGACTATTATCTGAATGGTGATGGATTAGTAAAAGGGGAGGTGCAACGAGACCTGGGTATCATGGTACATCAGTCATTGAAGGTAGGCATGCAGGTACAGCAGGCAGTAAAGAAAGCAAATGGCATGTTGGCCTTCATAGCGAGGAGATTTGAGTATAGGAACAGGGAGGTCTTGCTGCAGTTGTACGGGGCCTTGGTGAGATCACACCTTGAGTATTATGTACCGTTTTGGTCTCCTAATCTGAGGAAGGATGTGCTTGCTATTGAGGGAGTGCAGCAAAGGTTCGACAGACTGATTCCCGGGATGGCAGGACTGACATATGAGGAAAGACTGGATCAGCTAGGCTTATGCTCACTGGAATTTAGAAGAATGAGAGGGGACTGGACAGGTTGGATGCAGGAAGAATGTTCCCGATGTTGGGGAAGTCCAGAACCAGGGGACACAGTCTAAGGATAAGGGGTAAGCCAATATAGGACCGAGATGAGGAGACATTTTTTCACCCAGAGAGTTGTGAACCTGTGGAATTCTCTGCCATAGACGTTGAGTCCAGTTCGTTGGACATATTGAAAAGGGAGTTAGATGTGGCCCTAACGGCTAAAGGGATCAGGGGGTATGGAGGGACGGCTGGGGTGGGATATTGAGGTTGAATGATCAGCCATGATCATATTGAATGACGGTGCAGGCTCGAAGGGCCGAATGGCCTGCTCCTGCACCTATTTTCTATGTTTCTATGTTTCTATTATCCCCCAGAGTAATTTCAGTCTTGCTGTTCCCAGGGACTGGTGGTGGGAAACAATAAAATACCTTGTGTAGTACTATGAACAACTAAAACCTGAATTAATGTTCTCCTCAGTTTTAATAACACTGGTCACTATTGAATACTGCCAGCTCAAAGCAAGGGACAGGAAATGGAAATTTGCCAATGCAATCTGTGGCACAAGGACAAGGTATGCTCAAAGGGACTGAATAGTACCGTGAATCAGCACAAATAATGCTTGTGATGCTGCACCAAGAAAAACATAAGGCCATTGTCTTATTAATAAAAGCCCTATTAGGAAGAGGCAATTGAATTTTCTGTGTGAACAAACTTCTTCACATAACCCAATCTTGCATTAAATATTTTGTTGCATAGGACAGACTTCACTGAAGCTATCAAATTGAATCTCACAATTGTAAAAAGCAATAGTGTTTGAGAGCCTTGATGTGTCGTAAGTCAGCCAGCTCCTAACTGCATTGTGAAAATACTGAAACAATAATGCAATAAAACAGTAATGTACCATGTCTGATGCTGCTTCATTGGTAACAGACATATTGCTTTTCATGGCAGGTCAAAATAAACAAAATGCAGACAACATTATCACCAGTGTACCACAAAATTCTTTTTCATGAAAAAAATCAATAGGGTTTACTATAAATTGGTTATTACACATACTTCTGTTAAGTCTCAGTAGTAGTTCACAAGTGTTGTGTTCTCATGGGCAGCAGGTTTTAGATTACAAAATGCTATTGGCAATCTGAATGCCACCTGGGTCCATGAAAAATGTGGTAGCAGAATTTAATTAATTGTGAGGAAGAGAATACTGTTCGAAAAAGAAAAAAATCTTTGTTAAACAGAAGGACATTTGTTTGTTTATCTCTGTATAATAAATTAAAATGCATGCGTGTGTCCATTGTAAACCTGTTGTGCAAACATTCCCTATGGACATTTCCATGTTAAAATGTCCAAACTGCTTTGTTTTCCTGTGACGCTAATAGGTGGCACTCTCTTAGCATTCCACCTATTCATAGGAATTGGATTAGGCTATTCAGCCCATCGACCTTGTTTCACCATTCAGTTAGATGTTGGCTGATCAATAAAACTCATTCCATTTATCCACCTTTGATCCATACTCTTTAATCCCTTCACCTAATAGAAATATAGCGATTGCAGCCATGAAAATTTCAATTGACCCAGCATCTACAGGGGCCGAAATTGTCCTCCGCTCCAATCCATGGGGCAAAGAATCTGGTGATTTTCAGGTCTTTGTTGATTTTTTCCAGTTGGAGCAGTGTTGCTTTCGTCAGTGGGGCCTCTACCCTTTATATGAAAAAGTGCTTCCTGATTTCACATCGGAATGGTCTAGCTCTAATTTTAAGATTACGCCTCCTTGTTCTGGACCAGAGGAAATAGTTTCTGTCTCCTATTTCTTTAATTCCTTTAATCATTTTATATACCTCAATTAGATCATCCCTTAACCTTTATTGACCACTTGCCTGCCATGGTTGGCTGTCAAGGTTCCCTGTCATATCACCACATGGTGCCATATTAGCTTTCCCTCCACAAATCACACAAAATGCCTTCTGGAATACCTTCATCAATCAATTTTGCAAACTAACTGATATTTCTAGGGGCTGAAATTGCCCCTTTCGATAAGGCTGCCATTTTGCAAATTGCCCTTTATCAGAGGCGTAGCGGTGTAGGGGACCACTTCACCCATTTTCCTGCTGCAGCATGTACGCGTCGACTCCTTACCGACCGGCGGCAACTGCTTCCTGAAATTGCCCCGCGGGAAATATCCCTTTTGCCGCAGGCCGGTGCCTCCAACAGCTTTTTGTGTCGGTGCACATCTTGTTGGTCTTTCTTGGTCCGTGGCGTGACTGCCCTTAAAGGGGAGGTGGCACTGCCGGCGATGCCATTTTATTTTTTATTATCAGCTGACTGCCAGGTCAGCCCAATAATTATGCCTCTGGGTTCGGCCGGGCTGCCAACTAGCAGCCTGGCACCCCCTATTGGGTGCCAGGCCACTGGCTGGCCAAAACCCTTCCGTGTGGCCCAGTGGACCTAATTTAAAAATATGCTGAGCTTTAACTGAAGGGGAGAGATGTTGTGATGCGTCAGTGCGCTGACATCATTAGCGCGGTGCTGATGATTGATTGGGGTGGCCAACCCAATGCAAGGGCACTTCTGCCCTTCAGCCGCAACTGCATCCGCCCCGAGCAAAAAAAAAGGTCCAAATGCCAAATATCGACGGCATCTCCACCACAACCCATGTGGCGGAGAAAAACATTAAAAAACGGTGGAGGTGAATTTTTACCTCCTAATGTCCAAATTAAAGTTTTAAACAAAATAATTTACAAAAAATAATTACATATTTCACAATAACATGATTACATTTATCAATTGAATTGTCTTTTATGGCTTTTATTGCCTTCATGATAGTTCTTAATTGAATGCCTTAACCTCTCCCAGAAAACTGTGATTAGACTTCATAGTCAACCACAATACGTGGGGAAGATCATTTCATTACCATGCCTTTTGGTGGGTGCTTGCACCAGTATGGGCACATCTGGAGCACCTGCCATGGTGAAGAAACCAGGGAGGGCAAGATGGCCTTTGGCATCTCATCTTTGTCCATGGGAGAGTGAGTGAGAGGAAAGTGGATGGAGGATTAGTGGTGAATGTGGTGCAAGGAGGGGGAAGTATACAAGGGTTGAGCAGGTAATTCAAAGGAGAAGAGGTAGGGGAAGTAGTGGGAATGTGGATGGAAGAAAGGGAAGAGGGTAGTGGGAAGGCAAAAGTGGGAGATGTGATGGGAATAATGCATAAGTGATGGGGGAAGGGATGGGAAGAAAGCTACTGAGGGCAACGTTTGCCACACCACATTGGAAAATGCAGCCTGCAGCTATTGGCAGGTCCTTCCCCCACCACACCATGCTACATCAAACATAACCTCCCTACCAAAGGAAAATTAAAATAACAAGACAGAGCGAGAAGCAGAAGAGCATGGAGACAGAAACAAACAGAAAAACAGAAGAATAAGGGAGAGAAGCTGAGTCAGTGAGAGAAAAACAACACAAAGACAACAGAGATTGGCAAGAGAGAGACCTTCACTGCGTACAACATCATGGGAGATCATTCATATTTTACATACACATACTTTTATTTATTTTTAAAATATATAAACATGCACTCAACACAATCAAACACATACAGTGGAGAGTTCCTGCGTTACCCTTATAATTATAATATATTGAAGTCAATCAAAATTAAAATCAGGAAAGATAAAACGGGCTTCTGGTTCACCATTACCCATTGCACCTTTGCACAAAGTCAAAATTACCACCCAAGAATTCACTGCCCCCATGGAAGCAACAACTCCATCCGACGTGAATATAAAGCGATGCCTTGACTTCAAACCATCATCTTCCTTCTATTCTCACATTATTATTCTCTGCATTCCCTGTTCCTCCACATTTAAAATGCACAGATATCACAATTATGGTTTACTAATGTGCCTTGTTTAAAGAGGACCTTGAGATGATCACTATCACTAGGGAGGTAGTGCTGGACAGACTAATGGGATTGAAGGTAAACAAGTCCCCTGGTCCTGATGAAATGCATCCCAGGGTATTAAAAGAGATGGCGGAAGTTATAGCAGATGCATTTGTTATAATCTACCAAAATTCTCTGGACTCTGGGGAGGTACCAGCGGATTGGAGAGCAGCTAATGTAACGCCTCTGTTTAAAAAAGGGGGCAGGCAAAAGGCAGGTAACTATAGGCCGGTTAGATTAACATCTGTAGTGGGGAAAATGCTTGAAACTATCATTAAGGAAGAAATAGCGGGACATCTGGATAGGAATAGTGCAATCAAGCAGACGCAGCATGGATTCATGAAAGGGAAATCATGTTTAACTAACTTACTGGAATTCTTTGAGGATATAACGAGCATGGTGGATAGAGGTGTACCGATGGATGTGGTGTATTTAGATTTCCAAAAGGCATTCGATAAGGTGCCACACAAAAGGTTACTGCAGAAGATAAAGGTACGCGGAGTCAGAGGAAATGTATTAGCATGGATCGAGAATTGGCTGGCGAACAGAAAGCAGAGAGTCGGGATAAATGGGTCCTTTTCCGGTTGAAATCAGTGGTTAGTGGTGTGCCACAGGGACCACAACTGTTTACAATATACATAGATGACCTAGAGGAGAGGACAGAGTGTAGTGCAACAAAATTTGCAGATGACACTAAGATTAGTGGGAAAGCGGGTTGTGTAGAGGACTCAGAGAGGCTACAAGGAGATTTGGATTGGTTAAGCGAATGGGCTAAGGTTTGGCAGATGGAATACAATGTCGGAAAGTGTGAGGTCATCTACCTTGGGAAAAAAAACAGTAAAAGGGAATATTATTTGAATGGGGAGAAATTACAACATGCTGTGGTGCAGAGGGACCTGGGGGTCCTTGTGCATGAATCCCAAAAGGTTAGTTTGCAGGTGCAGCAGGTGATCAGGAAGGCAAATGGAATGTTGGCCTTCATTGCGAAAGGGATGGAGTACAAAAGCAGGGAAGTGTTGCTGCAACTGTATAAGGTATTGGTAAGGCCGCACCTGGAGTACTGCGTGCAGTTTTGGTCACCTTACTTAAGGAAGGATATACTAGCTTTGGAAGGGGTACAGAGACGATTCACTAGGCTGATTCGAGAGATGAGGGGGTTACCTTATGATGATAGATTGAGTAGACTGGGTCTTTACTCGTTGGAGTTCAGAAGGATGAGGGGTGATCTTATAGAAACATTTAAAATCATGAAAGGGATAGACAAGATAGAGGCAGAGAGGTTGTTTCCATTGGTGGGGGAGACTAGAACTAGGGGGCATAGCCTCAAAATACGGAGGAGCCAATTTAAAACCGAGTTGAGAAGGAATTTCTTCTCCCAGAGGGTTGTGAATCTGTGGAATTCTCTGCCCAAGGAAGCAGTTGAGGCTAGCTCATTGAATGTTTTCAAGTCAAAGATAGATAGATTTTTAAGCAATAAGGGAATTAAGGGTTACGGGGAGAGGGCGGGTAAGTGGAGCTGAGTCCACGACCAGATCAGCCATGATCTTGTTGAATGGCGGAGCAGGCTCGAGGGGCTAGATGGCCTACTCCTGTTCCTAATTCTTATGTTCTTATGTTCTTATGTATGTCTATGTTTTTCCCTGCTTATTGTCCAGACTATTGCTTGGGATGCTGTTGCTGCCATCCAAGCCTTGTAAAGCTGTTTGAAACAGTCACAGGGGAATGCACAATGAAAGCAATAAGAAGAACAGAGCTCTTGTAGCTTCAGGCACGCAACAATGGATTTTAGAAAATTCAAATATGCAGAAACAGCTGACGTTATATCATTTTTGCCTCCAGAAATTTACAAAAATCCCAATTGCAATTTTGTCATGGGATTCCTACTGTATTTGTCACTTTAATGTAATGGCTGTATTTAAAGCCTTAGAAGCGATCTGACTTTTTTCCTTCAAAAGCGTTCACCCAGTAATGCGATATGTGCATCTGACATGTGCCCACAATATTCAAATGAGGCTTGAGGGGAGGTTTGAGTGCAGAGGTTCAACGTCTGATGGGTTCCACCCACACTGCATTCAGCAAGCTCCTGGAGAGGAAGTGTCAGTTGTTCAGAAAAAATAAAATATATTTTCTTTTCAGAAAGCATGGTGAAACGATAGTATGCCATCACTTAGTGGCATAACAGGTCAGTGTTGTCATTTAACATTGGAATTCCCACTAGCACACCACCTAGTAGCATTATAGAGAAAAGGTACAGGTAGATGTTGACATTTTAAACATTGGAATTTCCATCAGAAATGGTTCAATACCATTTCACGATGTAAAATCATAACATAGATAGTAAGGATTTGTGAGCAGGAAGTGCATGTCATATGGAAAATATAATGACCTGGATTTTCCAGGGCCGATGACCGCATATGCAATGCATACGCGGCCGTAAGTGCTCCGCAAGTTCCAAGTTTCCACTTCTGTGCGCATGCCCGAAAAACTGGAACTTACGATCTGTCAAGTTTCAACTAGACAGATGCAGCGCATCCCAAGGAAATGGACATTCGCTGGCGGAGAGTTGGGCTATTTGCCCAACCAGCACCCAGCAAACGTCCGAGAAACTCTTACACCTGGTAAATGCAGGCGTAGGGCCTTCTTTTGGCAGCATAAGAGTTTAAATTATTAAAATAATTTTAAAAAAATTATTTAAACATAAATAAACCTTTAAAATTAGTTTTGGTTATTTTTAGCCACTTTATATTTATTTTTCAAAAAATAAATTTTTGGTTTAAATGTTTAATTAAATTGTATTTTAATTAATTTTGAACATGTAATATATTTTTTCATTTAACTGGTTCATAATTGTGTTTTTAGGGGATTTCCATTCATTCTAATGAGGATTCCGTACGTAGCTGCATAATGGGGATCCCCTTTTTTGCTTGGTTAGACCAGCCCATGTGATTCCAGGGGTACTTGCGAACCATGTACGCTCCTGGGGCATGTGGGTCTTCACGCAGGTGTACATGTAGAGGCTGCGGCGTGCCGAACCTCCGGGAATATCAGGTAGGCTCATACTTTTCTTAGGATTCGGAGGCATTCGCCCGCGAGAAGCCTCAAACCGCAAATGCAGGCCCATTATTTTGCATATGATGTGAATTTTCTGTCTGAAACCTCTGTTATATTCCACATATTGGCCACGATTTTGCCTACCGAGGAATGCTAAGTGGGGCCGAGGTAGGTGGTGGATTGCGACCCTGCTCCCAGTTCCATCGCACCCTGTTTAAGTGATTTTGCCCTGATTGGGCTTGTTAAGTCTGCCCTGCGAGGTTCCCGGCCAATTAAAAGGAGGTGGGTCAGATGACGTAATTTGATGATGCGTCACCAGCCGGGTTCTTTAAAGGGACCATGGCCACATTCATTTTGACAGTTGTGCTGTCAGTTTTCTGCAGCATTGAGGTGCTGCAAACACTGACAAGCACTGCACAAAGGTACACGGCTCCATCCAGGCTCTCCCATGACTCCCTCCATGTGCTTATGGAGGGAGGTCCTCTTCCCTTCCAATGGGCGAAAGAGACGTCCCCAGGACACCAACGCAGCCTGGTCACACATTATACAGGAGGGCAGAAGCAGGGATGTCGACAAGAGGACTTGGCTGCAGTGGCGCAAACCTTTAAATTATCTTAGTCGATCTCAGTGGATACAGCAAAACCACACTCAACCTGCTGTACCACTCAACACATCCCCATTACTCTGCCTCCCTACCCTATACCTGCACATCCTTACTCACACCAACTTACCTTGCACCTCCACCCATTCCTCTCTCTCTATCTACACTATCACTTCCCCATTTCACTAGCCACCCCTTACATTCACCATCATCCTTGCCTAATCATACCAACTAACAACACACAAGGGTAGGTACTTGGGTCTTTTAGCCAATGTTCATGTAGAGTTGCTGCTAATGTGTTGTCAAACATTCAGGTCTTGATTTTGAACACTTTGCTTTCTTGGACAGATTTGTGTGCACCTTTGGAAGTGGTTTAGTGAGCTGTAGTGAATATGGAGACATAAGGGTAGCCCCACAATGGTGATGAGTGTGAAAGGAATGGCATGGGCATTGCAGGGATGCTTTATGGTGTTGGTGTGGGGTGGTGCCAACCTGGCGCTTCATGTGGCAGCCAGGGTGTACAGCTTCAAGTGTAGTAAATGTGGCTATGGGGAGGCCACCCCTGGCCTCTGGGGCAGCAATGTGGTCGGCTGCTGATGCCCTGAGTCCTGTGCAGCATCAGGTGATTGCGGAGAAGTTTGATGTTGTGGTTGGTGATGCTGGTGTGCCTGGTGCTGTTGGTGTTGGGGCTGATCGTGGTGGGATTCTGAGGACCAAGGTGAGATTTTTTTCAAGGGCGCCGATGCTGATGGAATAGATAGCAGCTGAAGTTGAGATGACAGATGCGATCTGTCAATGGTGAGAGAGGTTGCTCCAAGGAGGTGACAGTGGATAGAGAGTTCACTGCAAACATTTCCAACCTGCATACAGCTCAAAAGTCTCTTCCAAATCCTGAAGGCTTCAGCCTGTGAGATTGGAAAGTGAACCATTGTGAAATGGTAGCTTTAATATCACTTCTGCAGCTGTCGACTAGTCAAAGCAAAGGAGAGTCATTGAGAACCCGACACACTTACCTGACGTGTTTCCCGAGGGATGTGACCCTCGTAAAAAACTTGGATAAATGGTAAGTACCTGGTAAAATTATTTTTAAATACCTTTAGAGTACCTCTTAATGATGTTAATTGGTTGGCCCGCTGCTTGATGTCGTATCCGTGAACCGCAGCCAGACCCGGCACTTTGGAAACTGACAAGGAAGCAGGTTCAGAACAGGATCCCGCCCCGCTGTCAATCTCTGCCATTCTGACAGCGGGCCGTCTCCAAACCCGCACTCGCAGGAATGGGAAGATTCCAGCCCAAAAGTGTCTTCCAAATTCTGAAGGCTTCAGCTTCTAACATTGGAACGTGAACAGCTGTGAAATGGTAGCTTTTATACCACTTTTGCAGCTGTCACCTGTTCAGAGCAATGGAGAATCATTGAAAACCTGACCTACTTACCTGGCGTGATCCCTGAGCTCCGTGAATGTCATCAAAAAACTGTAAAAATGCTAAGTAGATGGTAAAATGTTGCTTAAGTACCTTTAAACACCCTCTCAACTGCTTCAATTGGCTCATCTGTCACTTCGTGACGGGTCTGTAAAGCACAGGCAGACCCCACACTTGGGAAATGCGTTCAGAGTGGAATCCCACCCCGCTGTCATTCATTTAAATTTTGACAGTAGACCGCCTCCAAACCAGCCCTCTAAGCGCCAACAATATCCAGGCCATTGTATTCCATATGCTCCAAAGTCTCTATTGCCCCACTCCAGTTCACACTACATCAAATCACCAGACGAACCACTGATAAACATAAGAACATAAGAAATAGAAACAAGAGTAGGCCATACTGCTCCTCGAGCCTGCTCCGCCATTCAATAAGATCATGGCTGATCTGATCATGGACTCAGCTCCACTTCCATAACCCCTGATCCCCTTATCATTTAAGAAACTGTCTATTTCTGTCTTAAATTTATTCAATGTCCCAACTTCCACAGCTCTCTGAGGCAGCGAATTCTGCAGATTTACAACTCTCTGAGAGAAGAAATTTCTCCTCATCTCTATTTTAACTGGACAGCCCCTTATTCTAAGATCATGTCCTCTAGTTCTAGTCTCCCCCATCAGTGGAAACATCCTCTCTGCATCCACCTTGTCAAGCCCCCTCATAATCTTACACGTTTCGATAAGATCACCTCTCATTCTTTTGAATTCCAATGAGTAGAGGCCCAATCTACTCAACCTTTCCTCATAAGTCAACCCCTTCATTTCCAGAATCAACCTAGTGAACCTTCTCTGAACTGCCTCCAAAGCAAGTATATCCTTTCGTAAATATGGAAACCAAAACTGCACGCTGTATTCCAGGTGTGGCCTCACTAATACCTTATACAGCTGTAGCAAGACTTCACTGCTTTTATACTCCATCTGCTTTGCAATAAAGGCCAAGATACCATTGGCCTTCCTGATCACTTGCTGTACCTGCATACTATCTTTTTGTGTTTCATGCACAAGTACCCCCAGGTCCCGCTGTACTGCGGCACTTTGCAATCTTTTTCCATTTAAATAATAACTTGCTCTTTGATTTTTTTCTGCCAAAGTGCATGACCTCACACTTTCCAACATTATACTCCATCTGCCAAATTTTTGCCCACTCACTTAGCCTGTCTATGTCCTTTTGCAGATTTTTTGTGTCCTCCTCACACATTGCTTTTCCTCCCATCTTTATATTGTCAGCAAACTTGGCTACGTTACACTCAGTCCCTTCTTCCAAGTCATTTATATAGATTGTAAATAGTTGAGGTCCCAGCACTGATCCCTGCGGCACCCCACTAGTTACTGGTTGCCAACCAGAGAATGAACCATTTATCCCAACTCTCTGTTTTCTGTTCGTTAGTCAATCCTCTATCCAAGCTAATATATTACCCCCAACTCCGTGAACTATTATCTTAGCAGTAACCTTTTACGTGGCACCTTGTCAAATGCCTTCTGGAACTCCAAATACATCACATCCACTGGTTCCCCTTTATCCATCCTGTTCATTACATCTTCAAAGAACTCCAGCAAATTTGTCAAACATGACTTCCCCTTCATAAATCCATGCTGACTCTGCCTGACTGAATTTTGCTTTTCTAAATGTCCTGTTACTGCTTCTTTAATAATGGACTTCAACATTTTCCCAACCACAGATGTTAGGCTCTGCAAACCCCACTCAGAAGTGATTCACTCCATGTTCTCTTGGTGCAGCATTAGATGCACATATTGGGGTTCAATGGAAATAAAAATCAGGAGACATGTAAAACGGGCTGCCAACCTGCCAACAGTTTGAAGAAGAGAAGGCTAAATGTGTACAACTTCAGCATGATATTGAAGACAAAGAAAGGCGAGTTCAAGAGTTGGAGCAGCAATTGATGCTGGAGCACAATTTACACTATTGCACAAAGTCAAGTTGTACCCCAGAGTTATTCAGTTAACATTGCAAATTTTTCCATCACATAACTTTTGGAAAAAAATTTCACACAATGGTATAAATTTTCATCCTTAGCACTCTCAATGCAGAGCTTTGTCTGCCAAAAGTGTTTATTGGGAATTCAGTCACTTGTCCCTCGAGATTTTCCATCTATTCTTAGGTGCAAATTCCTGATATGGTGGAATTCTCTGTATATTTGGGCCCAGAGACATGTGTAATTGGGGTGTAAAGAAAATACCTAGTGGAAAGGATCGAGGAAATTCGGGTGCGTGTGTTTTGCACATAATTTCCTCGATCTTTTACATCCCTCTATCAATCCCTGCGCTCGAGCTCATCTCGACATTTAAATGACTCTGGCCGCAGATTATAGGGCGGTACACAGAAACTTCCTGCAATTATGCTGGTTCAAAACCGGTATAATATATTTTAGACAGCAGGAAACAATATCATTTTTTCTGGTGTTTTATTATTATTTTTGAATGATTTATCTAAACTGTATTTTATGTTTCTTTGAATGCAATTTTATGGCACATTAAATATTGAAAAGGTTCCACAATTACAGGTTCTTAACCAATCTGTGCTTAATGTGCATAAGTGATGGTTAGATGGCTTGAAACTTTAATTTTCATACTTAAGGAAGAAATATATTTTGAGAGTTGGCACTTTCCTTTGAGCCCAATTGTATATACTGATTTCTGCTTGATTATGCGTCATTTTATATTCTGGCATATGCTAATGAGATTGGCAGGAAATTTGGCTATAAATAGACATTGGCAAAATGGGCACATGAATGGGAGTAATTTCAGGTGTAACTTCCCGATTACACCTCCACAGGAAATTCCACTTCACTGCACTCTTGGCAGACAAGAATTCTTGTGATACAAAATCATCCATTGCACAGATAGAATGTGCTACCTTCCCGGGAGTGCAGTTTTTAAATTAACGTTATGTTAAAATTCTTAATACATGTCATTTCCAGTAGGGGTTAATCAAAGCAACCAGAAGCAGGTTTCATGTCTAGTTATCATTTTTGCTAATTCAGTTACACTTATAATTACAATTACTATAACAATTATAATAGCCCCAACTGCTGCCCTGTGGAATCAACTAACTGACCAGAGATCAAAGTGGGACTTTCCTTGTCTGTATTGCTAGTGACCACATTTTTTCACACAGTTAACGGGGAGCCCTTGATTTCCGATTGACATTGAATCACCTCACCTGTTGTGTAACCAACAGCAGAAAGTTAAAGCTTAGTATTCGTAACACAATGGCCCTGAAATCCCGGTCCTTTGCTTCCCGCGGGCGCTCGTCAGAAAATGGCTAAAAAGATACACACCTACCTTTTCCTGCTGTGCCCACCAGAGATCCCGGTTCTGAGGCTGCTTCTTCTTGCGGAACAGAGCGCGTTCACGTTGGGACGTCCATAGGAGTCATGTGGCCTGGACACCCACTCACGGTAAAGTATTTTCTCAATCATAGTATTATTAATGAGAAAGACCTCCAAACACCCAAATACTACATAAAACATTATTAAAAACCTCACATAAATACATTATAGAAATTAAAGTTGATATAAATGTTTTTGAAAAAAAAATTTGCCGATTTAAAAAAAAGTTTTAATTATGGTTTGATAAATTTACCTTAGTGGGCAGGGTTTTTAACGTTAAAATGTGTTTTAAAAATTTTATTTTGATATGTTTTTGTATGTTTTAAAAATCTTACGCTGGTAAAAGTAGGCTATGTGCCTGCTTTTAACAGGCGCAAGAGTTTTAAGGACATTTGCAGGGCAAGAGATGGGCAAATAGCTCAATCTCTGCTGTGGGAATGTTCTCCCTGAGATGTGGAGGATCTGTTAAGCCAGAAACTTGACGCATGGGCATTGCACGCCGAAAACCGGTTTTTGCAATGCCTTCCCGGGTCCGTACATACTCAGTACAGATCCAGGGGAGGCCGCGATTTCAAGGCCATTAAAATACTTTTGAGGTCAGAAATAGAAAGAAAGAAAGAGAGAAAGAGAGAAATTAAGAAAGAAATAAAAAGAGAAAAAGAGAGAGATAAAGAAATAAAGAGAGAGAGAGAACAAAAGAAAGAAAGGAAGAAAGGAAGACAGATAGACAGATGGACAGACTTGCATATATTGTGCCTTTTGAGGGATAAATATTGGCTCAGGACACCGGGAGAACACCCCAGCTCTTCTTCCAATAATGGCTGTGGGATCTTTTACATTCACCTGAGAGGGCAGATGGGGCCTCGGTTTAAACATGAGACTGTTCTTGGGATTTGTAGTAGTGGGATTGCAGGAAGGGATATAATATCCTTGAGTAGCTAATGCAGTAAATCTATCTTCATTTTAAGTGAGCTGTTACCCTTTAACATTTGCTGCCTTCGCATAAATGTTCCTATATTTTGCTGGATGTTCAGAATATCACTTAAAACAGTGTAAATAGTAACAGTCAATAATAAGAGTCAATGCAAAATGTTCCTCTATTAGGTGTCCAACTATCATAATTTAACAAGAAGCAAAGATTCTGCAACAGACAGGGTACATCATCCTAACTAGTCAGACATGATGATGTCTTGTTTTTCTATTAAATAATGTCAGACTTTAATACTGTGACAGTTACTCTGACCACTCTGCTTCCAAGATGTGTTCAAATCATTACCTCAATGACAAATGTTCTATGCACAAAATCTTGGAATATATAATGAACAGCTGACGAACATGCAATATAGTTAGCACACAAAGCATCATTTACATGGCAGCTACTGCTTTCAAAATACCCATTTATGGTAGCAGTCACAGTAACAGACAGACACAGGTCTAAACTCCATGGCAACTAAATCGCATGTTTACTGCAAAGGTTCTGTTCTATTATATTTGATCATTTTTGTAGTCTGAACGTCGGACACTCTCCATGACTACAACTTGACACTTTGCTGCATTGCTTGAGTTACATTGTCATTCAGCTTTAATTTTCAAACCTGGGAATGACCATCGTACAAACGCCTTTGAAATCAAGAAATAAAAACACAATCTATTTTTAATTCTGATCATTTATTAACCATTGGTGCATTAGTTCAACATTAAAACAGCAAGTAAAGATAAGGGACTTATGTAAAAGAAAAGAAAGATTTGGATTTATACAGCGCCTTTCACAACCACCGGACATCTCAAAGCGCTTTACATCCAATGAAATACTTTTTGAGTGCAGTCACTGTTGTAATGTAAGAAACATGCCAGCTAATTTGCACACAAGCAAGCTTCCACAAACAACAATGTGATAATGACCAGATGATCTGTTTTAGTGATGTTGATTGAGGGATAGATATTGGCCAGGACACCAAGGATAACTCCCCTGCTCTTCTTCGAAATAGTGTCATGGGATCTTTTACGTCCACTTGAGAGAGCAGACAGGACCTCGGTTTAATGTCTCATCCAAAAGACAGCACCTCCAACAGTGCAGCACTCTCTCAGCACTGCACTGGAGTGTCAACCTAGATTTATGTACTCAAGTGTTCAAAAGAATTGAATGTGTCACTGTCATGTATGTATGCTTGGGTTTACTAGCCACCAGGTGGCGCCATTGTCGGAGATCATTGGGCTGTGCACGTGTGGGCGGCCCAGGTATAAAAGGCCAGCCATCTTTTAATATGATCACTTAGAGCCCTAATAAAGTAGAGCCAGGTTTGTACCTGTTCAGAGTTTACAGTATTCAATCTATTGAGTTATTGCATACACAACATTTGGCGACGAGGTAACAAGAACCTTCGCAGGCAAAAATAAGCATAATTGGAATTCTGGAGTGATTCGTGGAGGGAGAAGATTGGGCAGACTTTGTAGCCCACTTGAACCAGTACTTCGTGGCCAACAAAATGGAGAAAGAGACTGATGCAGTTTGGCGCCGTGCGGTCCTCCTCACGGTTTGCGGTCCGAAAATCTATGGCTTCAAAAGAATCTCCTCTTGCCCTTAAGTCCAATGGACAAGGACTATGAAACATTGTATGCTGTGGTAAGTGATCATCTCAAACCAGATGAAGGCATCATCATCTCAAGATATCGATTCTATATGCACGTTCGTTCTCAGGGCCAGGATGTCTCGGAATCCATTGCCAACCTAAGACGTCTAGCTGCATCGTGTAAGTTAGAAACTGCATTGGCAGACATGCTGCAGGACTTCTTTGTAATTGGCATCAACCATGAGGTGATCCTACGTAAGCGACTGGCAGCGGAGATGCTGAATTTGAGCAAGGCCACCATGATTGCCCAATCATGCATGACGATGGACAAAAGCTTAAAGCAGATATCATTGAAAAATTGGAACTTGGCAAGTACTGTAAACAAGATAGTATCGTCGTTTCGCAGAGCTGCATATGGCAGGGCCTACCTGACTGCTTACGCGAAACCTGTGGCTGCTTAAAGTCCGCCAACGGGAATGAATCCGATATCACCATATTGGCATTGTGGGGGGAATCATCGGCATCATCAGTGTCGGTTTAAATAGTATATTTGTAAAGGCTGTTCGAGAGTGGGGCATCTCCAGCGCATGTGTCCGCAACTGAGCAAAACGTGCTGCGACACACCACGTGGAGGAAGATGACCAGTCTAGCGCGGATCCGGATAAGCAATCCGAGATACCATAGGAGGAAGTGTATGGACTGTATTCATTCCTAACAAAGAGCCAACCGATAATGATTAATGTAAAATTTAATGGTGTGCCGATATTGATGGAATTGGACACGGGTGCGAGTCAATCAATAATGAGCCAGAGGACATTCGACAGGCTGTGGGATACTAAGGCTGTGAGGCCTAAGCTGAGTCCAGTCAATGCCACGTTGCATACGTACACTAAAGAACTCATAACGGTGATTGGCAGTGCAGTAATCAAGGTGTCGTATGATGGTGCGGTTCACGATTTACCGTTTTGCATTGTTCTAGGCAATGGTCCAATGCTGTTCGGCAGGAACTAATTAGAAAAAAATCAAATGGAACTGGAATGAGATCAAAACATTGTCATCGGAGGAGGATACTCCATGTGCTCAAGTGCTGAGCAAGTTCCCCTCGTGGTTTGAACCAGGCATCGGCAATTTCACGGGAGCCAAGGTGCAGATCCACGTGGACTCGGATGCAAGACCCGTCCATCATAAAGCTCGGGCAGTTCCGTACATGATGAGGGAGAAGGTCGAAATCGAACTGGACAGACTCCAGCATGAAGGGATCATATCACCGATCGAATTTAACAAATGGGCCAGCCCCATTGTTTCCATGTTGAAAAGTGATGGCACTGTCAGGATTTGTGGAGACTACAAGGTTATGATCAACCAAGGTTCGAAACAGGATCAATACCCGTTACCGAAGGCTGATAACATGTTTGCAACGCTAGCCGGGGGAAAGTCATTCACAAAACTGGATCTGCCGTCGGGCCTACATGACACAGGAGCTGGTCGACACGTCGAAGAAACTTACGTGCATCAACACTCATAAAGGACTGTTTATCTACAACAGTGCCCTTTTGGAATTCGCTCGGCTGCAGCCATATTTCAGAGGAACATGGAGAGTCTACTGAAGTCCGTCCCCAGAACCGCGTGTTCCAAGATGACATACTTGTCACAGATCGTGACTCCACCGAACATCTGAACAACCTGGAAGAGGTTCAACATCATCTGGACAAAGTGGGACTCAGACTGAAACGCTTAAAGTGCGTCTTCATTGTACCAGAGGTCGAATTCCTGGGGAGGAAAATTGCTGCTGATGGTATCAGGCCCACGGACACGAAAACCAAGGCCATCAAGAATGCACCCAAGCCTCAGAATGTGACGGAGTTGCGTTCGTTGCTTGGTCTACTCAACTGCTTCGGTAATTTCTTACCCACATTGAGCACCTTATTAGAGCCACTGCACATGCTGCTAAGAAAAGATGACAACTGGGTTTGGGGTACGTCGCAAGGTAGAGCTTTTGAGAAAGCTACTAATCTGCTTTGCTCGAACAAGCTTCTGGTACATTATGATCTGTGTAAGCGTCAAGTATTGGCCTGTGATGCTTCGTCATATGGAGTTGGTTGCGTGCTCCAACAAGGTAATAAGTCAGGCAAATTATAACCTGTTGCATATGCTTCAAAAATTTGTCTAAAGCGGAAAGAGACGACAGCATGGTACAGAAAGAAGAACTAGCCTGTGTGTATGGGGTTAAAAAGGTGCATTAGTATCTGTTTGGTCTTCGGTTCAAACTGGAAATAGAACACAAGCCACTCATTTCATTGTTTTCGGAAAACAAAGGTATCAATCATAATCATCACAAGCAGTGCCTCGGAATCGAGAAGGACTTGCTTCCACTCCAAAAGTGAGTTCATTGGTGGCTGAACAGTCCAACACGAGAGCCACAGACCCTGTTACAAGTGGGACAGACATTCATCGAGGGAAGAGGTCGGTGGGGCTGGTTTGCCGCGCGCTTTTTCCACTGCCTGCGCTTGGCCTCTTCATGCTCTTTGCGTTGAGATTCGAAGAGCTCAACCCCCTCCCGGATGAACTTTCTCAACCTCGGGCGGTTTTCGGCCAGGGTCTCCCAGGTGTCAGTCTTTACCAGGGGGCTTTGAGGGTGTTCTTATAACGTTTCCGCTGTCCTCCTTTGGCTCGTTTACCATGAAGGAGCTCTGCAAAAAGCATTTGCTTAGGGAGTCTTGTATCTGGCATGCGAACTATGTGGCCTGCCCAGCGAAGCTGATCGAGTGTGGTCAGTGCTTCAATACTGGGGATGTTAGCCTGGTCGAGGACACTGATGTTGATGCGCCTGTCTTCACAGGGGATTTGCAGGATCTCGCTGAGACATAGTTGGTGATATATCTCCTGCGACTTGAGGTGTTGTCTATACATCGTCCGTACCTCAGATCCATACAGGAGGACGGGTATTACTACAGCCATGTAGACCATGAGCTTGGTGGTAGATTTGAGGGCCTGGTCTTCAAACACTCTTTTTCTCAGACGACCGAAGGCCGCACTGGTGCACTGGAGGCGATGCTGAATCTCCGCATTAATGTCTGCCTTTGTTGGTAAGAGGCTCCCGAGATATGGGAAATGGTCCATGTTGTCCAGGGCTGCGCCGTGGATCTTGATGATTGGAGGGCAGTGCTGTGCGGCAGGGACAGGCTGGTGGAGGACCTTTGTCTTACGAATGTTAAGCATAAGGCCCATGCTTTCATATGCCTCAGTGAATACATTGACTATATCTTGGAGTTCAGCCTCTGAATGTGCAGAGACGCAGGCGTCGTCCGCATACTGCAGTTCAACGACAGAGGTTGGGGTGATCTTGGATCTGGCCTGGAGGCAGCGTAGGTTAAACAGCTTCCCACTGGTTCTGTAGTTCAGTTCCACTCCAGTGGGGAGCTTGTTGATTGTGAGGTGGAGCATGGCGGCGAGGAAGATTGAGAAGAGGGTTGGAGCGATGACGCAGCCCTGTTTGACCCCGGTCTGGACGTGGATTGGGTCTGTAATGGATCCGTTAGTAAGGATCACGGCCTGCATGTCATCGTGAAGCAGGCGAAGGATGTTGACAAACTTTTGGGGGCATCCGAAACAGAGTAGGACGCTCCATAGGCCCTCAAGGTTGACAGTGTCAAAGGCCTTTGTAAGATTGAAAAAGGCTATGTATAAGGGCTGGCGCTGCTCCCTGCATTTTTCCTGCAACTGTCGCTCTGCAAAGATCATGTCTGTTGTGCCCCATAGGGGACGAAATCCGCATTGTGATTCCGGGAGGAACTCCTCGGCCACAGGGAGAAGACAATTGAGGAGAACTCGAGCCATCTTTCCCAGTGGCTGATAGCAGGGAGATTCCCGTGTAGTTGCCGCAGTCGGACTTGTCCCCTTTTTAAAAAATGGTCACAATCATTGATTCTCTCAGCTCTCCCGGCATGCTCTCCTCCCTCCAGATGAGAGAGATAAGGTCATGGTTCCCCCGCCACCAGCGCCTCTCCGCTATACCTCAGCACTTCAGCAGGGATTCCATCTGCACCCATAGCCTTGTTATTCTTGAGTTGTTTTATGGCTTTGCCCACCTCATACAACGTTGGAGTTTCACTGAGTTCGTGGCGGGTTACATGCTGTGGGATGGAGTCGAGAACCCTCGAGTCAAAGGCAGAAGCTCGATTGAGGAGATCTTCAAAGTGCTCCTTCCATCGGGCCCTGACAGCCTCGATATCCTTGATGAATGTTTCCCCGTTCTTTGCCAGGAGTGGGGTGGGGCCTTGGGAGTTTGGACCATAGATGGCCTTGACTGCAGTGAAGAATCCATGCATATCGTGGCTGTCGGCCAGTTGTATCTCCTGTGCTTTCTCCATCCACCACCTGTTCTTTAGGTCCCAGGTTTTTTGTTGGACCTGAGCCTTGAGCCGTCTGTAATGTTGTTTTGCAGCTCCCGAGTTGGGTTGTTGCTTGAGGCCCAGAAATGCTTTGTGCTTGCGATCTATTAGTTCTTCGATCTCTTGATCATTTTCATCAAACCACTCCTGATGTTTTCTGGTTGAGTGACCAAGTGTCTCTTCACAGGCACTGGTTATAGAGGCCTGGAGGGCAGACCAAGTGCTATGGGCATTCAGCATCTCAGGGTCATCAAGGCACGCCAGATTGGCTGTGAGGCGCTGGCTGTATAGGGCTCTCTTAGCTGGATCTCTAAGTGCCCCGGCATTAACTTTTTTGCGGAACTGCTTCTGCTGTCCCCTCTGCTTTGGGGCAATGTTAATGCTGATGATGGAAAGGATTAGGCAGTGGACCATCCAGCAGTCGTCAGCTCCTGTCATGGCGCAGGTGATGTGCACATCCTTGCGATTCCTGGCTCGGACGATGACATAGTCAAGCAGGCACTGGTGTTTGGAGCGAGGGTGTTGCCACGATGCCTTGTATTTGTCCCTCTGGTGGAACAGGGTGTTGGTAATGAGGAGTTCATGTTCTAGACATTTTGTCAGGAGTAGGGTACCGCTGGAGTTGGCTTTCCCTACCCCCTCTCTGCCAATCATGCCTCCCCAGAGGGCTGTGTCTTTGCCGACCCTGGCATTAAAATCACCCAGGAGGATCATTTTGCCATCCGTGGGGGCGCGGGACAAGGATGTCTCGAGGTTGGAATAAAAACCCTCTTTAGCCTCATCCGTTGCATCGAGTGTAGGGGCGTACGCACTGATGACTGTGGCACATTGGTTCCGGGATAGGGTGATACGAAGAATCATGAGGCGTTAGTTGACCCCACACGGGGAATCTTTGAGGCGGTCGACCAGCTCATTCTTGACGGCAAAGCCGACTACATGAAGGCGCCGTTCTGCCTCTAGTTTGCCTTTCCAGAAGAAGGTGTAACCTCCACCATGTTCCTTCAACTGGCCTTCCCCTGCCCGCCGGGTCTCGCTAAGGGCGGCGCTGTCAATGTCAAAACGTTTGAGTCCCAGGCAACCATGGAGGTGCGGCGTTCCGGCCTGTTGCTGTTGGGATTGTCCATGAGGGTCCTGACGTTCCAGGTCCCGAACTTCATACTGACGAAATGGAAGATGCCTATGCGTGAGTTCTTTTAACGTGGGGTGGCCGTTGCACACCAGCAACCACACGGGCTTAGCTGAACAAGGTCTTGGTCCAGTGGCAAGGGGGCCCAAGACAACTGGAGACCAGGCACAGCTCTATAACCCTAATTGCCTATGGCGAAGTGTTGGCCGCAAGCTCGGTGCCGAGTAACACCATTGATGGTAGATGGCCCGAGGATTGGTTGCGGGTGCAGGCATTCGGAAGGTGACTTCCAAAGTTATTTTACAAGTTAAAAGTTGATAAAGAGTCCTAATTTATTCAAAAGTTTCTAAGAGTTGTTAAAAAGTCTAAGATGTAAACCAATAATAGGTTATAAAAGTTTCCCCAGTTTAAAAAGTTTCTAAAGATTGTTAAAAAGTCAAGGATGTAGATCAATAATAGATGTTTAAAAGTATTTTGATTAAAAGTCTAAAATGTAAGTTTTAAAAGTTCTCCCAAATTGTTTAAAACGTTTAAAAGTTGATTAAAAGTTTAAAAATTTATTAAAAGTTAAAAAAGGTATCAATGCCAATGCACCGTCCCGCATCCAGAGGTGGGCACTGACATTATCTACCTATAATTATCTGCCTAGGATTGCTACCGGTACCACATGCTAGTCAGAGTAGGAATTGCAAGATAGTTCAAATGAATACGTGGCTTGAGGAGTGGTGCAGAAGGGAGGGATTCCAATTCCTGGGACATTGGAACCGGTACTGGGGGAGGTGGGACCAGTACAAACCGGACAGTCTGCACCTGGGCAGGACCGGAACCAATGTCCCAGGGGGAATGTTTGCTAGTGCTGTTGGGGAGGGTTTAAACTAATATGGCAGGGGGATGGGAATCTATGCAGGGAGACAGAGGGAAATAGAATGGGGGCAGAAGTAAAAGATAGAAAGAAGAAACGTAAAAGTGCAGGGCAGAGAAACCCAAGGCAAAAATCAAAAAGGGCCACATGACAGCAAAATTCTAAAGGGGCAAAGTATGCTAAAAAGACAAGCCTGAAGTCTCTGTGCCTCAATGTGAGGAGTATTCATAACAAGGTGGACGAATTAACTGCACAGGCAGCAATTAATGAATATGATATAATTGGCATTACGGAGACATGGCTCCAGGATGACCAAGGCTGGGAACTCAACATCCAGAGGTATTCAACATTCAGGAAGGATAGACAGAAAGGAAAAGGAGGTGGGGTAGCGTTGCTGGTTAAAGAGGAAATTAAGATAATAGTAAGGAAAGACATTAGCTTCGATGATGTGGAATCGGTGTGGGTGGAGCTGCGGAGTACCAAAGGGCAGAAAACCCAAGTTGGAATTTTGTACAGACCACCAAACAGTAGTAGTGAGGTAGAGAACAGCATTAAACAAGAAATTAGGGATGCCTCCAATAAAGTACAATAAAGGGCGACTTTAATCTACATATCGATTGGGCTAACCAAACTGGTAGCAATACGGTGGAGTGTATTACGGATGGTTTTCTAGACCAATATGTCGAGCAATCAACTAGAGGGCTGGCCATCCTAGACTGGGTAATGTGTAATGAGAAAGGACTAATGAGCAATCATGTTGTGCGAGGCCCCTTGGGGAAGAGTGACCATAATATGGTGGAATTCTTTATTAAGATGGAGAGTGACACAGTTAATTCAGAGACTAGGGTTCTGAACTTAAGGAAAGGTAACTTCGATGGGATGAGACGTGAAATGGCTAGAATAGACTGGCGAATAAGACTTCAAGGCTTGAAGCTGGATAGGCAATGGCAAACATTTAAAGGTCACATGGATGAACTTCAACAATTCAGCAGAGGAGGACAAATTATTTAATTAGGAGGGGGAAAATAGAGTATGAGAGGAAGCTTGCTGGGAACATAAAACTTGACTGCAAAAGCTTCTATAGATATGTGAAGAGAAAAAGATTAGTGAAGACAAACGTAGGTCCCTAGCAGTCAGAATCAGGTGAATTTATAATGGGGAACAAAGAAATGGCAGAGCAATTGAACCAATACTTCGGTTCTGTCTTCACAAAGGAAGACACGAATAACCTTCCGGAAATACTAGGGGACCGAGGGTCTAGAGAGAAGGAGGAACTGAAGAAAATCCTTATCAGACGGTAAATTCTGTTATGGAAATTGATGGGATTGAAGGCCGATAAATCCCCAGGGTCTGATATCCCAGAGTACTTAAGGGAGTGGCCCGAGAAATAGTGGATGCATTGGTGATCATTTTCCAACAGTCTATCGACTCTGAATCAGTTCCTATGGACTGGAGGGTAGCTAATGTAACCCCACTTTTTAAAAAAGGAAGGAGAGAGAAAACGGGGAATTATAGACCGGTTAGCCTGACATCAGTAGTGGGAAAAATGTTGGAATCAATTATTAAAGATGAAATAGCAGTGCATTTGGAAAGCCCCGTGACAGGATCGCTCCAAGTCAGCATGGATTTATGAAAGGGAAATCATGCTTTAAAACTTCTGGAATTTTTTGAGGGTGTAACTAGTAGAGTGGACAAGGGAGAACCAGTAGATGTGGTGTATTTGGACTTTCAAAAGGATTTTGACAAGGTCCCACACAAGAGATTGGTGTGCAAAGTTAAAGCACATGGTATTGGGGATAATGTACTGATGTGGACAGAGAACTGGTTGGCAGACAGGAAGCAGAGAGTCGGGATAAATGGGCCCTTTTCAGAATGGCAGGCAGTGACTAGTGGGGTGCCGCAGGACTCAGTGCTGGGACCCCAGCAATTTACAATATACATTAATGATATGGATAAAGGAATTGAGTGTAATATCTCCAAGTTTGCAGATGACACTAAGCTGGGTGGCGGTGTGAGCTGTGAGGAGGACGCTAAGAGGCTGCAGGGCGACTTGGACCTATTTTCTATGTTTCTATGTTTCTATCTCAGTCCTAAATGGCCTACCTCTTATACTAAGACTGTGTCCCCTGGTTCTGGACTTCCCCAACATCGGGAACATTCTACTGTCCCGTCCCATCAGAATCTTATATGTTTCGATGACATCCCCTCTCATCCTTCTAATCTCCAATGTATAAAGGCCCAATTGATCCAGTCTCTCCTCATATGTCAGTCCAGCCATCCCGGGAATCAGTCTGGTGAACCTTCGCTGCACTCCCTCAATAGCAATAGCGTCCTTCCTCAGATATGGCAGGGGGATGGGAACCTATGCAGCGAGATAGGGCGAAGTAATATGGAGTCAGAAACAGATGGTAGAAAGGTAAAAAGCAATAGTTGAAGGCCGAGTAAACAAAGGCAAGAAACAAAAAGGGCCACACTACATCATAATTCTAAAAGGACAAAGGGTGTTAAAAAAACAAGCCTGAAGGCTTTGTGTCTTAATGCAAGGAGTATCCGTAATAAAGTGGATGAATTAACTGTGTAAATAGATGTTAACAAATATGATGTGATTGGGATTACAGAGACGTGGCTCCAGGATGATCAGGGCTGGGAACTCAACATCCATGGGTATTCAACATTCAGGAAGGATAGAATAAAAAGAAAAGGAGGTGGGATAGCATTGCTGGTTAAAGAGGAGATTAATGCAATAGTTAGGAAGGACATTAGCTTGGATGATGTGGAATCTATATGGGTAGAGTTGCAGAACACCAAAGGGCAAAAAACGTTAGTGGGAGTTGTGTACAGACCTCCAAACAGTAGTAGTGATATTGGGGAGGGCATCAAACAGGAAATTAGGGGTGCATGCAATAAAGGTGCAGCAGTTATCATGGGTGACTTTAATATGCATATAGATTGGGCTAACCAAACTGGAAGCAATACGGTGGAGGAGGATTTCCTTGAGTGCTTAAGGGATGGTTTTCTAGACAAATATGTCGAGGAACCAAATAGGGGGGAGGCCATCTTAGACTGGGTGTTGTGTAATGAGAGAGCATTAATTAGCAATCTCGTTGTGCGAGGCCCCTTGTGAAAGAGTGACCATTATATGGTGGAATTCTACATTAGGATGGAGAATGAAACAGTTAATTCAGAGACCATGGTTCAGAACTTAAAGAAGGCTAACTTTGAAGGTATGAGGCGTGAATTGGCTGGGATAGATTAGCGAATGATACTTAAGGGGTTGACTGTGGATGGGCAATGGCAGGCATTTAGAGACCGCATGGATGAACTACAACAATTGTACATCCCTGTCTGGCGTAAAAATAAAAAAGGGAAGGTGGCTCAACCGTGGCTATCAAGGGAAATCAGGGATAGTATTAAAGCCAAGGAAGTGGCATACAAATTGGCCAGAAATAGCAGTGAACCCGGGGACCAGGAGACATTTAGAACTCAGCAGAGGAGGACAAAGGGTTTGATTAGGGCAGGGAAAATAGAGTACAAGAGGAAGCTTGCAGGGAACATTAAGACAGACTGCAAAAGTGTCTATAGATATGTAAAGAGAAAAAGGTTAGTAAAAACAAACGTAGGTCCTCTGCAGTCAGAATCAGGGGAAGTCAAAACGGGGAACAAAGAAATGGCAGACCAATTGAACAAGTACTTTGGTTCGGTATTCACTAAGGAGGACACAAACAATCTTTCGAATATAAAAGGGGTCGGAGGGTCTAGTAAGAAGGAGGAACTGAGGGAAATCCTTATTAGTCGGGAAATTGTGTTGGGGAAATTGATGGGATTGAAGGCCGATAAATCTCCAAGGCCTGATGGACTGCATCCCAGAGTACTTAAGGAGGTGGCCTTGGAAATAGCGGATGCATTGACAGTCATTTTCCAACATTCCATAGACTCTAGATCAGTTCCTATGGAGTGGAGGGTAGCCAATGTAACCCCACTTTTTAAAAAAGGAGGGAGAGAGAAAACAGGGAATTATTGACCGGTCAGCCTGACATCGGTATTGGGTAAAATGATGGAATCAATTATTAAGGATGTCATAGCAGCGCATTTGGAAAGAGGTGACCTGATAGGTCCAAGTCAGCATGGATTTGCGAAAGGGAAATCATGCTTGAGAAATCTTCTGGAATTTCTTGAGGATGTTTCCAGTAGAGTGGACAAGGGCAACCAGTTGATGTGGTGTATTTGGACTTTCAGAAGGCTTTCGACAAGATCCCACACAAGAGATTAATGTGCAAAGTTAAAGCACATGGGATTGGGGGTAGTGTGCTGACGTGGATTGAGAACTGGTTGGCAGACAGGAAGCAAAGAGTAGGAGTAAATGGGTACTTTTCAGAATGGCAGGTAGTAACTAGTGGGGTACCGCAAGCTTCTGTGCTGGGCCCCCAGCTGTTTACATTGTACATTAATGATTTAGACGAGGGGATTAAATGTAGTATCTCCAAATTTGCGGATGACACTAAGTTGGGTGGCAGTGTGAGCAGCGAGGAGGATGCTATGAGGCTGCAGAATGACTTGGATAGGTTAGGTGAGTGGGCAAATGCATGGCAGATGAAGTATAATGTGGATAAATGTGAGGTTATCCACTTTGGTGGTAAAAACAGAGAGACAGACTATTATCTGAATGGTGACAGATTAGGAAAAGGGGAGGTTCACTGAGACCTGGGTGTCATGGTACATCAGTCATTGAAGGTTGGCATGCAGGTACAGCAGGCGGTTAAGAAAGCAAATGGCATGTTGGCCTTCATAGCGAGGGGATTTGAGTACAGGGGCAGGGAGGTGTTACTACAGTTGTACAGGGCCTTGGTGAGGCCACACCTGGAGTATCGTGTACAGTTTTGGTCTCCTAACTTGAGGAAGGACATTCTTGCTATTGAGGGAGTGCAGCGAATGTTCACTAGACTGATTCCCGGGATGGCGGGACTGACATATCAAGAAAGACTGGATCAACTGGGCTTGTATTCACTGGAGTTCAGAAGAATGAGAGGGGATCTCATTGAAACGTTTAAAATTCTGATGGGTTTAGACAGGTTAGATGCAGGAAGAATGTTCCCAATGTTGGGGAAGTCCAGAACCAAGGGTCACAGTCTAAGGATAAGGGGTAGGCCATTCAGGGCCGAGATGAGGAGAAACTTCTTCACCCAGAGGGTGGTGAACCTGTGTAATTCTCTACCACAGAAAGTTGTTGAGGCCAATTCACTAAATATATTCAAAAAGGATTTAGATGTAGTCCTTACTACTAGGGGGATCAAGGGATATGGCGAGAAAGCAGGAATGGGGTACTGAAGTTGCATGTTCAGCCATGAACTCATTGAATGGCGGTGCAGGCTCGAATTGTCTACTCCTGCACCTATTTTCTATGTTTCTATATTTCTATGTTTCTATTAGGAGACCAAAACTGAACACAATATTCCAGATGAGGCCTCACCAAGGCCCTGTACAACTGCATTAAGACCTCCCTGCTCCTATACTCAAATCTCCTTGCTATGAAGGCCAACATACCATTTGCCTTCTTCACCGCCTGCTGTACCTGTATGCCAACTTTCAATGACTGATGAACCATGACAGCCAGATCTCGTTGCACCTCCCCTTTTCCTAATCTGCCGCCATTCAGATAATATTCTGTCTTCGCGTTTTTGCCCCCAAAGTGGATAACTTCACTTTTATCCACATTATACTGCCTCTGCCATGCATTTGCCCACTCACCTAACCTGTCCAATCACCCTGCAGCCTCTTAGCGTCCCTCTCACAGCTCACACTGCCACCCAGTTTAGTGTGATCTGCAAACTTGGAGATATTACAATCAATTCCTTCATCTAAATCATTCATGTATATTGTAAAGAGCTGGGGCCCCAGCCCTGAGCCCTGCGGCACTCCACTCGTCACTGCCTGCCATTCTGAAAAGGACCCGTTTATCCCGACTCTCTGCTTCCTGTCTGCCAACCAGTTCTCGATCCACATCAGTACATTACCCCAATAGCATGTGCTTTGATTTTGCACACAAATCTCTTGTGTGGGACCTTATCAAAAGCCTTTTGAAAGTCCAAATACACCACATCCACTGGTTCTCCCTTGTCCACTCTACTAGTTACATCCTCAAAAAATTCCAGAAGATTTGTCAAGCATGATTTCCTCTTCATAAATCCATGTGCGCTGCTATTTTATCCTTAATGATTGATTCCAACATTTTCCCACTACTGATGTCAGGCTAACTGGTCTATAATTACCCGCTTTCTCTCTCCCTCCCTTTTTAAAAAGTGGTGTTACATTAGCTACCCTCCAGTCGATAGGAACTAATCCAGAGTCGATCGACTGTTGGAAAATGATCACCAATGCATCCACTATTTCTAGGGCCACTTCCTTAAGTACTCTGGGATGCAGACTATCAGGTCCCGGTGATTTATTGGCCTTCAATCCCGTCAATTTCCCTAACACAATTTCCCACCTAATAAGGATATCCTTCAGTTCCTCCTTCTCACTCGACCGTTGGTCCCCAATACTTCTGGAAGGTTATTTGTATCTTCCTTCATGAAGACAGAATCAAAGTATGTGTTGAATTGGTCTGTCATTTCTTTGTTCCCCATTATAAGTTCACCTGAATCTGACTGCAAGGGACCTACGGTTGTCTTCACTAATCTTTTTCTCTTCAATCTATAGAAGCTTTTGCAGTCAGTTTTTATGTTCCCTGCAAGCTTCCTCTTGTACTCTATTTTCCCCCTCTTAATTAAACCCTTTGTCCTCCTCTGTTGAATTCTAAATTTCTCCCAGTCCTCAGGTTGGCTGCTTTTTCTGGCCAATTTATATGCCTCTTCCTTGGATTTAACACTATCCTTAATTTCCCTTGTTAGCCATGGTTGAACCACCTTCCCAGTTTTATTTTTACTCCAGACAGGGATGTACAATTGCTGAAGTTCATCCATGTGATCTTTAAAAGTTTGCCATTGACTCTCCACCGTCAACCCTTTCTGGTGACCTGGAATTGACTCTCGTCTGGAATCATGTGTGCATCAGTGTAACACTTGCATGCAGCTTAGATGTTCAACTCGGGAGCGGAAAGCCCCGGACTGTCTCAATTTGTAAAAAGACTGTTACTAATATCTTAAAGACGGATATTGTCATGTATGAATGCTTGGATTTACCAGCCACCAGGTGGTGCCACTGTCGGAGGTCATTGGGCTGTCCGCACGTGTGTACAGCCCAGGTATAAAAGGCCAGCCATCTTGTAATGTGATCACTTTGGGCCCTTCTAAAGTAGAGCCAGGTTTGTACCTGTTCGGAGTTTACAGTATTCAGTCTATTGAGTTATTGCATACACAACAATCACCAGCTCATGTTTTTATTTCGGCAGACAAGACACAGCAGGAATATTCCTGGTACACTTTAATGTTATTGAAATGACTGGATTAATTTGGCCCTGAAATTAAAGTTTGTAGTGGCCAGGTTATGCAGGTAACCTGAAGGTCCGGCTGAAATTAAAGGCAGGACCTCATTTAAATTTTTTTCCCCATTTCCCAGCTGGCAGCCAGCCAGGTTGAGAGGCACCAGGCCACAGCCAGGGAGCAAAGAGGTCGGAGGAAGAGAGAGATTGTGGAGATCTGAAATCTAAAATACTGTGACTCAATTAAAAGTGAATTATGAACCTTGATTTGAATTTCTCATGAGAAACAACACGTGTTCTTAGCTTGTTGATTCCGAAACTTTGGAATAGCAGGCACAATAGTGGAACCAACCGGGGGCAGGCTATCTTAGATCTGGTCCTGTGTAATGAGACAGGATTAATGAACAATCTCCTAGTAAAGGATCCCCTCGGAATGAGTGATCATAGCATGATTGAATTTCAAATTCAGATAGAGGGTGAGAAAATTGGATCTCTAGCCAGCGTACTAAGCTTAAATAAAGGAGACTATGAAGGTATGAGGGCAGAGTTGGGTAACGTGGACTGGGAAAATAGATTAAAGTGTAGGATGATTGATGAACAGTGGTGTACATTTCAGGAGATATTTCACAACTCTCAAGAAAAATATATTCCAGTGAGGAGGAAAGGGTGTAAGAGAAAAGATAGCCATCCGTGGCTAACTAAAGAAATAAAGGACGGTATCCAATTAAAAACAAGGGCATACAAAGTGGCCAAAACTAGTGGGAGGACAGAAGACTGGGAAGCTTTTAAAAGCCAGCAAAGAACGACAAAAAAATTATTAAGAAAGGAAAGATAGACTATGAAAGTAAACTAGCACAAAATATAAAAACAGATAGCAAGAGTTTCTATAGGTATATAAAAAGGAAAAGAGTGGCTAAAGTAAATGGTGGTCCTTTAGGGAATAAGACCGGGGAATTAGTAATGGGAAACATGGAGATGGCAGAAATTCTGAACAAATATTTTGTATCAGTCTTTACGGTAGAGGACACTAATAATATTCCAACAGTGGATAGTCAAGGGGCTATAGTGGCGGGGGGGGGGGGGAGGAGGAACTTAACACAATCACAATCAGCAAGGAGGTGGTACTCAGTAAGATAATAGGACTAAAGGCAGATAAATCTCCTGGACCTGATGGTTTGCATCCAAGGGTCTTAAGAGAAGTAGCGGCAGGGATTGTAGATGCATCGGTTGCAATTTACCAAAATTCCGTGGATTCTGAGAAGATCCCAGCAGATTGGAAAACTGCAAATGTAACACCCCTATTTAAAAAAGGAGGCAGACAAAAAGCAGGAAACTATGGACCAGTTAGCCTAACATCTGTGGTTGGGAAAATGTTGGAGTCCATTATTAAAGAAGCAGTAGCAGAACATTTGGAAAAGCAAAGTTTGGTCAGGCAGAGTCAGCATGGATTTAAGAAGGGGAAGTCATGTTTGAGAAATTTGCTAGAATTCTTTGAAGATGTAACGAACAGGGTGGATAAAGGGGAACCAGTGGATGTGGTGTCTTTGGACTTCCAGAAGACATTTGACAAGGTGCCACATAAAAGGTTACTGCACAAGATAAATGTTCACGGAGTTAGGGGTAATATATTAGCATGGATAGAGGATTGGCTAACTAACCGAAAAGAGAGTCGGGATAAATGGTTAATTCTCAGGTTGGCAACCAGTAACTAGTGGGGTGCCGCAGGGATCAGTGCTGGGACCCTAACTATTTACAATCTATATTAACGTCTTGGAAGAAGGGACTGAGTGTAACGTAGCCAAGTTTGCTGTCAATACAAAGATGGGAGGAAAAGCAATGTGTGAGGAGGACACAAAAAATCTGCAAAAGGACATAGACAGGCTAAGTGAGTGGGCAAAAATTTGGCAGATGGAGTATAATGTTGGAAAGTGTGAGGTCATGCACTTTGGCAGAAAAAATCAAAGAGCAAGTTATTATTTAAATGGAGAAAGATTGCAAAGTGCCGCAGTACAGCGGGACCTGGGGGTACTTGTGCATGAAACACAAAAAGATAGTATGCAGGTATAGCAAGTGATCAAATGGTATATTGGCCTTTATTGCAAAGGGGATGGAGTATAAAAGGAGGGAAGTCTTACCACAGCTATATAAGGTATTGGTGAGACCACACCTGGACTATTACGTGCCCTTTTGGTTTCCATATTTACGAAAGGATATACTTGCTTTGGAGGCAGTTCAGAGAAGGTTCACTCGGTTGATTCCAGGAATGAGGGGGTTGACTTAGGAGGAAAGGTTGAGTGGGTTGGGCCTCTAATCACTGGAATTCGGAAGAATGAGAGATGATCTTATCGAAATGTATATGATTATGAGGGGGCTTGACAAGGTGGATGCAGAGAGGATGTTTCCACTGATAGGGGAGACTAGAACTAGAGGGCATGATCTTAGAATAAGGAGCCGCCCATTTAAAACTGAGATGAGGAGAAATTTCTTCCCTCAGAGGGTTGTAAATCTGTGGAATTCGCTGCATCAGAGAGCTGTAGAAGCTGGGACTTTGATTAAATTTAAGACAGAAATATACAATTTCTTAAACGATAAGGGGATAAGGGGTTATGGGGAGCGCGCGAGGAAGTGGAGCTGAGTCCATGATCAGATCAGCCATGATCTTATTGAATGGTGGAGCAGGCGCAAGGGGCAATATGGCCTACTCCTGTTTCTATTTCTTATGTTCTTATGTTCTTATTTCAGGAATGATTACAATATAAGCTCGAGAACTCATTCTTTAATTAGATAAAGGCAATGACCTAAGCTGTGTAATGCTATTAAATATCTCAGACCAGCAGCGCAGATAGCATTGTGTTGAGGGGGCCCTGGGCGAGATCAGAAAGGTGTTGGTGAGATCAGAAAGGCTTGGGGCGGGGGGTGGGGGGAGATCTGAAAGGCCTGGTGACAGATCGTGGGCTGGCGGGGTAGGCAGATCACGGAGGGGCAGGTCTGATCGCATTGATGGGAGCTGATTTGTGGGAGGGAAGCAGTTTAGCTTGGGGGGCTGGCAGGAAGTACTCCTGCTCTTCTTAGTTCGCAAGCAGTTCTGGAAATGCACATAGCCTCAATAAAATATTGAAATCATGGACCCGCCTCTGGACAGCAGTGTAGTTGTCCACACACCAATTCGAAAACTGGAAGTGAGCACGTTGGAGGTGGATTGGTTTTGGTTTCTGAATTGTTACTCCCCTCCCCTCCACTCCTCTCGGGGGCAGGGGGGTAAAATTCCAATGTCAACGATCTTTGATGATTTGCAAAAGTCTTTATATTGACAATTTTCATATTGACCAATGTTGCTCAAAGTGCTACATGAAGTAATACACTTCTTTAACTGAACAAACAAGTACACATCCAATGATAATAGATAGCCGCTTCGACGGAAGCAAGAAAAATTATAATTCCATTTAGCAATAAGCACAATGATTATTGCAATACTCTGGCTTTTTTTTTAAAGCACTGCTCAGTTAATTTTAACTGCAACCACTGCCACTTCTGAAATTTCATCATTCCTCCCTTAGGGCAAAATAACATGGCAAGATAGCATTGGAAATATATTACAGTGTGTACAGCAACACAGGCAAATTAATACATAAATAACTACTGGTCTATTTCATAAACACTGCTGAGCCGATGCCATAATCACTAGCTCTTCTCTTTAATGACTCCATTATTCCATTCACAATTAATCATTTCAATAGTCGGAGACACTTCAAAGCTACGCTGAATCCATATGAAATTCCACTGTGTGATGTTTTAACAGCAATACGATAAATATGAAAATATTGTTTGCAGATTATTTCAAAACAATGCTATAATTATTTCCAAGGTTGCATGTTTTAATCTTATGCAAATGGTAATGTCAATTTCTCAGTCTAGTACCATCAAAATGTTATCAGTGGACATGGGGCAGTCAGTCACTGAGGCTTGACACCCGGGTTAGTTAAATTGTTAAAACTCGGATTCCCGAACTGAACATGACTCCAACCCACCTACTTCCAGTTAGAACGGAGACAAGATGGGAAGCAGGATGGGGGCGAGCGACCAACCCTCTCCTGGCGGCAGGATGCCAATTTAAATATTATAATGAACCTGGAAGGTTCTTTTTTAACTTCCATTTTGTTTTTAACTTCATGTGGTCAGGTTTTACACAATTCGTAAAATGCGGCAGTTACAGTAAGGCAGGACCCAGGATGTAAATGCTTTTATACTTGCCTCCTGGATTCAGGGTCCCTGTCTAATCCACCTCCCATAGTCTGTGACCCCCCCACCCCAGGCCACCAATCCCTTCCCAGGCCACCAATCAACACCAGCCCCCCCCCCACAGGCCTCTGAGGCCCCACTCCTTCGGCCTTCTCCATGCTGCTCCCAGCCCCCACTCTGCAGAAGAACACTCCTCAGCTCCTCCCGGCCCGTGATCTTGATGACACCACCCCACACCCCCCACCCACCCCACCCCATGCTTCTGTGGCTGTTTCCCTGCTGGCAACCCTCCTGTACTTCTGCCATCGCTTCCTGGTCTGCGACCATCCTTGGATCACCCTCCCCCGTGCTTCTGTAGCTGCTTCCCGGCCCCCCTGAAATTCCTCCCTCCCTCCTCTGTGCGGCCTAGTGCCACAGGCCTACCCGCCAGGAGCCAGCCGGGTGGGAAACAGAGACCTTGCACGCAAATCAATCCCTGCTGTTAAACGCAGCAGGGCCTGTGGGAAACCCGGCCCGCCAACCCCAACCCACTTGCCCCATTAAAATTCAGCCAATTGTCAATGATAATAAGGAAATGGCAGACATGTTGAATAATTACTTTGCGTCGCTATTTACAGTAGAGGAAGAGGATAACATGCCGGAACTCCCAAGAAAACTAGGGTGAGAGATTTGGTGCATTTGCTAACGCCTTACTGCCCGTGCGCGGCGCTGGCAACAACTCCCCTCATATTGGGTGGGCATTTAGCCCCGCCACGACTTTGCACCCCGACCTCCTTCGCCCGGCGATCATGACATCATTGCCACGCACATCGCTTCGTTAGTGCCCAGTCCCCGAAATTCACTTACGCCCCCTGCAGAAGTGCCGGATGAAAGCACTGATAGCTGCAGGAGTCGCGTCTTGGGTAGTCGATCGCTACGGGGATGAAAATTAAAGCTGAGGTAACTGAGTGAAAAATTTAAAAATTACCTTCTTGTTGCTGCTCCCGATCCAGTTTCTTTGTGGAGTCCTGAGTGCGATCGCTCAAACCGGTGCTCTGCTTGAGTGCCGGGCTGATCACATGGCACCCCTGCTCCATAGTGGTCCAGGTAGGTCCCTTTTACTTTTGCCATGTCGGCAGCATGGGCCTGTCCCTTTAAATAAGGGACGAGCCCCTCGGATGCGACAATGCAGCACGGCCCAGTGTGCAGCGCTGCTGAGGCGTCTGCCCCGTTAACGACCCAGGAAGGAAGTGGAGCGTTTCTGGGGGCAGTAAACCGGATTTTTTGAGAGGGGCCAGACTTCAGCGCCTGCCGCTAAGTCTCACGCCTCCCGACTGTTACCACTCCCAAATGGGGCGATATCCAATTTCACCCCCATAATATTGAATCAGGGTCAGGGACTTAATAATATTAACGTAAGTAAAATAACAGTAACGAACAAAATAATGGCACTAAAGAATGACAAATCTCCAGGACCAGGTGGTTTCCACCCAGGGTTTTAAAGGAATTAGGTGAGCAGATTGCAGATGTCTTAAATATAATCTTCCAAAGTTCTCTCGATTCAGGAACCATTCCTTGACATTAGAAAATTGCAATCATCACTCCACTGTTTAAGAATGATGAGAGAGGAAAACCAGGGAATTATAAATCAGTTAGCCTAACATATGTTGTCGGAAAATTATTCGAGTCTATAATTAAACACCTCGAAAATTTTCAATTAATCAGAGAGACTCAGCATGGATTTGTGAAAGGTAGGTCATGATACCCAGACAGTAGGGGTTAAATTATGAGGAGAGATTACACAAATCAGGGTTGTATTCCTTAGAATTTCGAAGGCTAAGGGGTGATTTGATCGAAGGGGAACAGGTAGGGTAGATAGAGAGAAACTATTTCTCTAAGACTAGGGGCCGTAGCCTAAAAGTTAGAGTCAGACCTTTCAGGAGTGAAATTAGGAAACAAAGGGTGGTAAAAGTTTGGAACTCTCTTCTGCAAATGGCAATTGATGTAGATCAATTGTTCATTTTAAACCTGAGATAGATAGATTTTTGTTAACCAAAGGTATTAAGGAATATGGGACAAAGGCGGGTATATGGAGTTAGGTTACAGATCAACCATGATCTCATCACGAAACTATCTAATTAATGAAACAATCAGGATAGAGTTAAACACACTGGTACCTGTTAGAGGGATTGAAATTGAAGTTGAAGTGGAGAGTTACATGGATTTTGGATTGGGACAATTGAACATGGAGAAATAAATTTAGCAGGAATTATCCACAAACTGGATACAAGGAAAAGTGAGATCTGGAGAATCTTTTAATTCCATGACTTATTGATTAGATGTTAAACTGTAGTGTCGCTTGAAATGATTGTGAGATTGAATTTAACTGTGAATGTAATAATTGTATTTTGTAGGTAACAGAGCATGGGAAAAGCTAGTATGAATCCTATATGAGGTGGCTTTGGTGATGCATCCTGTGTCACTACTACTGCAACTACCATGCTTTACGGGTCTAACAGGACCAGTCCCATTGGGCTTAATATATCAGCATACCCTTACGTTCATATTATTTCACACTCTCTGGTAGTTCTCCAACGTGTAATGATAGTGTATTTAATATATGTCTATGGCTAACGAGCACTAAAAAAAAATTAATTAATTGAGCACACCGAAAGAAAAGATCCAAAGCAACGTTGAGGAGACGCCAGGCATGGTAAGATCAGTAAAGATAGAAGGAACAGAGGATACCCCAGGTGGGGCAGAATTCGAACACTGGAACAATGAATTGAACTTGAGTAAGAGGTCGGAGGTTGCTCCTCCCTTCAAAGGAATGGACTATAAGAAAGGGGAAATCTTCATTTCTGAGTCTCCCTACTAAGGAGAAAGCAAAAGGCAAATAACTTGGCAACAGCTAGAGTAGTCAAACGCTGATTATGAGAAGTCAATCAGGATATTTCCTTCTCAAAGTAGGGAATGTAAGAAATAACTTGAGATCAAAAAGCCTCTTCAGACTGGTGTTAGAATTAAATGATTCATTTCCATGGTACAATAGCTAAAGCAACTTGAACAACGACAACATAAATAACTTATAACAGGCAACTCCAAACATCTGAAGGCCAAGAATGGCATGTCTGACTCCAACCTTGCGAGGATGTGAAGAGAAGGGTTTCACCCAAGAGTTGAGACAAAGAACCTGACATATCATAGGTTAAATTGCCTTGCCAATATCCTACTCCAGGCCCATCCCTAAAAAGAGAATAAAAGAAAGGCATTTCAGGGCAGACGGTGAAGAACTGTTCGTGCCACCAGCTGTTTCTCCGATCGGGACTAATAACAGCTACTTGTCACGGTCGTATATCTACTATGTCTATCCTGTGTGTTGTGTTTGACTATATTTTTCCGCTCCCAATGTCTTATAACTCCTAAGACCCTTTGGGTATCTGTGTTTGATCTGTGATCCTGAATCCTACAGCCATGATCTCATTGAATGGTAGAACAGGCTCGAGGGATAAATGGCCTACTCCTGTCCTTTTTGTTCCTACTTCCTTATTCAATTAGCCAAATTATCAGCCAAAGCTAAATAGGTCTCAACAGAATTTTCAAAATCAGAAGAATTCATCCAAAGTTGTTCCTTTTTGAATTTCCCCCAGTCTCACCTGAAGTCATGTACTTACTGTAAGATACAGTTTCATGGTATCCCTTGTAGGCCGTGGGCTGAGTCTCAAAAAAATGCTTTTCCGTAGAGCCCTCTGTGGAAGTATTTCATATTCACACCAATATTAGTTTAGGGAACACTTATCACAAAGATCAATGTTCCCATCTTCAAAAAATGAGCATTTTACAGAAATTTACATCGGAAAATAGGCAGAAATCTCGTCGAAACCCAGCATGATGATGTAATTGCGAGTTACTTAAATGACCAATCATAACTGCTGTATTTGTCAGTATTCCGAAATCAGCTAATCATGATCTCTGTACTAGATCGATTAGAGTCAGTGATTGCCTGCACCGAAACAATGGCGTGCTGCATGCATGTAGATGCGAAAGCCAAAGACAACATTATTTCTTTTTCGGAAACAAGCTGGATAAAAATTTGCATGAGGGGGTTCATCAGTGGAAATTTACTGGAACTAAAATTGCAGAGAATGCCATCGAAAGTTTAGATCTGGAGTTGGTTATTGCACCAGAAAGACTCGCAACAATCCCACATTCGATTGGATATCATCGGCAATGCTACATGATAAATCCAAGATCGACAGAGCCAAGAAGAAGCAAGAAAGGGAAAATCAGGACCATGAACATCAGTACACATGATTTTACAGTATTTCCTATGAAACTGCGTCAGCCTACAAATGTTTATATCCAACTTCAGTTCCTTAGTTCAATGGCCATGCCATTTGACACATTCCATTTTGTGGGCCTGCTTCAGCCCCATATACTTATTTCTATGTAGACTGACTGGGGTAGAAATTCACCTCGCCCGAAAAGGGTCGCTCCTTCTGTTTTTTGAAGTTTTTCTCCTCCGCATGGTTTGAGGCAGAGATGCCGTCGATATTCAGCACTTGGAAGATTTTTTTTGTTCGGGGCAGATGTAGTTGTGGCTGAGGGGTGGAAGTGCCCTGGCAGTGGGTCCGCCACCCGATCACTCAGCAGCGCCACGCTAATGACATCAGCGCATCACGTCACAACGTCTCTCCCTTTCAGTTAAAGAGAGCCACTGCGAGCTCTGCATATTCTTCAGTTAGGTTCACTGGGCCACCAGGGAGGGTTTCAGCAGGGCCAGCGGCTTGGCACCCAAGAGGGGGTGCTCGGCTGCCTGTTGGCAGCCTGGCCGAACCCGTGGGCATAATTGTGATATTGCCATAATTGCTTTTAAAAAATAAAATGGTGTTGTCGGCAGTGTCACCTCCCCTTTAAGGGTGGCAATGCTGCCAACCATCAAGGAGTGCACTGACACAAAAAGCTGTTGGGGGCAGTGGCTGGCAGCAGCCCTGCTCCCACGGAGCAATTCTGCAAAAGGGATATTTCCCACGGGGCAATTTCGGGAAGGGGTCGCTGGCGGTCGGTAAGGGGTCGGCGGGTGCATGCCATGGTGGGACAACAGAGGGAGTTGTCCCCTACACTAATATCCATGGACAAGATCTTGTTGCCCTTGAAGCAAGGTATCATCTTAGCTGCTACCAGAGCTATACCAGATTTCTGACCAGAAAGGAACAGGAAGACCCTCCAGAAGGCAACCTCTACCAAACAGGATATAGGCACATCCGTGATACAGTGATAGACGGCAGGATTGTAAAGAACCGTGAAGTTCCTAGAATGACAAAGCTGAACAGTTTGTTTAAGAAATGTATTTTTGAGAAAGAGGGTAACGATGCTTCTTCTTATAAAACGTATAACTTTAAACGTAGAATGCAGAAATCTAATCATTTCCTGAAATTTGTCAGATCCTCACACAGCAATGAGAGTGATCTTGTTTTTGGTCGAAGATCTTGCAACAGAAGTCTTTGAGGAGGCAGTCAGCGATTTGCTTTCAGAAACAAGCACAAGTGAGACCGACACAGACATGGATACCAGCATGGATCCTGGAACCAAAGTTCCTCCGCTGAGTTGGCTACCAACTGCCAAGGAATTAACTCTGGATGCGGCAAAGAATTTGGTACCGGATGAACTTTTTAATTTCCTGGCATGGACAACGGGAATCACAAGTGAGCTTCCGGTAGTCAACTCACAGGTAGCAGTCGATGACATCAACGGCCGCAAGATTATTTCTGTTTGCCAAGACATCATGATGCCAAAATTGCCCCTCTCCTTAAGGCCTGTTACCACCGCAAATCAATGGCCACGCTACGGAGTGGAGTGGCCCCCAGCCTTTCGTGGAATGGATGCTGCTAGCCCAATTGCCCTACCGAGGTTTCCAGTCAGTGCCCAGGTCCACCCCCCCTTGCCCCCGCCACTGCTCCGCTGCTGCTGATCCGTGTTAAATGCGTCATCACTGTGCGCACCGCTGATCTACCCCCCCACCCCGCCCCCCGACGGCGACATTCCCCTCTGAAAATCTTCGGCCCGTCCAGCGGTACCAAAGCCTGGGGGGGGCGAAATTGCCCCATCTTTAAGGCCTGTTACCACCGCAAATCAGCGGCCATGCTGCAGAGTGGAGTGGCTGCCGGCTTTTCGTGGAATGGCTGCTGATGGCCCCAATGCCCTCCCGGGGTTTCCCAGCGATGCCCTGATCCCAACGCTTACTGCTCCGCTGCTGCCAATCCATTGGTAAGGGAGTCATCACCGTACGCACCGCCGATCTACCTCTTGATGGTGGGGGTATCCCCCTCTGAAAATCTTTGGCCCGTCCGGCGGTGCCAAAACCTGATTTTTCCCGGTGAGGCTGTGGGCCTTCTGCAACGGGGGTGCGGCTCCCATTAAAGGGGAGGATGCACTGCTGCTGCTGCCATGTTTTATTTTGTCGACTGACTATGTTGGCCTGACAATTATGCCCCGGGTTCGACTGAGCCACCAACAGGTAGCCTGGAACTCCGTCTGGGTGCCAGGCTGCTGGCCTGGCCGAAACCCTCCCTGGTGACCCAGTGGGCCAAAGTTTT